>NC_041736.1:32416577-32719607 GCF_004115215.2 Ornithorhynchus anatinus
AGTGTACTCTCCCAAGCACCTAGTACTGTGCTCTACACACGGTTAGCGCTCAGTAATTACGATTAATCGACCGACTGACTGATTGAGGAACTGAATGGCGTAAGTACGATACAATTCATGCAACTGAAGGTTACAGTTGCTATGCTTTGACACCTCGACCATCAGTCTTTAGACTGTAACTCGTTGTGGGCAGCGAATGTGACTACTAACTCTGACGGACTGTGCTCTCCCAAGCACTTAGTAAAGTGCTGTGTGCATATTAAGGGCTCAATAAATACTACTGAATTATTGGAAGATGCCTAAACAGGGGAGTTCTGGTCTCTCCACCAAAA
Organism: Ornithorhynchus anatinus; assembly: GCF_004115215.2. NCBI lineage: Eukaryota > Metazoa > Chordata > Mammalia > Monotremata > Ornithorhynchidae > Ornithorhynchus > Ornithorhynchus anatinus. The sequence goes on from NC_041736.1 coordinate 32,416,910, forward strand.
GCCAAAAATGTGGGATTCAAAAGTCTTGTGTCAGTTTTATAGAAAGATGATTTTTCAAAGGTGGATGAAGTCAGTCTTCATGGGGAGAGGAGCTCAGAGGTGTGAAGAGGGGTTTTAAAGAATCGGCCTGCTACAAGTTACTATATCAAGAAATGAAAATGACCGCCGTTCAATCTAAATTGGACAAATGATTCCCTAAAATTAAGTGCCAAAACCAAAGTCAGCAGAACAAGATTCTACTTCAGCAGCCTCCAGCAACGATTCATAATTACACTGCAGTTCTTAATTTAGTTAATGTTGAATTACTTTAACAAAGATTAAACAATGGTTTAGTGATACTTAATGTAACCGTATCGTGACCATAAAGGGACTTCATACAGTTTCTGAGGTTTTGAAATGAATTCCGATTTATTACATATAAGCCTATGGGGAAAACTTAAACTTTTCCGTGTCTTTGCAATTGATATTCAGCTAAGTAAATACAGGGGTAGAGGAAGCAGAATGTGTAAGTGATGTAGGGCTGGGGACCTGGGGTGTTAGAGAGGTAGTGTGAGAGGAGATGGTAAGGAGAAGGTGGTATTGAGCGTGTGGACTTCAAGGAATGGGAGGGATGATAAGTGTGAAGTGTGATGATGACCCGGTGGAGCAGATCCATTCATTCAATAGTATTTATTGAGCGCTTGCTATGTGCAGAGCACTGTACTAAGCGCTTGGAATGTACAAATCGGGAACAGATAGAGAAAATCCCTGCCCATTGACGGGTTTACAGTCTGATCATGGGTTCAGAGGTCACAGTGGTGGGGAGAGGGGCGGGGGGAGAATTGAGGCATCAGGTAATGTGGCTGAGAAGCTGAGAAACAAGCGGCATGGTCGTCAACAGATTATCGTGGCTCAAAAGCATGGTAACGTAGGACAGGACTATTCATTTGCCATTGTTTTTATGAGCTGTTCTTCCCCTTGACTGTCTTTATTGCCATTGTTCTCGTCTGCCCGTCTCCCCCGATTAGACCGTAAGCCCGTCAAAGGCCAGGGACTGTCTCTATCTGTTGCCGATTTGTACATTCCAAGTGCTTAGTACAGTGCTCTGCACATAGTAAGCGCTCAATAAATACTATTGAATGAATGAATGAATGTACTTCTTCCTTCCTCTACACGTTTCCCTTTCTTTCCTGATTTCCCTTTTCTCTTCTGGGCTAGGTGAGAAAGGTCCTTGCTCTGGAGTTGAAGTTCTGGGACTTTGGTTCAGAGCAGGAGAGATTAACCTGGAGACACTCCCACCACCATCCCCAAACCACCAAATTAATGAACCGAGTAAAATTCCTGTCCAACTGACACTGAGAGACTCAGCTGGCAATGCAGGCATCTGCCGTTCCGATGAGTCAGAGACTGGAGCTGGTGCATTCTTATTTAGTTGGGATTCTTCCGTCACACTTTGCTGAATTTAGTCGCGAAAGCTGTACGTAGTTATCAATCTGCCCGCTTCCGAGGTACTGGTTGACTCATATACACACAGACACTCGCTTATCTGTCCTTTAATTTTGAAGATAATGCTACTGATGCTGAAAACCTATCCACGTGTGTGGCTGGAAATACTAAACTGGAGCCGAGATTTTTTTCCACAATTTTTACTCTTGAAGACAGATCTGGGCTCCGTTGAGTGTATTGCCTTTACACGGTGAGTCTGTTTTTGTGCAGGCTTCTCGGAATCTTAATCTTCGTGAAGCCTTTGCTCCTGGAAAGTGTTCCGTGATAGTGAAGCCGGCTACCGACTAAATGATCGGCGAAGTTCATTAATTTTCATTCGTTGAGCCGCTTCCAGTACATTTTAAAAGCAATTATCACTCTAATGAGGCTTTTGCTACATTGAGATCTTCTAATCGACTCTGCTAGAGACCAGGGGACTGGGGCTGGGCCCGGGGCAGAGGAAGAAAGACGAAAAAAGAAAGCATCACTCAGAACAGAGGGAGAAAACTGGTGGGATTCAGAGAGCGTCAACAGCTTCAAGGTTTCGGTCACTCCTTCCTGAATAAACTACTAAAGAATTGTAATTACAATGGAATTGATTACATTCTGCCGGAGCTGTTTTTATGTGGAGTGGTAAACTTCAGTTATCTTTTCCTTGGGCCAGGGAAGTGGGGTGGAGTGGGGGTATCCTGATGGAAAGAGAGTGTGAGAAACCAAATTCTCTCCCATGTGGCTGGAGGCCAGGGAGACCCAGGGGAGTGGGCAGTGACTGAGATCATTATGGCCCTGGCAGGGTCGGAGCCGAGCCCCACCAACTCCTTTCCCATAAAAATGATAATAATAAATTATGATACTTGTTAAGCGTTTGCTATGTGCCAAGCACTGTTCTAAGTGCTGGGTTAGATACCAATTAATCAGCTTGGCCACAGTCCCTGTCCCATATGGGGCTCACAGTCCTAATCCTCATTGTACAGATGAGGTTATGATAATGTTGGCATTTGTTAAGCCCTTATTACGTGCAGAGCACTGTTCTAAGCGCTGGGGTACGTACAGGATAATCAGGTTGTCCCACATGAGGTTCACGGTCTTCATCCCCATTTTACAGATGAGAGAACTGAGGCACAGAGAAGTAAAGTGACTTGCCCACAGTCACACAGCTGACAGATGGCAGAGTCGGGATTCGTACCCATGACCTCCGGCTCCCAAGCCCGTGCTCTTTCCACTGAGCCACGCTGCTTCTCTGAGGCTCAGAGAAGTTAAATGACTTGCCCATGTGGCAGGACGAGGATTAGAACCCAGGTCCTTCTCTCAGGCCGGTACTCTATCCACTGAGCGGCACTGCTTCTCGTTGTTGTTGTTGTTACTTGTTGTTGTGATTTGGAGCAGCTAGGCGGGGTGGGAGGGATAATGGCCCCAGTGCAGCTGGGAAAGGGGGCAGGACAATGTGGTTAAGAACCACCCCAGTGACAGGAAACTGCTTCCCTCTGCTACCTAGGCAGTGCACTCTTTAAACAGGGCACTGAAAGAAAGCTAGAAATGAGGCCAGTGTGATTTTGGTATTCTGCAAGGCAGAAGAGGGTGAAACGGGGACATGAAGTTGGCTACCAAGGTGAAGGCTTCACAGATTTTTGGACACCTACTGCAGAAGACACAGCTAGTTCCATACCATACTCAATTTCAGATGCCAGGGCGACATTACTAGCAACGAGATCCTGGGACGACGCCAGCTTGCCAGAATGGAGAATGGACAAGAGCATGCGACCCAAGAAAAGAATAATGATGATAATAATAATGGCATTTGGTAAGCGTTTACTATGTGCCAACCACTGTTCTAAGCGCCGGGATAGATACAAGTTATCAGGTTGTCCCACCTGGGGCTCACAGTCTTCATCCCCATTTTCCAGATGAGGGAACTGAGGCCCAGAGAAATTGAGTGACTTGCCCAAAGTCACACAGCTGACAAGTGGCGGACCCTGGATTAAAACCCATGACCTCTGACTCCCAAGCCCGGGCTCTTTCCACTAATTCATGCTGCTTCTCTAAAGAAAATACACCGTTCTATTTACAAAGTGAATCATCTTTACCGTTGAATAAACACCATTTTCTAAGTAGTCCCATTTTCACTGTTTGGTGAGCTCAAAGGGGAGCATGCCCATGCATGGAAGTCACTTTATTCTGTTTAGAAGCTTCCTAATGAGGGATGATCCATAAAAACAAATGCAAGATACTCCTTCTCCTCTCTCAATCAATTTAGTAGTAGTTTTTAATTAAGCACTTACCGTGTGCAGAAAACTCTACTAAGTGCTACACAGGTGGCCATTAAACACAGTCCCTGTCCTTTGTGGGGCTCATGATGTTCATTCATTCATTCCATCATATTTATTGAGCGCTTACTATGTGCAGAGCACTGCACTAAGCGCTTGGAATGGACAATTCGGCAGCAGATCCCTGCCCAATGACGGGCTCACAGTCTAAACGGGGTAGACGGCAAATCAAAACAGAAGAAAACAAACAGTCTGGCGCAGACATCATCAAGATAGAATCATAGTGATATACACATCCTTAACAAAATAAATAGAGAAATAACATATACAAATATGCACAAGTGCTGAGGTGGGGAGGAGGGGGGAGGGCAGAGGGCAGGAGAGGTGGGAAGGGGAAGGGGAAGAGGGGCAGAGGGAAAGGGGGGCTCAGTCTGGGAAGGCCTAGGATTAGGGTTTTTTTCTAGAATGAATAGCCTGATGGGAGAAGGCTTGAGAGCACTGTCTTTACCCCCCACCCAAAAGAAGTTTTCATTGTTGAAACTAGCATGGGAGAATTCCTTTACCATTAAAAAAAAATACAATTACACTACACCTTAACCAAAAGGAACTTTGATTTAGATAGTCATTCCCCTGAACGGATGACCTAAATATCATAACCTTGATGATGTCCCCCATGAATCAAGACGTTTGTTTACCTTACCTCCAAAACATCTATCTCCTCTTAATTTCTATTTTTATGGATGGAACTATTTTTATGATTGTCTTCCGCATCAGAGTGTCAGCGCCTTGTGGCCAGGGAATGTGTCTTCCGCATCCGTTCTACTTTTCAAAGGATTTCAAATGCAAATCCATTGCAACCAATGGACACTCAATAAATGCCATTATTATTACTAGTACATCTGTTTCTTCTGAAATCCTCTCTTCCACTTAACTTTCCATCACAGTTGGTCTTCCCCATCTACCGCGGCCCAACTTTGGCTTTATCCTAGATTCGTCCCTCTCTTTCAACCCCCGTATTCGTTCTGCTGCCAAATGGCTGTTCTTTCTTCTCTGTAACATTTCCAAGATTAGCCTTGCCCTCTCTGTCCAAAAAGGAGACCAGGTTAGTCCAGTCACCTGTCTTATTTCAGGTTCACTTCTGCCTCAGCCTCTCTGCTTCCCTCCTTGCCCCCAGTCTTTCCCCTAATACAGTGTATACTTTCCCTGCTGCCCGGATCGTTCCTCTAAAATGTCCTTCTGCCTACATCTCTCCACGCCTCAAAACCCCACATCTTTGGCCCATTCTCCTTGCATCCAGCAGAAATTTCTGATCACTGACTTTGTCACTTCACCCGCTCTCTCCCTCCTCCTCGCCCACTCTCTTCTCCAGCTGTATCCCAACTCATACACTCGATTCCTCTCAAGCTAAACAATCGCCACGTCTCGTTCTCGTCTCTCCCACTGCTGAGCTCTTGATCATGTCTCCTCCCCTGCCTGGAACTCCCTCCCACTTCACATCAAACAGATCATTACACTTTCCAAATTCCAAGCCCTTCTGAAATCACACCTCTTCCAGGAAGCCTTCTCTGATTAAGTTCCGATCTCCCAATCTTACATTCTTATCTTATAAGATTATAAGATATTCATTCAATAGTATTTTTTGAGCGCTTACTATGTGCAGAGCACTGTATATGTATCTTATTCTTATTTTATATTAACACTTCCTTAAATAGGTTTTACGCTTCTCCCACCCTTACTCGAGCACTTAAGAGCCTGGCTTTATAATTATTATTTCCTCCTTTATGTAATTTATGGTGATTCATGTTTCTCCCATGATACTGCAAGCTCCCTGAAGGCAGGGCACATGTCTACTAATCCTATTGTATTCTTCCAAATCCTGTGTGTAGTGGTTAGAGCATGGACCTGGGAGTCAGAAGGTCATGGGTTCTAATCCTGACTTCACCACGTGTCTGCTGTGTGACCTTGGACAAGTCATTTTGCTCCTCTGTGCCTCAGTTACCTCATCTGTAAAATGGGAATCGAGACCCCGAGCCCCATGTGGGGCAGGGATTGTGTCCAACCCAATTTGCCTGGCACATAGTAAGCATTTAATAAATACCATTATTGTTATTATTAAAAGTCTGAAAATCAACTTCAACCAAACAACAAAATCTCTGCTTAAGCTTTCATGTTTCAACTAGAGGATCTTACTATTGTCAAGCATTTAAAATAACTGTAACCTGACAAGGACATGTTTTCCCTAGAGGAGTTTTAAAAATAGTATCGACATTTTGAGTTTCTGAATTTCATCACATTCCAGTACAAATGTAAATAATAACAGTATTGAATAACAAATTGAGTCAGAGTTAAGGAAGGACCCCCCCCCCCCCCAGAGACCCCATTTCTCTTCCGTTACCCAATGTGCTATATCTCAGTTCAAAATGACTAGATTGCAAGCACCGTAGTTATTTTCAGTATGATTTATTATATGAAACATAAGCTCTGCTGAGAACCTCTGACATCATTAATATGGTAACTGAAAGGTTACAGTCAAATCTGTATAAGAAACAAAGTCTCTCTAATGTCTGAGCTGGGAAATGGTAGGAGGAGTTCTTGGCTCAATAAAAAACTACTCTTCCATTTCTGAGCAAAGGTATATTTGGAAAAAATTTGAAATTAAAAGAAATATTGACAGCTGTGTTCTCTAGGTCACCGCTTAGTAATTTTTTTTTTTCCAAATGAAAAATGATGTTGTCAAGCATGAAAATAACCTTTGGATAACTGTTACTTTTTTCCAAGTGGTTTATCAGAGGTTATTATTATGATTACGGGTAACACAACAACTTTGCATAAATGCATCCCTGTTCAGTGTGCTTCACGGCTATCCGCTTCAAAAATCCGTCAGATAGCACGGGATAATGCAGAATCGTCCATTTAGAATAAAGCAAAGAGCTCACTGGGTTCACTTCTCATATAAGAACCAGTTGGCCCATTTAAAGTTGCCACTTTCCAAATCCGTGAATAGCATGGCTCTGACAGGTGGCTACATTTAATGGGTCACCTGTAATATGGATGAGGATAGCTAGACAGAGGAGGAGTAGCAGGTTAGTGAACTTCTCTGTGCTTCAGTTTCATTATCTATAAAGTGGTGATTTACATACCTATTTTCCCTCTTCCTTAGACTGGGCATAATAATAATAATGTTGGTATTTGTTAAGCGCTTACTATGTGCAGAGCACTGTTCTAAGCGCTGGGGTAGATACGGGGTCATCAGGTTGTCCCACGTGAGGCTCACAGTCAATCCCCATTTTACAGATGAGGTAAGTGAGGCACAGGGAAGTCAAGTGACTTGCCCACAGTCACACAGCTGACAAGTGGCGGAGTCGGGATTCGAACCCATGACCTCTGACTCCCAAGCCCGAGCTCTTTCCACCGAGCCACACTGTTTCTCATATATGGCAGGGTGGGCGAGGGGGAGGGGGGGGATGGCGGTGAAGTATATAAGAGTTGGTAGACACAATCTTTTACCTCGAAGATGTAGTGGGGAATTGTCCACAAACTCTGGCCCAAACTATGTAGCTCCAAACCACCGTAAAAAGCAAAATCAGGGTGTAGAAATGCAAATGACACAAATAAACCTGAATCTGGACCAAATAAGCCCATGTAAAGCAAAGGGGCTGCTTAAAGTCTCTATCTTCCCCAGCAAGTGGGGTCACACCCTGCTAACTGAGAGTCCGGTGAATCCCGAATCCATCACTAGAGGAGAAAAAAGGACCTGAAGATAATTTCCTGTAAGAAGGCAGCATCAGTGACATTCCGAGCAGCCCAGAAGCCTGCCCGGTACAGATTCTTATCTGCCCTCATTTCCTTTCGACCGAGAGGCCTGGTAAAGAATCGCAAATACGATTACTTAGCCTATTCCTCTCCACAGCAGCTGGAAGTCATGCGGGGCTTATGGTGGGAGGAGGCAGCCTTACTTAGTTAGACATAACAGCTTCCCACAATTCAGATGCCTGCTTTTTCATACTCCAGGAAATAAAAGGGACGTCAGCATCAGTTGCGGATAAATCGGTCCGAGCCTCATGTCTTGATAGAATTTCCCAATCTGGAAGGCCGGGACTAAGTGTTCAATTTTCTCAGTCCCCTTCCCACTTGACCACTCTGGCCTGGGCATTTAAACACCAACCTGTCTAAATTCTGAACAGCTTAGAAGTCATCCAGAAATTCAGACGGGTCAGTTAAGGGCATATACCTGGGGCAGTGCTCAGGTGTGAGGCGGGGGGGCTTTTGCGTGAGTTTGTGTGTGTGTGTGTGTTGTGTGTCCATGTACATACTTTGTATCTGGAAGTGATGTTATTGACGGTGTGTGAGAATGATGATAACTATGGTATTGGTTAAGGACTTACTAAGAGGTAGCATTTGCTAATTACTGAGTGTGTTTTCTATGGTGTTGGTTAAACGATTACTATGTGCCAAGCACTGTACACAAAGTTGGGATAGATACAAGCTAATCAGGTCGAACACACTCCCTTGTGGTATTTGTTAAGTGCTTACTATAGGTCAAATACTGTACTAAGCGGTGGGGCAGATAGAAGATAATCAGGTTGGACACAGTCCCTGACCCTCACGAGGCTCGAAGTCTTAGCAGGAGGAAGGACAGGTATTTAATCCCCATTTTACATATGAGGAAACTGAGGTACGGAAATGTTAAGCGACTAACCCAGGTCCTACAATAGGCAAGTGGCAGAGCTTTGATTCCTGGCTCATGGTCTTTTCACTATTCTCCTTCTCTAAAGGCCATAAGTTCAAATAATCAATCTGTCAATTAGTGGCATTTATTGAGTGCTTACTGTATGCAGACTACTAAACTAGGCTCTTAGGATAGTATGGAGTGTATAGAAATGATCCCTGCCCTCAAGCATTTTACAATCTGAGGGGAAGGCAGAAATTGTAACGATAATAATAATAATAATGATGGTATTGGTTAAGCGCTTATTATGTGCCAGGCACTGTACTAACCACTAGCACTGTGGGCAGGGATTGTCTCTCTTTATTGCTGTATTGTACTTTCCAAGCGCTTAGTACGGTGCTCTGCACACAGTAAGCCCTCAATAAATACGTTGGCATGAAATTACAGATAGCGGGAGCAACAGACTATAAGGAGATGCTCATAAGTGCTGAGGGACTGAGGACGGGTGAGTATTAAAGGGCATATGAGGGGTACAGACCTAAATAAATAGGGGACACAGGGATGGGGGAATAAGATGGAGAAATGAGGAGTTAGGGAAGTCTTCTTGGAAGAGATAGGATTTTAGTTGGGTTTTGAAGAGGAGGAATGTGGTGGTTATCGGATAAGAAAGGAGAGAGAACTCAAGGCCAGAGGGAGGAAGTGAGCAAGCCAGAATTTGGCCACAAAGGAGAGAAGTGTGGGGGCTGGATTGCAGTAGGTGATTAGAGTGGTCAGATAGGAGGGGAAGAGCTGACTGAAGGCTTTAAAATCAACGGTAAGGAGTTTCTATTTCCTGCAGAGGAGGAGTGGCCCACTGCTTCACGTCCTCCTTCTGGCCTGGAATGCCCTCTCTCCTCAAGTCCGCCAAACTAGCACGCATCCCCCCTTCAAAGCTCTACTAAAAGCTCACCTCCTCCAGGAGGCCTTCCCGGACTAAACCCTCCTTTTCCTCTGCTCCCCCTCCCCTCCCTATCGTCCCATTCCCTCCCTCTGCTCTTCCCCCTCCCCGCCCCAAAGCACTTGTATGTGTATATATGTACATACTTACGATTCTAGTTATTTCATTAATGATGTGTATATATCTATAATTCTATTTATATTGATCCTTGTTTACTTGTTTTGAGGTCTGTCTCCACCCTTCTAGACTGTGAGCCCATTGTGGGTAGGGATTTTCTCTGTTTTGGGCTGAATTGTACTTTCCAAGTGCTTAGTACAGCGCCCTGCGCTCAGTAAATATGATTGAATGAATGAATGAGTGGTAACCATTGGAGGTTCTGAGGAGTGGAGAAATGTAAACAGAATCATTGTTTTTTAGAAATGTGATCCGGTCAGCAGAATGAAGTAAGAACTGGAATGGGGATAGACTGGAGTCAGGGAGGTTAGAGAGGAAACTGATGCAATCGTAGAGGAGGGATATGACGGTGGTTGGACCAGGGGGGTGGCATTTTTAATGTGAGGAAGGGACGGATTCTGGAAATGTTGAGAAGGTGTAACTGACAGGATTTCATGATAGATCGAATGTGCAATTTTAATGAGAGGTAAGGTGAAGATAATCAAGGTTGAGGACCTGTGAGATAGGGATGATGATGGTGTTTTCTAAAATTTTGGGAAATTTGGGGGAAAAGAGGGATTGGACAGCAGGATGATGAGTTCTATTTTAGGTATGTTAAGTTTGAGCTGTCATCTGGACAGCCCAGTATAGATATCCTGAAAATAGGAGAAAATGCAGGACGGCAGATTTTAACCTCTACATAAAGGTGGTAATTTGAAGCTATTGGAGTCAATTAATGCTCCACGGGTGAAGATGGAAAATAGAAAAGAATCCGGACCAGAGTTTTGAGGGAATCCTAGAGTTAGAGGGTGGGAGAGAGAGGAGGATCCTGCAAAAGACACTGAGATGGAAGAACCAAAGACATGAGGATACCCCGGAGAGGACGGTGTTGTGGATGACCTGGATGACTTTCCCAAGATCACACAGCAGGCAAGTGGAAAAGTCGGGATTAGAACTCATGACCTTCTGAATCCCAGGCCCGTGCTCCTATACACTACACCATAGTGCTTCCCACGCCATACCGTGAGCCCCACGTGGGACAAACTGATTACTCTGTATCTATCCCAGCAGTGAGAACAGACCTTGGCACATAGTAAGCGCTTAACAAATATCATAATAATAATAATGATGATCAAACCAAACCTGACATTAAAGTTGTTTAGAATATAATGAGTTTGTGCTCCCGCCAGATGACCTGGATGACATTTCCTAGGACCTCAGACGAGCATCTCTTATCAGATGGGGTCACGGTTGGTGTAGATGGGCTGAGGATAGTAGCGTGGGGTGATCGTTTAAGGGCCGGGCACGATATCATCATCCATTCTTGGATCCTTACTGGGACCGAACCAAATGTTTTGACAAGGGATGTCTTTATTGTGAAGCCGGCCTGCCGCCGCTCTGGAAGTAGTTTGTTGATCCGATAAGAGACATATCCAGTACCAACTTCCTCCCATCCAGACTTGGACAGTTTTCTCTCACTCGCTGCTTCCATGTCGATGCCATGCCCGCCCAGCCGTCTGGCCGACGATGGCCGTTCCCTGCTAAACACAGTTATTATCCGACAGTGCGTGAATATGCCAGAAAGCAAGAATCGGAGATTTTCTCCATGATTTCCTACCGCCCAAGTAAATGATCAGTTGATCACAGCCGGTGGACGAGTCTCGCTGAAGGAAGGGATCATTAAGGATGATTTCTTCCCGTCTGTCTTGGGTTGGGAAGATCAGTGTCAGCCCTGGGAAGGCCTGCCATGCCATGCAAGAAGGATTCACACACCATCCTCACTTCTGGTCCGTGACCCTCATGCCGCCGTGATCGTGTTTGTAATGGGGGATCTCTAGCTGCGGCCTCTACCGGTCTCCGGTACCATTCAGCCCAGCCCCACGGCAGGGGTGGTTGGGAAAACCTGACCACTGAGGAATTAATTAGGCCGGGAATTAATTAGAGCAGGGGTGGGGGTTCAGCATCACTCTGCTCCCTTTCTTTCCTGTCAGCCGTGTTTCTGCTGGAGGGCAGCGTGCAATAAAAGAGTAGGCAGTCAGGGGTGCCACGCATTCGAAAGTCCCCGCAAGAATTTTGCCTACAGAACTCACTTACAACCTACGTGAACACGCCAGAGCACTGTGTCGGAGCACTGAGCCACCAGTCAGTCACATCTTCACAACCCACGTGAACACACCGGAGTGCTGATGCCATGTCGGAGCACTGAGCCACCAGCCAGTCAAATCTTCGCTGCCTTCATTTACTAACTGTCCTTCAGGATGCCTGCTGAGCCCGTTCCCTAACTCAGCGCTTAGAACAGTGCTTAACACATAGTAAGTGCTTAACAGATACCATAAGAACCTACTTAAAATGTAGGTTTTTCCACTGAAACCTTCCCTACTGATGGCCTAGCTCCAATGCTCCAGGCGTGCATAGCCATGGAGCAGCGTGGCTTAGTGGAAAGAGCACAGGCTTGGGAGTCAGAGGTCTTGGGTTCTAATCTCTGCTCCACCACTTAGCTGTCTGACTTTGGGCAAGTCACTTAACTTCTCTGTGCCTCAGTTTACCTCATCTGTAAAATGGGGATTAAGACTGTGAGCCCCACGTCGGGCAACCTGATTACTTTGTATCTACCTTTTATCTATCACAGCGCTTAGAACAGTGCTTGGCACACAGTAAGCACTATGCCATCATTATTACTCTGCCATCATCATTAAGCACTATGTCATCATCAATACTACCATCATTATCACTATTACTATTATTATTATTATTTTTATTGTTATTAATAATGGTGCAGGCCTTAAGGTTCTTGATTTTATTCCCTCTTTTTTCTTTTTCTCTGAGTTATTCTCTCTTCTGTTCTTCTTTTCCCACTTTCCCCATCTGCCTTTTCGCCGACTGACATTTGTTACCCTCTCTTCCATATGCTACCGACTTCCTGGTCCCTGATGGAATCCTTGATTTTAATGGCATGAGAGAGATTTGAATAAACTTGGACCTTTTAACATAGTTTTCTTCAAACCATTAGTGATGTTGAATGAGCTGGAAAAAACCACCATTAACTTGGATCTGGCCAAGTATGCTATCTTGGAAATAGCCTTAGGATATTAATGGAATTCTTGAGCCAGGCAAACCCACTTAATGGCAGTCCCTACCCAAGCATTGATCGTATCAAGCACTTTGGAATGGTTGACAGTGTCCAGAGTTATTATTTAAAGAACCACGCAGCATGGAAGCTCTGCAAAGATTAGCTTAAATTCCACTGAAGTCATCATTTCTTGTTGATGATCAGATGTCCTTATGTTTCCCCTTTGTCTTGGGATAGTCGCCTCAATTTTAACTGCCTAAAACAGAACACCTTATCTTGCCAACCTTCTCACTGTACCTCAGTCTCCTCTGTCTCACCGCTACCGTCTCACCCACATCCTGCCTCTCGCCTGGAATGTGCTCCCTCTTCATATCCCAAATACAATTCCTCTCCCCTCCTTCAAACCTTACTGAAGGCACGGCTCCTCCAAGAGACCTTCACTGAGCACTTTTTTCCTTTACTTCCACTCCCTTCTGCAACACCCTGACTCGTTCCTTTTATTCATCCCCCACCCCCTCAGCCCCACAGTACTAATGCATATCTGTTATTTATTTATATCAGTGTCTGTTTCCCCCTCTAGACTGCAAGCTTACTGTGGGAGGGAATGTGTCTGTTATATTGTTATAGTGTGCTCTCCCAAGTGCTTAGTACGGTGCTCTGCACACAGTAAATGATCAATAAATATGACTGACAGTGACTGACTGAGAGTCTGTGGAGGCAGCTTGGTCTAGAGGAAGAAACGTGGCCATGGAGCCACGAGAACTGGGTTCTAATCTTCATAGACTTTGGGCAATCACTGCACATCTCTGCTTCAGTTTCCCCCCCTCCAAAATGGGAATAGAGCACACGCGGTCCTGCTTCTTAGACTGTGAGGCCTGTGTGAGACAAGGAGGCTGTCCAATTTGAATATTTCAATCTTCCCCGACTAATTTTTGCATAGCTTCCACGCTGCGTGGTTCTTTATATGATAACTTTGAATACTGTCAACCTTTTCAAATTGCTTGGTATGATCAGTGCTTGGGTAGGGACTGCCATTAGGTGGGTTTGCCTGGATCAAAAATTCCATTAACATCCTAAAGCTATTATCCTGGTAAAAGCTTAATAAATACTACGAATAATAGGTGGATTGTAAGACATTAGTCTCCAGCTTATGTACTTCATGGCAGCCATGTCTGGAAACCCGTCTTCTCCCTGAATCTGGGAAAGCTTGAATGAAGAGGATAGATGTTGGATGGCGACCGGTGGAATTGGACTTGAGGAGTACGTCAAGGATTTGGTGATGCCCTTGTGGGACAGGGACTGTGTCCTCCTTGATTATCTTATAAATACACCAGTGCTTAGGACAGTAATTGGCACATAGTACCTAATAAATACTGTATGATTATCATTATTGATATTAATATTAATAAGAAGAGAGGGAAAATCAGGCAGCCATTCTTGCTGCCATTTCGGTCTTGAAGGAAGGCTACAGAGCAGGATTGTCCTTTAGAACTCAGGATTTGGGGAAGTCTTGGAAAACAGATCTCCAGGGTTGCCCTATGCTGGAGGAAGGATGAGACAACAAATCTGATCATTTGTTTTAATTGCCGCGTCTATTTTGCTGAGCCCGGCCCTCGGGACAAGAAATATATATTTTTTTACAATCAATTAACTAGGGATCATGGAGAAGAAGGGATGAGTCGGGTGAGGCATGCCTGGGGAGGAGCTACAATGGGACAAAAAGGCAGCATGGGTCCGGAAGTCACAGGGCCTGGCTTCTAAACCTGGATCGTTTTCTTGTCTGTGGTTCGACCTTGGGTAAGTCACATCATTCCTCCGTGTCTGTTACCTCATTTGTAAATGGGGTTTAAGCCTGTGAACGCCACGTGGGACACGGACTGTGTCGCACCTGATTGGCCCGCATCTGCCCCGGGGCTTAATCTAGTGCCCAGCACATAGTAAGTGCTCAACAAATACCATTAAAAAAAGTGATTGGAGAAAAATAAACAGTGTTGAATTGGAGAGTAAAATAATCCACTCATAGATTAGCAAACACCCAGACCTCAAATCATGTAAGTTCCCCAAAACAAGAATGGTTACAACAACTCATTGCAAGCAATCTATTAGAGAGACATCCACTTAAAGTTATCATTGTGCAAACGTGTTATAAGATTCAGGCCACTCAGTTGCCCACCCTTTCTTGACAGCTTGGAGTCCTGGATCTAATAGAGAAACGACTTCCCCATTTTCGAGTAGTTTCACAGTGGCCAACTACATACAGGGCTTAACATCGAATAGCAGAACGAGATCACAGACAGGGGAGACTTACAACACAATCAGCATCAAAATAACGCTCCTTAAATCACACTCTCACTGGGCTGGACAAGTTTAATCAAGCAAGCAAGCAATCAGTGATATTTATTGGGCACTTCCTGGGTGCAGTGTAATAATGATCGGAATTGAGATACTTGTTAAGTGCTCACTATTTGCCAAACACAGTACTAAGCTCTGGAGTAGATACAAGATAATTAAGACCCCCACTAGGATCAGAGTATAAGAAGGAGAAAAGGTATTGAATCCTCGTTTTACAGGTAAGGGAACTGAGGCCCAGAGAAGTGAAGTGACTTGCCCAAGATCCCACAGCAGGTACGTGGTGATCGGAATTAAAACCCAGCACCTTTGACTCCCTGGTCCTTGTTAAGTGAAACCCATGCACACATTCCGATTGACCTAAGCATATCAGCCAAAGATGCATGGTAATCAAAACCTTAGAAAATTGATTGAAAAAAGTCTAACACGCACATCGATCAATCAATGAATCAATAATATTGACGGAATGCCTACTGTGTTCCACGCATTGTACTAAGGAGTTGGGAGAGTACAATAAAATTAGTGGACACGAATCCTGTCTCAAGGAGTTTCCAATATAGTGGGTGAAAGCGACCCTAAATTAAATAAGGGGTAGAAGGAAGCAAAGAGATAATTACAATTTGGTGATAACTGAGGCACCAAGTTTTATACAAGATTTGGGATCTTCAGAGCTCTGGTGGTCTTCAGTCTTCTATATGAGAAGCAGCCTGGCTTAGTGGAAAGAACACGGGCTTGGGAGTCAGAGGTCGCGGGTTCTAATCCCGGCTCCGCCACTTGTCAAGTATTTGACTATGGGCAAGTCACTTAACTTCTCTGTGCCTCAGTTCCCTCATCTGTAAAATGGGGATTAAGACTGTGAGCCCCATGTGGGACAACCTGATTACCCCTGTGCTTAAAACAGTGCTTGGCACATAGTAAGCACTTAACAAATACCATCATTATTAATTAGAGTGGCAGCGTGGCTCAGTGGAAAGAGCCTGGGCTTGGGAGTTAGAGGTCATGGGTTCGAATCCCAGCTCTGCCACTTGGCAGCTGTGTGACTGTGGGCAAGTCACTTCACTTCTCTGTGCCTCGGTTACCTCATCTGTAAAATGAGGATGAAGACTGTGGGCCTCACGCGGGACAATTACCCTGTATCTCCCCCAGCGCTTAGGACAGCTCTCTGCACATAGTAAGCGCTTAACAAATACTAACATTATTATTATTATTATATGCTTGCATGGCTTGGACTAATCCTGTCACCTCCAACCCTGCAATGCACTGAGAGGAGATAGAGGAGTCTCTGACGGGTTCATGTTGGTGGAGAGAGACAGAGAGGATCTCTGACGGGGTCACGTTGGTGGAGAGAGACAGAGAGGATTCCACAGAGCGGTAGGAGCTGGGCTCACTCACTGAATATCTCACTTCCTTCTTCCCCGGTTCCTCCGCCTTGTTGCTAGGTCATCGATTAGCATAGTTTAAACTAATTAGACAATGCAAAGCGCTCTGCACACAGTAAGCGCTCAGTAAATACGATTGAATGAACGGGCGAGATATGTTGGCCGTGTATCCAGTCATCTGGAAAGGACTTGGCCAAACAGGTCGTGGTTCAAAAGTGACAAGAATCTTTTATGGAACCTACCTACCAGCTCAGCTTCATTGGGTAGGTTAAGTGAAAAGGCTGGGTCAGAGATTTGCTCTTTGGTGACCTGAAATCAGACAGATGGAAGCAGGGAGGGCAGAGCATATCATAAATATAGTAGAGGACAGTCCCAGGCATTGTGGAATAGTGGTGGAAAGCTAGGAGAGAGGAGAAGCAGAAAAGCAAATCTTGCACTGGACAATGAGGAAAGGAGTTGTTCTAATGGCAAAAAAAGTGTTAGGGAAGAGAGATGATCAAGAAACAGATTGGAAAACAAACACTGCAAATGGCAGACACAGACTATGGGTTAAAGAATGGTATTTTAGATGTCTACAATGTCAGTTTGGATTGTCAGTCTGCAAAAATATTTTCAACACGCATGGTAGTCACACACTGGTAACATAAACATCTTTAATACAGGAAGGTAGATATAGATTCATTCATTCATTTACTATTATTTATTGAGCCCTTACTGTGTGCAGAGCACTGTACTAAGCGCTTGGAATGTACAATTCAGCAACAGATAGAGACAGTCCCTGCCCAGTGATGGGCTCACAGATATATTAGTGATATTAATAGTAATTATAATTTTTATTAAGCACTTACTGAGTTCAGAGCAGGGAAAGAATATACAGGGGAGAATTAGGCTCCATACCTGTCTTTTGTGCAGCTCTCGATCTAAAAACACAATTGTCTCCTTTCTCCCTCTCACTCCGCATATGCTCCCTGTGGGCAGGGAACAAGTCTACTAACTGTATTGTACTCCCCCAGGCTTTTGTTCTGCACCCAGTAAGTACTTACTAAATACCACTGATCGATTGATAAATCATATTATGTTCACGCTTTTTTTATTAAAACTAAGTTTTTAAAGGAAACTCTAATTACCCTAAAGATAACCACTCATTAATATAGACAATTTAATCACAGCTACATAGCTGTTGACCTATGGGTTCAGTTTGAGAAGTGACAGCGGATTTAATTTATTAAGATTCCCTGCCTAATTACGAGACCAAAATTCTAAAAACAGGTGATTTAGGTGGTGAAAAAATAATCACAACAGTCTTGAGATATAATGGATTCTGAATCTTCAGTGAATGGAAATGCTCAAAGTGACATATTCTATAAATTCTCCTTTTTTATTCTCTGATTTCTCAGGAAAAATTTTATAATGATAATAATGATGATAGTTACTTGTTAAACATTTACATGTGCCAGGTACTGTACTAAGCACTGGAGTAGATGAGATAATCAGGTTGAACATGATCCCTGACCCACTTGGGGATCATAATCTAGGGGGAAGTAAGATTTTACAGATGAGGTAACTGAGGCACAGTGACTGACCCAAAGTCACACATCAGTCATGCGGCGGAGCTGTCTCCCAGGTCAGGATCTTTCCACCAGGCCACGCTGCTTCCCAATTTGTCAGTTTATCGATAAATGACGAGAATAATCACCTTCTGATTCAATGCCAGCTTCCAGTCGCACACCTATCTCTTAGAGGACCAGGACTGGGGCAAAAAACTCTCTTCCAATGAATAACAATAATGACGGTATTTGTTAAGCGCTTACTAGGTGCCAAGCTCTGTTCTAAGCATTGGGTTAGATCCAAGGTAATCAGGTTGTCCCATGCGGGACTCACAGTCTTACTCCCCAATTTAAAGATGAGGGAACTGAGGCACAGAGAAGCTAAGTGACTTGTTCAAAGTCATGCAGCTGATTAATGACAGAGCCGGGATTAGAACCCATGACCTCTGACTTCCAAGCCCGTGCTTCATCAGGACTCTATGGCCTTGGTTTTAGTCCTCTCTCCCCACAGGAATGGGAGCGTGCCGATGGCTCTATTAACCATGAAAGAGTAGAGGTGAAGCCAGAGAGACAAGCAGAACAGGCCCCACTCTCTCCTTCCTACTTTTCAGCTATTTCTTTTCCCCTCATCCTCATGTCTCTGTGCATTTCCAAGTCACTGACTGTCCTTACGCCCGCCTCTCTCTCTCCATTGTTGTGAGTCTGTCATATCCATACGAAACATCTAGTTCTAAATAAAAACTTGAACATCTGACCAACTCCATTCCTCTGGGTCGCTTCTAGGAAGGTCGCTTATTCCTCTTGACCATAATGATGATCTCGACTCACAGTTCTTAGGTTTCACTGGTAAATTAATTCTAATTTGTTGTTGTGGGTTCTTTTAGGCTTGATTCTCTTTTCATGCAGTTTATAGAACCCCATCACCTTGGTACTTATAAGTTAATCAACCATTCCTTCCTTCCATTTCCCCTATTTATGATGCATAAGATAGATAAGATATAAGATAAGAGCATTTAAATATTTAAATCCTATATCATGTATTAGATTTAAAATGTACTTTGACCTTCATTACCGTAGGATTTTTTCTTTCATAATCTACTCTGAATTCACATTAAAATCAATGACAGAGCAAAGAAGCAGAGCTTACGAAAGCACAACTATCCCAGATTTGAAGATAAATCGATCTCTTAGGATAAACGTCTGAAGCCTATTTCTGGCGATCTGAGTCGTGATATTGACATTTTTTTCAGTGGAAGAATTAATCGTGGCGCATGTGTTTTCTTTGTGTTCTACTTCTATTGTAAAGTTGATCTAAGCACAAAGGGGCTCCAGTTGATTTCAAAGTTGAATCGCAAATCTCATTCCCTTATTTAAATTAAAATTAGGAAGATCCATTGAACCCAGTGGGTGGTTGGCTTTTATTCAGGGCCAGTACAACCAGTCCCTGGCTGATTCGGTAGGTCAGATGACCCAAAAATGTCAGAGTCTCGATTATCAACCACATTCACTGGTCATGGATCTATCGTGATCAAGACCTGATGAAGCCCGGGCTCGGGAGTCAGAGGTCATGGGTTCTAATCCCGGCTCTGCCACTAACCAGCTGGATGACTTTGGGCAAGTCACTTAGCTTCTCTGTGCCTCAGTGCCCTCGTCTATAAATTGGGGAGTAAGACCGTGAGTCCCGCATGGGACAACCTGATTACCTTGGATCTATCCCAGTGCTTAGAGCAGTGCTTGGCACCTAGTAAGCACTTAACAAATACCATCTGATCAACAAACATGGAATGTTATGATGTGCTGTAGTATGGAGGAGGAAGTTGAAAAAAAAAGGATGAAATAAGATTAGGGAGGAAAGGTAAAAGTAACCATAAAGTTTGATATGCCCTGAAATCTATGATGCCCATCTCCTTTGAAATTTCCCTTAGTATATATTGATTCCTCCTGTCTTGGTGTCCATAGGGATTTACCCAAGGAAGATCTGTTTTCTGCAGAAAAATGCCTGGCTATGTTCACATTCCTGGTCTGCCACTGACCTAACCGTTTGACGATGGGCCAATGACTTCACTTGCCCGGGCTTCATTTTCCTCATCTGTAAAATGAGGTAAATTAGACTGTCAGAACATCATGCGGAACAGAGACAGTGCTATCCAACCACTTAGTGTATAGCATATAGAATAATGATAATAATGTTGGCATTTGTTAAGCGCTTACTATGTGCAGAGCACTGTTCTAAGCGCTGGGGGAGATACAGGGTCATCAGGTTGTCCCACGTGGGATTCACAGTCTTAATCCCCATTTTACAGATGAGGGAACTGAGGCACAGAGAAGTTAAGTGACTTGCCCACAGTCACAAGCTGACAAGTGTTGTACTTAGCACTTAGTACAAAGCACTTTAAAACTCTCATTATCATCATTATTACTGTTATCCTTGAGATGAATTCCCAATAAGTGGAAAATGCTTCGGTCTTAATCGAAAAGTTCTGAGAGCCCCCAGAGTTTCTTCCTTTGGTCACTGGAAAAGGAAGGTCAATTGACAAGAGTATCCTGGAAGGGCAAAAATTAGGATGGGGATAAGGATCTCAACACCTAGACGGCTGCAAACCTGTCCTCTAGACTGTGAGCTCACTGTGGGCAGAGAATGCGTATGTTGTATTGTTGCATCGAATTCTCCTAAGCGCTTGTACAGTGCTCTGCACACAGTAATTGTTCAGTAAGTATGATTGATTAGTTAAAAAAAAAACTTAGTTTAATGGCAGTGTGATAGTCCTTACCGCCTTCTGCTAAAGCAGGGAGAACATATCCTTCACCTAGCAATTCTATTTATGTCTTACTATTTACTAATGATTAAATAATGATGTACGCCATCATTTTCAATTACTTTTAAGAGAATACAGCAAAAAATGAATAATAGCTAACTTAGAGGATAGTAACATTTGCATACGCTCCTATGTGATTTTCTGAAAGCTCTTCTAATTTTTATAAGTGAACGTCCTAACACCCACCTCCGAACATGCAGTTCCCTAAGTTCTTAACATTTTATATAATGATTTAATGGTCTTAAATGACAAAAGAAATATTTGAAGTTTAAGGAACCTAATTAGCTTTCTTCACTTACTGCACAAATGAAATATGAATTTATTTAATGTGGTTATATGTGTTCAGTGCTAGAGATTTGACTTTTGGTCTTTATCGCACGTCTTAAACTAGCTACACTTGGCAATTCATTTACATCAATAATTGAAAAGTCATCCATCTCCTCTTGCCTCGTTCTTCTTGCTCTACAAGCTAATGCTATGCATGATTGGCTATTGCCATAAATATGCCCCATAAATGTTTTAAAGATGATTCAAGCACCGAGCATGAATCAATATGAACTGCAATGATAGAGCACGAGAAACAATTTCCCTAAGACCATTTCACAATGGCAGATTTCCCATATTAGTAGAAAGTTGATTATTTTTTTCCATAAAACTAAAACCAGAAACAAAACGGAACAAAAAAACCTCTCAGACCTATCACGATTTTCTCTTGGGTGCGGTTCCCTAACATACTTCAATCAATCGTTTTCTCTTCTTTTTTTTTTTAACAAGCCTGTAACTGTTGGAATAATTTAATTTTCAGAACTAGGCCAGAATTGCTATGCTAGACAGTGGTGCTCCAGAAAACAACATTTTCAGCAAATCCCTACCAAAGCACAGCCTGCAGCAATACTTTGAGGTATAATGGTTATGCTTTATCTCTGGAGCCCATATTTGTGGAAAACCAATCTGGCAAACCCTGAGTGCTACTTTCTGTTTTCGGACTGGGAGAGTAAAGCAATGAATTCTGTCAAGATCTGTCACATTTATACTAGGCAGCCATGGAGACTAACTATGGAGAGGAGTACGATGCAGAATAGGCCACTCATCCTAGATTGCTTTTACGTAGGATACAGGGGGAACAGGATATCTTGAGGAATTATTAGTAGGGTAGCGAGACCTCTCACTTGCAACTGAGATCTTGAATCCACTTCAGGCTGTCAGTGTCGAAAATATATTCTCATGGAACGCTGTGATCCTCGTCTGAGAGATTTCTGTCTTTTCCGCTGTCCTGGGCACAGTGAAGAGATGGTCAGTGAATGGGGAAGTCTTATTTTCCTCTAATGTAGTAAGCGGACAGTGTTCCTATTTAAGTTTTCATTGCTCTCCCCTTCCCTCTCCCACTGGCCATCAGTTCTGTCTCATCCAGCCATCGACCACAGAAGCCCTACAAGCTCTCTTGCTTCCTTCGGATATAGGATAAATCTGTGGTTTGCTAATCTATGACTCCGACGACCAACGAAAGGCTTCCGGGAAACCTGCGTTATTTGGAGTCTTTCGAATAAAAGCGTTTACGATCTGTCCCTGCCTTCTCCTCCGACTGGTAAGAAAATCTACCTGGCGAACGCTCGCCACAATCTAATTGGGGGAAAAATCTGTCCCTTAACTTCCCCCCACCCCGTGCAAGTGATTCAATTCCCTCTGATTTTGAATGTGGAAGAGTAAGTAAGGTGGGCACTCAGCACACACAGTGTCCTGCTTGTCATGGCTGGCAATGTTGTGGTGTTTCCCTAGCAAAAGCAGAAACTGAAGGAGATGGGGAAGGAAGCGGGAAGCAGTTTTGATGTGATGAGGAGGGTGCCTGAAATGAATCATTCCCCCTGTAGCTGGTCCTCAATGCGCTCTCCCGTTTTCCCTCTAACAGGGTCTCTTCGTGCCCTCCCAAGTCCAGATGGGAGCCTTAGGAATGTGCTAGCCCAGGCCCACAGGGGAAAGGAGGGGAAGAGGAGCAGCTCCAGGCGGGATTCCCTCCCCATGGTAACCTCTGAGAAGGCTCCCACCGGGACAAGCAAACCCGGCAGCTTTGTCCCTCCCTTTTTTTTTTAATGGCATATACTGTGTGTCAAACACTGCTCTAAGTGCTGGAGTAGATGCGACTGAATTAGGTTGGACACAGTCTTCCTTTCAGGCTTTAAGCGAATCCCCCAGGAAATAATAATAATAATAATGTTGGTATTTGTTAAGCGCTTGCTGTGTGCAGAGCACTGTTCTCAGCGCTGGGGTAGACACGGGGGAAGCAGGTCGTCCCACGTGAGGGTCATAGTCTTCATCCCCATTTTACAGATGAGGGAACTGAGGCCAGAGAAGTGAAGTGACTCGCCCACAGTCACACAGCTGACAAGTGGCAGAGCTGGGATCGCACTTATGACCTCTGACTCCCAAGCCCGGGCTCTTTCCACTAAGCCACGCTGAAATGCGGGGCATACCACTCTGAACCCCCCAACCGACCTGCCTGAACTGTCTGCGGAAGGAGTAGAAGTACCAAAAATGAGCCATAGAACGTTTGAGAAAGGGAATCTTTGCTCCGTAGAGGTGACCTGAGAGCAGTCGGTCTTGGGATGTCGGAAAATGGCCAAACGTGAGATCTCTGTCCGTGAAGTTGGATCATCTTCATGGTTTCCTTCCTTCATCCTTCTCTATCTCCCCTCGCCAGGCCACGTGGTTAACAATCAGTGCCTTCTACCTCCACGTGGAGTTTGGGCCTGCGGCAGGGCCTAGGTGTGAGTGAGTGAAAATGCCTATTTTATCTTTCCCCTTCTTAGCGATAGTAATAGTGAGCTCCTTTAGACTGTGAGCTCTCTGTGGGCAGGGAATGGATCCATTTATTTTTATATTGTACTTTCCCAAGCGTTTTTTTAGGGTGCTTTGCACAGAGTAAATGCTCAGTGAATATGATTGAATGAATGAATGAATGAATAATAATACTTAATAAAGGCTTACCTCATGCAGAGCACTATAATAAGGACTAGGGGAGATTATACAGGTGGAGAATGTTCCTGTAACTCTGGGAGCTCACAGTGAAGGGGTAGAAGTAGGGAGAATAATAATAATGATAATGATGGTATTTATTAAGCACTTACTATGTGCCAAGCACTGTTCCAAGCTCTGTTGTGGATACCAGGTAATCAGGTTGTCCCACATGGGGCTCACAGTCTTAATGCCCATTTTACCCAGGAGGTGACTGAGGCACAGAGAGGTGAGGTGGCTTGCCCAAAGGCACACAGCTGACAAGTGGCAGAGCCGGGATTAGAACCCATGACCTCTGACTCCCGAGCCCGTCCTCTTTCCACTGACCCGGCGCTGCTTCTCGGGGGCTCGAGAGGGACTCATCAGCAATGACGAGACATTAAAATCCAACACGATGTTTTCCCGTGCTTCCATATAGCGTGGGGGAAGCAGTGCCGCCTACTGGGTAGAGCACAGGCTTGGGAGTCATAAGGGCCTGGGTTCTAATCCCGGATCCACCACATTCTGCTGCGTGACCTTGAGCAAGTCACTTCACTTCTCTGTGCCTCAGTTAACTCATCTGCAAAACAGGGAATAAAACTGTGAGCCCCCATTTGGGACCGGGACCGTGTCCAACCTATCTACCCCAAGACTTAGTACAATGCCTGGCAAATCGTAAATGCTTGACAAACACACACACAAAAAAATACAAAAACAAAATCCACAGGGTGCTGTGGTTAGAGGAGCGAAATGAACGTCGGGCTCGCAGTGTTCGGCACAGCTGTAGAGAAGCAGCGTGGCTCAGTGGAAAGAGCCCGGGCTTGTGAGTCAGAGGTCATGAGCTCGAGTCCCGGCTCTGTCGCTTGCCAGCTGTGTGACTTTGGGCAAGTCGCTTCACTTCCCCGTGCCTCAGTTCCCTCATCTCTAAAATGGAGATGAAGACCGTGAGCCTCACATGGGACAACCTTGTATCCCCCGGTGCTTAGAACAGTGCTTTGCACATAGTAAGCGCTGAACAAATACCAACATTATTATTACTATTACCTGTAGCCACAGTCATTAGGTTTCCTGAGGCTTTGCGGAAGCCTCGTGCTATGGGTGTCTGTGGCAGTGTGACCTTGGACAAGTCACTTCGCTTCTCTGTGCCTCAGTTACCTCACCTGTAAAATGGGGATTGACACTGTGAGGCCCACATGGGACCGGGACTGCGTCCAGCTCGATTTGCCTGTTTCCAGGCTCTGTTTCGCGGTGTTCTGCACACCTGTGGCCACAATTATTAGGTTTCCTGAAGCTTTGCCCGAGGCTCGTGCTACGGGTGTCTTTCTCTTTCCCATCAGGGAGGCAGAAGGCGGGAAAGGATGAAACCTCTGGACGACGTGGAGAAGAACCGGTACCAGTTCTGGAGAAGTGACCCGGCTGACCGGCCGGCGGGAGGATCCCAAAAACATGTGGCAGAAGCTTTTATCTCCCCTCCAACTCCCTGGCTCCCCAGCTGTGACTTACAGCTGATTGGGAAGCAGCGTGACCTAGTGGAAAGAGCGGAGCACTTAGTACGGTGCTCTGCACACAGTAAGCACTCAATAAATACAATCGAAAGAATGAATGAAGAGCACGGGTCTGTGAGCCAGAGGACCTGGGTTCTAAACCCCAGCTCCGCCATTTGTGTGCTCTGTGACCTTGGGCAAGGCACTTGATTTCCCTGTGCCTCAGTTACCTCATCTGTAAAATGGGGTTTAAGAGCGCGAACCCCATGTGAGACACGGACTGTGTCCAAACTGATTAGCTTGTATGTACTCCGGCATTGGGAAGCAGTGTGGTTCAGTGGAAGGAGCCTGGGTTTCGGAGTCACAGGTCATGGGTTCGACTCCCGGCTCTGCCACTTGTCAGCTGCGTGACTGTGGGCAAGTCACTTCGCTTCTCTGTGCCTCAGTTACCTCATCTGTAAAACAGGGATTAACTGCGAGCCTAACGTGGGACGACCTGATTACCCTGTATCTCCCCTAGCGCTTAGAACAGTGGTCTGCACATCGTAAGTGCTTAACAAACACCAACATTATAATTATTATTATTTAGTGCAGTGCACACAGGAAGCTCTTAACAAACCCCATTAAAAAAAATACTGGGAGTAATCTGTTCTAAGTCAGGTTTTTCCCATGAGTCCATAACTTTGCATGGAAAAGCAGTGACTGTGTCTTCTCAGACTTGTTATCCTGGGCGGGACTGCTGGAGGTGGGCCCAGTGGGAATAGGGAATGGGTGTCAATAATTCATTTCAGTAGGAAGGAGGAAGGCTCCTGAAGAGTGGAGCTGACCTTTGTGCAAATAACCTGTCTGAATTACTAACTTTCATGTGTTAACTCAGGCCCAGCCATTTCATCAAAGAAATAACCATGTCAGAGGGAGCCTTTGCCCTACTGATGCTTACTGTGATCAACACCTGAGGAAGGGGAGGGTTGGGATGAGGCAGAAAGGCAAAAATGTCACACAACCAGGGTGGTGAAGAGGGAGAAGGGGAAAGAGGAGGGAGAGAAGAGTTGGACACGTAGGTCTTTTCCAAGAATGGGGGTGAAGTGGAACGGACAGAGTTTGTACATCGTGGGAGGGGCAAGAAAATTTCACAAAATTCTCTCTTGTTTGAAAATAATTCCTCTCTCAGGGACTCCTGGTCTTTGGCCTTGTTGGTGGGTAGTTGCTGATTTATTTCTCTTGATTTCCAACAGAGCTGGAAATCCACCTCATTCTTTCTCCGAATTGCTTTGGTCGTACACCAAAAACTGTAACGATATAGATACAGCTCAGAGAAACTGGATATAATAGTGACTGGGCTCAGGAAGACTGGATTGCAAACATTTTTTAGTTTCAATTTGACTGGAAAACATTGGGTTTATTATTTAGGCTGGAGCATTTATAACCCCCCCCCCATAAAATATCAACAGAAAAAATTTAATCAGTCATTCAATCTAATCCTACTTACTTTTTAGCTTTAGTCTTGAAAGGTGCAACTGAGAGGGATTTGGGGAAATATTTCATTAATGTTGTCTAAAGGAGAGGTGAGTGGAGGGGACAGATGAATAAAGCTTCCTGGTGGGTTTGGGAATAAGATTGAGTCTGGATTTGGGACCTCTAAAGCATTCTAAAAGCATTAATAATAATTATGGTATTTGTTAAGCCCTTACTATGTGCGGAGCACTGTTCTAAGCGCTGGGGTAGATACAGGGTAGTCAGATTGTCCCATCTGGGGCTCACATTTTTTAATCCTCATTTTTACAGGTAAGGTAAATGAGGCACAGAGAAGTTGTGACTTGCCCAAGGTCACACAGCAGAAGGTGGTGGAGTTGGGATTAGAACCCATGACCTCTGACTCCCAGGCCCGTGCTCTTTCCACTAAGCCACGCTGCTTCTCATTACCTTTATGCTGGATGCTCATTGCATTTAGGAAGCTAACAGACTTTTTATCTGAAAGCACCTTTCAACTGTGAGGCCCCTGGGTGACAGAAACTATGTCAGATCTGATTATCTTGCCTCTATGCCAGCGCTTAGTACAGTGCTTGCTACAGTGACAACACAAAGAAAGGGAGTCGTTTCATTTGAAATGCAACTAAGTAGGGGGCATCTAGGAGGAAGGGGTGGTGTGGGGTTAGAGAAGCCAGGGAAGCTCCAAAAATCTGTGAATAAGCAGAATTCTCATGTGTCTGTAAAAAAAAACTCTGATCTGGTTCCCGGATCCTCAACATGGGCTCACCAGGTGCCCTAGTGGATAGAGCATGGGCCTGGGAGGCAGAAGGACCTGGGTTCTAATCCCAGCTCTGCTACCTGCCTGCTGGGTGACCTTGGACAAGTCACTTCACTTCTCTGAGCTTCGGTTACCTCATCTGTAAAATAGGAAGACTCTGAACCGCATGTGGGACAGGGACTATCTCCAACCCTATTTGCTTGTATCCACTCCAGCGCTTAGTACAGCTCCTGGCAGAAAGTAAGCACTTAACAAATACCACTGTTATTATTGTTATTATTACTGCTGTGATTGTTAGCAGCAGCACCAGCATTATTAAATGTGAGCTGGCTGAAGAAGGGATCAAGATAATCAGCAAGCAATTAGAAAACCAATTAGGTAATCAATTCATCGCTTCATCGCTCTTTGACTCTAGATCACAACAGGTTGTAAGCCCTTTGTACGAAGGGAAAATGCCTACGAACTCTGTTGTACTCTTCCCAAACTTTGCTCAATCGATTGATTGAAAGGGGGGTGCTACCGTTCTGCGGCGGGGAATCACGTTCAGTCTTCATCTTCCATCATTAGACGGATTGAGAAACAGCGTGGCTTAGTGGAAAGAGCCCGGGCTTGGGTGTCAGAGGTCATGGGTTCTAATCCCCGCTCTGCCACTTATCAGCTGCGTGACTTTGGGAAAGTCACTTATCTTCTCTGTGCCTCAGTTACCTCATCTGTAATATGGGGATTAAGTCCGTGAGCTCCACGTGGGACAACCCGATTATCTTGTATCTACTCCAGTGCTTGGCCCACAGTAAGTGCTTAACAAATGCCATCATTATTATTATTTGACAGAAACTCTTCACCACAGGCCGTAAAGCACTTGATCAGCTATTCTCCCCACCTCTCCCACTACAAAAGCATGTACGCTTCACTCCTCTGACACCAACCTATTTACTTTGCCTCAGTCTCTTCTCTCTCCCCTTCAACCTCTTACGCTCACGCCTTTCCGCCTTCCCGGAATTCCCTCGCCCTTGATATCGCTAACCCTTGATATCTGACAGGTCACTTTGGTGAGCCCACCGTAAGCCACCTTTCTAGTGACTGCGATCCTGCGAGCAACAGGGAAGCGAGTGGTGAAGGCACTGATGTCCTCTATTTGTGGCAGGTGATTGCGAGCCTGTGGTGAGGGGGAGCACGGAGGGAGGTGTGACTTTCTCTCCCTGTTCTACCCGGTAACAGGCCTGGACTAATCAATGACTGCTACATAGAGCCCCAGCTGCCCCCCCTAAGCCAGATAAAATTAAGAAGGGGCACGTGCAGACACCCAGAAGCATGTAGGGAAGCAGGAAGGAAACATGCTGAGAGCAGCAGAAGGCAGCAGTAGTTGGAAGCAGAAAAAAGAAACATTGGCTGAATGGGATCCTTTGATCACAGACTGGTACTGGACCCTTGGTGGAGTGAGTGTATGTGTCCCTCCCTTGCACGTTGGTAAAACTAAGTAAAAACTTTCTACATTAACCTTGGTGATCAGAGGTGTGGTTTGACTTCTACTGTGTATCACCAAGGCTCCCCCAGTCCAGTTGGTACAAACTAGGGGTTGGTGATACACATTTCTCCCCTTCTTCAGACGTCCTGCTAAATTCATAAATCTCCTCCAGGAAGAATTCTCTAACTACACTCTTATCTTCCAATCCTATCTTCTCTGCCTTCTGCATCACCTACGCAACTGAATCCATCCCCACTAATCACTTTAATGTTCACCCCAACAGCATTTATGTACATATCCTTATAATCTAGTGCTTCCCCTAGCTGTGCTTTATCGTTAGATCCATTTTCCCTACGAGAATGCAGGTGCTTTGAGGGAAGGGATAATGTCTCCCAAATTTGTACTCTCTGAAAGGTTTAGTAATTGATTAGACTGCATTGTGGTGATCAGTGCAACTGTAAGCTCTTTGTGGACAGGGAATGTGTCTGTTTCACTGTTGTATTGCACTCTCCCAAGGGCTCAGAACAGTGCTCGGCACACAGTAAGCCCTCATTAAATACGCCTGAAAAAAAAGGATAAGAGCAGAAACTGGGAAGTGTAGAGAATGAAGATAACAGTTGTCCAGAAAAAAATCACTTGTAGGGTAGCTATACTCTAGGTAGGACTTTAGTGTCACCATCTTAATTCATCAGATCTGCACCCTTCTAGTAGCATAAGATTAGAGTGGGGGAAATACTTTGCCTACCTTACTTCTTTCCTTTGTATTACTCCCTTCTCATCACTAGTACATCTTATTTTGTAAAACAGCCTTTAGCCTACTAAAATGTGTCAGTGATGCTGTGCCCAATCTCAACCCGAAAGGATACAGTAGAGAAGCCGTGTAGCTTAATGGATAGAACACAGGCCTGGGAGTCTGAAGGACACCTAGGTTCTAATCCTGGTTCTGCCACCCGTCAGCTGTGTGACCTTGGGCAAGTCACTTAACCTCTCTGTGCTTCATTTCCCTCATCTGTAAAATGGGGATTAAGACTGTGAGCCCTATATTGTTATGATGACGTTACTTGTTAAGTGCTTACTACGTGCAAAGCACTGTTCTAAGCGCTGGGGTTGATATAAGGTAATCTGGTTGTCCCAGGTGGGGCTCACAGTCTTAATCCCCATTTTACAGATGAGGGAGCGGAGGCACAGAGAAGTTAAGTGACTTGTCCAAAGTAACACAGCTGATAATTGGCGGAGCTGGGATTAGAAGCCGTGATCTCTGACTCCCAAGCCCGAACTCTTTCCACTAAACCATGCTGCTTGTCTGTATGGGATGTGGGCTGTGTCCAATCTGATTAGCTTGTGTCTATCTACCCCAGCATTTAGTACGGTGTCTGGCACATAAGTGCTTAACAAATACCGTAAAAAAGAGCTTGATTTTTTGAATGCTTAGTACACTCCTCTCTACAGAATGTGTTCAATAAACACTATTGATTGACCGATCTTCAATCTGAGCAGTTCCAATTTTTAGAAGGATGGTCTGTGCTTCATGCTCTTGAAGATCATTTGGAAAACATAATTAAAAAAAAAAATGATAACGATGGTATTTGTTAAATGCTTACTCCGTGCCAAGCATTGTTCTAAAGCACCGGGATGGATACAAGGTAGGTCGTCCCACGTGGGGCTCACAGTCTTAATCCCCATATTACAGATGAGGTACCTGAAGCACAGAGAAGTGAAGTGACTTGCCTAAAGTGGCGGAGCTGGGATTAGAACCCGCGACCTCTGACTCTCAAGCCCGGACTCTTTCCACTGAGCCACGCTGCTTCTAGACACTGTCTTCCTGCCCCATCCCCAGGTGCTTGCAAATTCATTTCTGCTGCCAGGGGAACTTCCCAGTTGCTACTGACTTCTCCTTGACTTGGGGCAGCTCCCTGAAAGGTAGTAGCCACCTCCCAAAGCCTGTCTCAAGGACAGTCTTTCTTTCTACCCGACGACATCAGGTTGTGGGTTTTTCTCTCAGCTACCTATTGTTGTCAAAATAATAGAAGACATAGGGAAAAGCAAATCACTGAGGAAAAAATGCTGCCACAGATGCTGTAAATTATTTCTGCTTTCATTATTAATGTTTGATAAATCATTTAGAGGCTGCTAATTTATTAGCTTATAAAGCACATTATATGATCTTAAATTGTTAATGCATGCTGTTGGGATGCATATTGTAACTTGTAGAGTTGTTCATCATCTTAATTCACAGCCTCATTATAAACTATATTACCAAGTGCCGTAATGTTACACAAAGAATTGGAGAACAGATATCTACATAAAACTTTAACATTGTATTTACATCATCTGCAGTTCGAATTAGCTGGCAGACAGGGATCCGGGGAGTTCTGTGCTCAATCAATGAGTCAAGGTTATGTACTGAGCATCCGCTGTGTCCGGAGCACTACATCGAGCGCTTCCAAGAGAGCAATAAAATGTAATCCCTGTCCTCAAACGGTTTCCAATCTCACCTGCTATTCTGGGTGATTACAGACAAGTTAACTAATTTTTTTCCACCCCCCAGTGACCCACCGGCAAGAGGCATAACACCTTGTCTTCTACGTAATAACGTCTTAGTTAAAT
This sequence comes from Ornithorhynchus anatinus, assembly GCF_004115215.2. NCBI lineage: Eukaryota > Metazoa > Chordata > Mammalia > Monotremata > Ornithorhynchidae > Ornithorhynchus > Ornithorhynchus anatinus. The sequence goes on from NC_041736.1 coordinate 32,448,350, forward strand.
AATTAAATCTTCCCCTTGTACGTCATGGCTCTGGACCAGCAATAGACCTCAAAGCGGACATCAAGTTCCTACCTCTTTTACAAAGTCTATCCCACCTAAGAGCAGGTAATACTTCTAGTTTGTTTCTTGGTACCTTTCCAAGAAGAACAGAAAGAGCAAAAAATAGGTGGATGATAAATGATAAATTAAGGGAGGACGACCTAGCTCCTTATGAGCACTGGACTACATTAAGTCAGACAAGATTTCTACATCATGATTTTGTCATGCTTGTTAATTATTGATTATCAAAGGATGATCTTAATGATATGACAAGAACTTATTGGGGGATTATCTAAAAAATACAATTTACCTTGTTTAATATAGGGGAAGGTAGAACAACTCTTTCCTATATAAATGTTTTGTTTTTCAACAAGACATTGTGCCAGGGTCATTTTCTTCATGTCTAAAACTACTTATATACCTTTCATTCAATTGTATTTAATAAGCATTTACTCTGTGCAGAGCATTGTACTAAGTCCTTGGAAAGTACAATTTGGCAACAAATAGAGACAATCCCGACTCAACAATGGGATCACAGTCTAGAAGGGGAGCCAGACAACCAAACAAGAAAAAAACAAGTCTACAGACATTAATAGCATCAGTATAAATAGAATTATAGATGTATATGCATCATTAATAAAATAGAATAATAAATATGTACATATATACACAAGTGCTGTGGGGAAGGGAAAGGAGGTAGAGTAGAAGGAGGGAGTTGGGCTGATGGGGAGGGAGGAGGAGCAGAGGAAAGGGGCGTGAAGTCTGGGAAGGCCTCCTGGAGGAGGTGAGCTCTCAGAAGGACTTTGAAGGGTGGAAGTGTGCTAGTTTGGCAGATGTGAGGAGGAAGGGCCAGAGGTAGGATGTGGGACAGGAGAGAACAAGGCACAGTGAGGAGGTTAGTACCAGAGGAGTGGAATTGTGTGGGCTGAGCTGTAGAAGGAGAGAAGGGAGGTGAGGTCGGAGGGGGCCAGGTGATGGAGAGCTTTGAAGCCAACAGTGAGGAGTTTTTGCTTCATATGAAGGCTGATAGGCAACCAGTGGAGATTTTTGACTTGCGGGTGTGTGACATGCCCAGAGCGTTTCGATAGAAAGGTAATCTGGACAGCAGACTGAAGAATAGATTGAAGTGGGAAGAGACTACAAAAGTAGTCAGAGTGACCTTTCCATGAGCCATTTAAACTGAAATAGGTGTAGGAAGAGGAAATATTGGGTATGATGGAACTATATTTCAAACATATATTTTCAAATGATACCAAAGTCATAAGGTGGAGACTAGACCATTCCACAGTTTCCCTACCTTCAATTTGAAGGCAACCATGAGGAAACTTTATGTCTACAGAAGGTCTTTGTAATTCAAGAAAATATTCATCCTAAAGTAAGGGAGACAAATACTAAAAGGTGGAATAAAAGGTATCAGCATGATGAGGAATGTAGATTAAGAAAGGAAAACTGAACAAGCTTAGAGCATAAGAGGAAAGATTGGTAGGAGAGAAAGCTTAAGAGACAAAGGAATCCTAGAAAATTGGCTGTGGTTTTGAAAAAAAAAAAAGCTTTGAGGTCTTCTGGAACAAACTCTAGCAGTGCTTGGGAAGGCAAAGAATATAACAAATTATCATAAGGGGGTATCTGAAGGATAAATGCTCATGCTCCAAGGAATACGTTTATGCTCCATAATCTACCCCGTCCGCCCCCAACACACACTTCCAGGAAACCTTTGTCATCTGGGTTCTTTCCAAATCAATGAAAACCTTGATTCCAATTCAATTGTATCTATTGATTGCTTACTGTGTGCAGACCACAGTACTGAGTACACTATAACAATAAACAGACACAATCCCTTCCCACAGAGAGCTTACTGTCAGGGAGGTGGGATAGGCTTTAATATAAAAAAGAAATTTCAGATCCGTACATGAGGACTAAGTGCTGTGGGGATGAACAAATGGAGCAAGTCAGGGTGATGCAGACGGGAGTGGGAGAGGAGGAAAGGGAGGCTTAGTCAGGAAAGGCCCTCTTGGAAGAGATGTGCCTTCAATAAGGCTTTGAAGCGGGAGAGGAGTCAGAGCACTGGGTTCTAATCCCAGTTCCACCATGTCTCTGCTGTGTGACCTCGGGCAAGTCACTTAACTTCTCTGGGCCTCAGCTCCCTCATCTGTAAACTGGGGATTACGACTATGAACCCCACCCATGGGACACGGATTGTGTCCAACCTGATTAGTCTGTATCTACCCCAGTCTTTAGTGTATTCATTCATTCAATCGTATTTATTGAGCGCTTATTGTGTGAGCACTGCTCTAAACGCCTGGAAAGTACAATTCTGCAATAAAGAGAGACAATCTCTGCCCACAAAGGGCTTACAGTCTAGTGCCCGTCACACAATAAACATTTAAAAAAATGCCATTTAAAATAAACCAAAACCTGCCTGAGACAAAGGGCAGTATCAGACTCCCCAGGGGAAATTCATCATTGCATTCAATTCAATACTCTTTAAACTGGGCACAGTCCCTGTCCCATAAGGGACTCACAGTCTAAGGGAGAAAGAGAACAGGTATTTAATCCCCATTTTGCGTATGAGGAAACTGAAGCACAGATCATTTAAGAATTTCCCAATGTCACGCACAGGCAAGTAACAGAACTGGGAGTAGAACCCTAGTCCCCTTTTTTCTAAGTATTTCATAATTTCACAGAAGGGATGGATAGACAATTATGTACAAAGGTAGAAGACAGAAGAAAGATGTGCAGGATGAATAAGGCAGAATGAAATTGATGAATAAATTGAATATAAATCAAACATACATCTAGCATGGCCTAGTGGAAAGAACATGGGCGTGGGAGTCAGAGGATCTGAGTTCTATTCCTGGATCTCCACTCACCTACTGTGTGACCTTGAGCAAGTCACGTCATTTCTCTGTGCCTCAGTTCCCTAACTTGCAAAATGGGAATTCAATACCCATGGTCCCTTCTACTGTGACTTTGAGCCTCGTGTGGCACGGGCAATGTGTCCAACCTGATTAATTTGCCACCGAGTGCTTAGAACAGTAAGCACATAGTAAGTGCTTAATGCCACTATTTTTATTAAGCTCTGCTGCGGCCAGGATCGTCCTCTTGCAGCAGTACTCAGCATTTGCTCTTAATCAGTGGTATTTATTCTCTCACTCTTCTCATCAAACATACTTTGCTCATGATTAGCTTGTAGGCTCTCCTCCCGTACTCTACTTTTCTGCTTTCTTCACCCACTCTTCCTCAGTTTGTTCTTTTGCCTCCTCCTCAAAATCCCTTATCAGTATACCTTGGATTCAACTTTCACACCTACATCCCCTGATTCATCCTGTTCCCACCCTGGAACTCCCTACCTTCTCCAATTCCCCAGACCGTTTAGGATTTAAAGACCTCTTAAAATCCCACCCCTCCATCCATCTTTCCCTATTTAACATCAGTTATTGTGTATGTACGTTCAGATGAACATTCAATTATTTATTTTGAGGAGTTAAACTGTATATATCGTTATGGACATCTTCCCATTAGAAGAAAACTTCATTTCATCTTTCGTTCAACCTCGATATTAAGCCTGCCACCAAACCTTGTCAGTTCTACCTTCTCAACATCTCTAAAGTCTGCCAAATGTTTAGACTTCAGCTACAGTGATCAAACTCTCTGTTTTGTTTCTCTTACTGGTATCCCTCAACTCTTCCATCCTCCCTTAATAATAATCGAATGTCCAGACTGTACACATCATGACTTGCTGAATTCATCCAACTCACAACTCCATGTCAGAAAATCAAAACCTCTAGTACGTTCATCCAAGCACTTATCTCATGCTGTCTTGACTACTGCATCAGCCTCCTCGCTGAAGTTTCTGCTTCCTTTCTTTGCCGTTAGTGCACTTTTCACTAAAAACACTAAAGGAATTTTGAATTTACAGCTTGATGCATATTCTGCAGATAACATTTGGTGCGTTATAACAAATATGCAGTGGTCTGAGAGTCGGGTCATTTGTGTAGTCTATTATATCACTTTCAGTGTTTTCTTTCATGACTATGGGGAAGTTACCTCATTACCCCCTGAAAAGGTATATGCAAATTCTCTCAAAAAATCAGATAAATGTTATGTCTAGGATGGGTTCTAAAGGACCATTGCAGAAGTGAACGTGGGCCCATATTGGTGTCGGGCTATTTTCATTCCTCTGGTTCTGTGATGCCATAACGTGCTGAATCGAAAGATCTTGAGAAAACACATAGAGCAATTTGATTATAAGACATTAACCAAGATAATCCAAGTCCATAATTGAATAAGGCCCTCTCCATATGGAAGAAAAATCTTTCCCAACTATAACCCTACGATTCTGAATAAATTCTACATCCTCTGTTCTATCCACTAAGAGTTCGGTTGCATTTTCGCCTCAAGAAAATAAAAACATTTATCCCAATCAATTTTAAAAGTCTTCTCTGTGTGCATTTGCACATAGCTTAACATCCATGCGACATAGGAAGCTCATAAAATCACAGCCTGAGCTTATGCTGAAAAGGTATCTCATATAGTCATGGTTTTCTCCACTTCTAAGAAGACTAGAGAAAACTAGCAGGAGCCTTTAAAACTAATTACTAGTCCCCTGTTGAGTTCATGTTGCTTTTCTGTGATTTATTCTAGGCTAGAGAGAACAACTATGTTCTGTTTTGATTTTCGGACATGGAGCTGTGTGTTGGATGAATTCAGCAAGTCACGTTGTGTACGGTATGGGCATTCGATTACTATTATTTAAGGGAGGACAGAAGAGTTGAGGGATACCAGCCAGAGAAACAAAACAGAGAGTTTGATCACTGCAGCTAAAGTCTAAAGAGCTGGTGGAAGGCAAGTTGGATTTCTCTCCCTAGCCCTGACAATGTCCTACATTTTCTAATGATGAAAATTAGCCATGCTGGAGTTTGCAATTCCAACTACGTGTTCTTCCAAATCCAGTGCAGTAAGTTGTCTTTCTATAATCGCTTTGGAAATCCAAATTGTTTTTCTTTCCTTAAGGAAAGCCATTTGCTGATGCTATGTATTATTTTTTAACATATGCTTTTACCTAGAGGTGAATTTAAAACTGATTCTGCAATATGAGTTTCAATAAATATTTTTCCCTGGAAGGCACAGAAAAGAGGTTAATAGGGTTGGATGTGAGCGTTATTGTTTCAAACTTCCATAAGATACCCAATTGTTATGAAGAAGTGTATTACTGTGTCTTTGTAATCACAATGAGATATAAACAATTGGGGAAAAAAAAATTGAAGGCCAGTAGTGGTTTGAGTTCTGTGATAGCAGGATTTAGAGTTAAAATGAAAGATTCTGAATATTATTAGATCAGTCCCAGGGACTGCAAGGGAATGCTGGCAGCCATCTTGATCATCCTTCTTTTTCACAGAAAATAGGCTCACATCTCACATGATCCTGCTCTTTCCTGTGTCCCTTTGTTCTGGTTTCCCCCACAATTTCTTTTACCATCCCCCATTGCCCTTTTCATCCACATCCATCTTCTCCTCCACGTCTATCAACCTTTCAGGACAAAAGCTCGCCCTTCCTGCTCTTGAGAGCTAAAGCCTTACCTGTTTCTTTGATCCGTGCACTTAGGTATTCACGACCGCTAGTCACGCTCTTTTCTAGCCAATTCCTGCAGTCCCCTCCCTCCCTCAACTCTCCACTTCCCTTTTTTCTATGCGTAAATTATTTTAGTGCCCATCTCCCCCACACGTCTGTGAGCCCTTTGATGGCAGGGATCACATCTACCAACGCTCTACTGTACTCTCGGAAGAATAGAGGGGTGCACATAGGCACTCAATAAATACTATTGATTGATTGGTCTGATCCCCTGTTACCTCTTGGAAATCCCTTTTTCCCTCTCTTAGTGCATTTTGGTCTGCTTTGACTTATTTCCCTCTGCCTTCAACTTGTCAAAGTGGCAGATGCTCTAATTCAATTCAAGATGAGTCCTTCGAAAAACACATGGGGCAGTGAAAAAGCAATAAGATTTTAGTAAGTGGAAACCATGCTTCATTAATTTCCTGGACTCTTGAAGGGGCCAATAAATATGTGAACAGATGGGGAAATCAGTGGACAAAATATATTTTGATTTTCAATAGGCCTTTGATAAGATTCTACACCAAAGACTTCCAAAAAAAAATCTGAGCTATCATGGGGTAGGAAACTATTTTGTCAGAAAACTGGCTAGAAAAAGAGGAAATGAAAAGTGAGCATGAACACCATTTTTAGGATTTGAAGAGGGAAAATTGTAGAGTTAACTAGATTCACAAATGATCTTGAAGAGGGAATGTGGAGTGAAACCTTTAAGGTTGTAAATTATACTCTCCAGGAAGAGAAAGGACACCCAGATGGAGGGAAGCCGTAGGACGATACCTATAAGCTGCGAGAGTGAGCAGAAAATAGGAAGAACTTCATTGCCCGGGTATCAGGAGCAGTTTATTTTACACTCTGCCTCTACAGCCCCACACCAGTAGTGTAGTCCCACAACACATAAATACATATCTGTAAATAATTTACTTATATTAATAGTAAAAACAGTGTTGGGTTTTGTTAAGCACTTACTATGTGCGGAGAACTGTTCTAAGCACTGGGACAGATTCAGGGTAATCAGGTTGTCCCATGGGAGGCTCACAGTTAATCATTTCACAGATGAGGTAACTGAGGCACAGTGAAGTTCAGTGACTCGCCCAAAGTCACACAGCTGACAAGCGGTGGAGCTGGGATTAGAACCCATGACCTCTGACTCCCAGTCCCGGGATCTTTCCACAGAGCCACGCTGCCTCTCAATAATGTTGGTATTTGTTAAGTGCTTACTATGTGCAGAGCACTGTTCTAAGCACCAGGGTAGATACAGGGTAATCAGACTGTCCCACGTGAGGCTCGCAGTCTTCATCCCCATTTTACAGATGAGGTAAGTGAGACACAGAGAAGTGAAGTGACTTGCCCACATCACACAGCTGACAAGTGGCAGAGCTGGGATTCGAACCCATGACCTCTGCCTCCCAAGCCCGGGTTCTTTCCACTGAGCCACACTGCAATGACTGTTTCCTCTTCTAGATCCTGAGTTTTTTTTGGATCGGGGATGTCTCCACCATCTCTGTTATACCGTACTCTCCCAAGCACTTAATACAGTGCTCTGCACACAGAAAGGGCTCAATAAATATGATTGATCGATAGATTATAAATTCCTGAAAGTCAGGGGTCGTGTATACGAATTTTCCTGTCCTCTCCCAAGAGGTTAGTACAGTGCTCGGCATCAGGTGCTCAATAAAATAGAAGCAGCATGGCCTAGTGCCAAGAGCATGGGCTTTGGAGTCGGCGGTCGTGGGTTCTAATCTTGACTCCGTCACTTGTCTGCTGTGTGACCTCGGGCAAGTCACTGCACTTCTCTGAGCCTCAGTTACCTCATCTGGAAAATGGGGATTGAGGCTGTGAGCCCCATGTGGGACAACCTGATTACCTTGTATCTACCCCAGCGCTTAGAACAGTGTTTGACACATAGTAAGCGCTTAAATTCCATCATCATCAATAAAACACTACTGAGAAGGTGGAGGAAAAGGAGAAAAAGGGGAAAAGAAAGTGTGACCTCGGACAAGTCATTTAACTTCTAAGTGTCTGTTACCTCATCTATAGAATGGGGATTAAGACTGTGAGTCCCATATGGTACCTGGACTGTGTCCAACTGATTTCCTTGTAAACACCCCTGTACAGTGAGTGCCTGGCACGTAGTAAATGCTTAATATCATTAAAAAAAAAAGAAAGGCAGGCAACTACATCTCTCAGAAAACCAGAGGGGGAACAAAATGCGGAATAGATGACTGCAAGTAGTAATTGTAGTGGGTGGTAGAGACTGGTGATGAGGGCTCAAAGCAAGACAAAGTGAAAAATTATGGAAGTGGCAGAGACTGAGCTAACAATGGGAATAAGGAGCAAGCTGAATCCTCCCCTTTTGCCCAGGAGTAAGGGAGACTGGAAGAAGTCAATCAGTCAGTCAATCCTATTTATTGAGCACTCACTGGGTGCAAAGCACTGTACTAAGACGTTGGGAGAGTACAGTATGACAGTAAAACAGACGCATTCCCTTCCCACGACAAGCATACGGTCTAGGAATGAGTTTACATTCTATAGAGGTGAGAATCCCTCTCAGGAGAGGAGCAAAGAAAACAGTAAACAATAAATCGCAGCCAATCCAGATATATTACATAAATGAACGCTGACCACCCACTCCTCCATGTTTGATTAAAAACAGGGATTTCATATGTATGCCTTTTACCTGTCTAATCCATCACTTCCTCCCATCCATAACTTATTTTACTGTCCATTTCCCTTGCCAGACAGTAAACCATTTGATGACAGGACCGTGTCTTCTAATTCTAATGTTCTTTCCGAAGCTCTTAATCAGTGTCTTGCACGCTGAAGGTGCCCAGTGAAAACTACCTTTGGATTTATTCTAACTCAGCATGGGCCTAATGGGGTCAGGATTTTATAAATTAGGATCGGATCCCCAGTGAGGACATGACCTGATGACTCAGTGAATGTTGTCAGTGTATTTATTCAGCATTTACGTGTGTCAGGTGTTGAATTCAAAATTGGGGATAAATACAAGGTAACCAGATAAGATGCAGTTCTTAGGGTTCACAACTTAAGAAATAGGGAAGGCATGTATTTTATCCCTATTTTACAGTTAAGAGCTCTGAGAAGCGGAATGGCCTAGTGGCTAGAGCATGGGCTTGGAAATCAGGAGGATCTGGGTTCTAATCCCAGCTCTGCCACTTGTCTGCTGTGTGATCTTGGGCAAGTCACTTAACTTCTCTGGGCCTGTTACCTCATCTGTAAAATGGAGATTAAGACTATGAGCCCTAAATGGGACAGGAACTGTGTCCAAAAGGAATAACTTTTATACCCCGGCACTTGATACCGTTCCTGGCACGTAGTAGGTGCTTAACAAATGCCATTAAAAAAAAGTACATAGAAGTTAAGAGATTTTCCAAGGTCACACAGCAAGCCAGTGATACAGCTGAGGCCCGAACCCAAGTCTGCTGACACCCAGTCCCAGTTTTGTTTTGATTTTTCCCACTAGACCAACCTTTCTCCTTCACTTGTCGATTGATGGCTACTATTTAAAATTTAAAAGTCATTTTGGTTTCTGGAAACTCTGCCTGAATTTATATGTAACATGAGGATACAGCCCCCAGACCTTTTCAGATATGTCATTTCCATGGCATTAGGAAAAAGTTGTTAACTTACTTGGGCTGAAGTAAATTCCAAGGTAATTGAAAGATAATATACCTACCATCTCAAGTCAAAGAATATCATCAAATTGAGCCAATTGTACTCATACTCCAAATGATTTCTGGATTTCATTGCAGGAAAGGCGGGTAAAAAATAGCCTAACTGATTGAAAGACACACTGCTTTAAGTTGCAAAAGTTGCCGCAAATCTAGGGTATGCCTATTTTCAGAGACTTTAGAGATTGTGATTTTGTTTGTACTCTCAAGTATGAACTTATCGTAGTGGGGGTTTTTTAGTGTTTTCTAACCAAAAAAACTTATTTTGTATCCCCATTTTCCTTCAGTTAAAACATGATTTCTGAATTTATTCTTATGGAAGTAGAGTTTGTACATTTCACAAATGCAGGTTTTCTTCTAGCTGTAAACAAATACATTTGTTTCCCATAAAAATTATACAGCCATTTAGGAACACTTTTCTTTTCAATCCTAATGGATGATAGAGTTTGCAGTATTACTATTCACAAGCCCTCTACCTTCTTTTCTCTGCAACCCTACGTTATTTCTGCTTTAAATCCGTTATGTAATCCATAGCCTCTCTAACCGGGCAATATTCAGCTCTGTGTTCTTAGTTTTCATTTGCTTTTATTATTCTCTCCAAATTTCTAGCCGGTTATTGCATTTGTGTATCATTTTGAAATTTATGGCCTATTTGATAGCATTTTATTTTTTATGATTATGTCAGTCTTCCCCTCTAAGAGTGTTTTAGGGAATATGTTTGAATTTCTTTCGATATAAAGCACAGCCACAAACTACCTAACTAAATTATGAGGGTCTCCTTTCTTCTACCAGAGGGAGCTATGAACCAGAAATTATTTTAGAGAGATGCAGATCATAATCACGATTTGAAGCTTGCTTTATGATATCTGTTTCAGACATTTCTGTTATCCAACACTACTCTTGATTATTGGCTGGTGTTTTTTTCTTTCCAGTACGGTAAAAGAACAGAGTCACATCTGTCTCCGACCTACCCGATTTGGAGGAGGAGGAGGAGGAGGAGTGTGTGTTTTGATGGATTAGAGAGATTGATTAGTGTTTTCCCTAAAACTCTACCATGTTTTTTTTGCTCATACCTCAGAAAGTAGGTTTTCATTGCTAGAGTTCCAGTTTTAATCCTCTGGGACACCTTTCTGAATGAATTGCGAACCGCAGCTTCCCATCCTCCAGATAGAGTATCCCTGTAATCAGTGACAGGCAAGAGAGGCAGTGTGGCCCTGAAGATAGAGCACAGGACTGAGTGACAGAAAACTTGGGTTGTAATCCTGGCTCTGCTGTTGTATGACTTTGGACAAGTCGCTTAACTATTCTGTGCCTCAGTTGCTAAGTGTTAACTGTGTGCAAAACACTGTACTCAGCCCAGGGAGAGAATGCACAGGAGGGAATTAGAAATGGTCTTGGCTCTCTGTGTGGGGCTTATATATATATATATATATATATATATATATCATATGAACATTAATCACTGCCTATTGTGATGACAATGAGAAAAACTACATCAGCAAAGAAAAGCTAAGAGTAGACAAGGACCTTATTATTTCATAAAGATGTGGAAGTATTCCTTGTTATTTCCACGGTGATAACCGTTACATCTGAAAAGGGATGAGAACTTTTAAACATCTGTCGGTAGCTTCCCCATTTTTCATAGACTGTTGGTTGGGTTACCGTTTATATCATTTCAGTGACCGGGGCTGTCGAGAGGCATGGAGAGTGACTGTATAAAGTGGGAAGTCCATGTCTGAGGCAGCCCTTTTATCTTTTTCTCTGTGGGCACAAACGATGACAGCGTCAGGGCTGAACAAATTGTGCTCGGTTATTTCACAGCCTCAGCTGCTACCGACTGGAAAGTGACCAGATTTCCTTTCAGTAGAAGAGTCAGACCCACTAAATGGGCCTGTTGGCATCTTACATTTTTGCTCATTTGTTTTTTGCAAAGGCCTTTAGCCCAGCTGAGGCAGCAGACCCTTGATTCTGCCACTGACTAATGTGCATAATCTGCAAAATTCTCCTGAGCATTAAAGCCTCTGATAAAATACCAGAGTTTGATCAGCTAAACGGACTGAGTCATTTGGAAAGAAAATGCATTTCAGAAAATATTTTGGTAATAGAGAACACGATTACGGCCCCGTTTTTGATCCGATGCGGTTCCCGGTTCCTTTTCCACCCTACCTGATTTCTGGGAGTGTCTGAGCTTTTTTTACACCTCCCAAGAATCTAGGTGTGTCTCCGTGACCACACACCATGAAAGAACAGCCAGTCGATCGATCGCTTCTATTTATTGAGTGCTTACTGTGGGCAGAGCGCTGTACTAAGTACTTGAGAAAATACAGTGGGTCGGAGGTTATTTGAATGAGAGAGAATACTTCGATTTCATGTTCTCAATAGGCAGTGAAAGTTTTAAAATGTCACTCGCTGCATATGTGCTTTCCACCCATGTTAGTCTCCTGCCTTTTCATTATCACCATCATCATCACTGTATTTTACTAAGCACTGTACTATGTTTCTGCAGTAGATACAAGGTAAGCAGGTCAAAATCCTTGACCCGGATGGAGTTCACAGTCTAAGGGGGAATGAGAACAGGTATTTCATTCCCATTTAAAGATGAGAAAAAAGAGAATTTAAGTGACCATTCTTTCCATCCTTAACCTCGGCATCATCCTTGATCCCTCCTCCTCTTTTCATCCCCGCAGTCTGTCTCTAAATCCTGCAGATTTTTTTTTCCTCCACAGCTTTTCCAGAATGTGTCCCTTCCTGTTCATCCAAATGGTCATCTCCTCAGTCCAGGCACTCGTCCTATGCTGGCTCTGTCCTTTTTCACTGCCTCAATTCTGATCGTCACTAGGCACTAAGCCCAGATGTAGGCAGCTCTCTTCACCCTCACTCCAGAAACATCCACCTCCTTGCCTTTCCATAACCAGAATGTGTGCCCTATGGGGTCACAAGAATCCTGTCACCCCAGCAACTGCTATACTATTGAGTGTCCCGAGTCCCAAATCCCTTTTATAATAATAATAATAATGATAATAATTATGGTATTTTTAAGCACTGAAGTAGCTACAAGCTAAATGAGTTGATCATAGTACCTGTCCCACATAAAGCTCACCGAACTCCTCATCTTCACCCCAAACCCTGTCTTCCCTATGACTTTCCCATCACGGTAGATGGCACCACCAACCTTCCTGTCTCACAAGCCCATATCCTCGGCGTTATCCTTGATTCCTCTCTCTTATTCGATCCACACATTCAATCCATCACTAAATCCCGTCAGTCCCACCTTCCCGACATCGATAAAACCACACTTTCTTCTCCATCCAAACTGTTACCACGTTAGTACAGCCACTCATCCTATCCCACCTGGATCACGGATTCGGCCTCCTTGCTGACTTTCCAGCCTCCTGTCTCTCCCCACTCCAGTCCGTATTTCACTTTACTGCCTGGGTCGTTTTTCTACAAAAACATTCAGGTCATGTTTCCCCACTCCTCAAAAAACTCCAGCGGTTGCCCATCCACCTCTTTATCAAACAAAAACTCCTCTCCATTGGCTTTAAAATACTCCATCACCTTGCCCATTCCTACCTCACTTCTCTCCAACAACCCAGACCGAACATTTCGCTCCTTCTCCCCGTGCCTCGGTTTCAACTATCTTGCCAGTGATGCCTGGACCACGACCTTCCTCTGACGTGGAAACCCTCCTCGGATCTGACAGGCAATTACTCTATCTGCCTTCAAAGCCTTACTGAAGGCACATCTCCTCCAAGAGGGCTTCCCAAACTAGCCCCTGCCACCCCTTTCCTCTTCTTCCTCACCCTTCTGCAACTCCCTGACTCCTTTTGTTCTTCCCCCCTCCCAGTCCCTCGGCACTTATGTCCATATCTGTCATTTACTAGTTTGTATTGCTATCCCTTTCCCTCCTCTACTCATTCAATAGTGTTTATTGAGCGCTTACTATGTGCAGAGCACTGTACTAAAGCGCTTGGAATGTACAATTCGGTAACAGAGACAGTCCCTGCCCTTTGATGGGCTTACAGTCTAATCGGGGAGAGTCTACAGTCCTCTAGACTGTAAGCTCGTTGTGGGCAGGAAATGGGTGAGTTCATGGTTGTATTGTACTTTCCCAAGTGCTTAGTACAGTGTTCTGCTCACAGGAAGTGCTCAATAAAGATGATTGAATGAGCAGGCTTAATCCTCATTTTACAGACGAGGTAACCGAGACATAGAAAAGTAGAGTGACTTGTCCAAGGTCACACAACAGTCAAGTGATGGAGGTGGATTAGCGCTCAGGCCCTTCCGACTCCCAGGCCAGTGCTCTGTCCCCTAAACAACGCTGCTTCTCTCGTTCCTGCATTGTGACGATCCTGGCCTTCGGCTCACAACGCAAGGACCCACCCAGCCTGCACTTGCATCAGAGAGACACCGGCTGATAAGGAGGAGAATAGTGATGGTTTTCACTGAACAGGTACTGTGGGCAGAACACTGTGCTAAGCACTGAGGTAGATAAACGATAGGTCGGATGCAGTCCCTGTCTGAAGGGTATAAGAGGGAGGGAGAAGAAGTATCATGCTCATCTTACAGACAAGGAAACTGAGGTACAGAGAAGATAAGAGACTTGTCCAAGGTCTCACATCCAGCAAATGGTGGATCTTAGACTTGAGGCCATGTCTTCTGACTCCAGTCTCATGCTGTTTCCACTAAAACAAACTGACAGGGAAATAAGAGGGGCGATGCCTCCCTGGCATCTTCTTTATTTTTTATGGTAAATTTTAAGTGTTTACTATGTGGCAGGCAGCACCGTACTCAGCACTTAAGCACTAAGTAGGTGCAAGTTAATCGGTTTGCACACAGTCTCTGTCCCATATGGGGATCACAGTCAAAATCCCCATTTTACAAATGAGGTAACTGAGGCACAGAGAAGTGAAACGACTTGCCCAAGGTCCCACAGAAGAGAAGTGGCGGAGCTAGGCCCACGCTCTATCCACTAGCCCACGCGGCTTTTTCAATTCCAAGTGTTTGGGGGGCTAGGTGCGCCTCCAAAATTTAGAGAGCAGTGGTAACGGAATCACCTTCACAAAGACAGGACCCTCATGGAGTGGGTTTTGAGAGACAAGTGGAGTGGGATTATTTTTCTATCCTGAACAATTTGATTTTATGGGAATCGCCTTCAATTCTACACTATTGATCAAAATCTTTGCTTCTTGTAGGATTTCTCTAGTGCAGGCTAACATAACCTTAGAGTTTTTTTTGTTTTGATTTTTGTTTCGTTTCAGGCTTCTTGACTACCCACAACATTAGACTGTCTCTGAGAATTGATTTAGTTATGTCAAAATGTCTGTATGTGAATGCTTCCCCAGGGCACCTTCATCTCCGTACGGGGATTACCGAATGACCGACTCACAGACTTCGGATGATGCCTGTCGTCTGTCGAATTTGCAAAAAGGGGGTTATTTTTATCCTGGCTCTCTCGTACTGTGGACTTCGGAGAGAGAGAGAATACATGTTTGTAATGTCGGGTGTTATATTTCCTATATCGCCCATGATTATTCTCATAGAGAGGAATATAGTTGTTTTGATTAGGACTTTCAGATGTAAAATTGAGCTAAGAGGTGAATTTGGGGAATGGCATGGCCTATTGGAAGGAGTAATGACCTGGAAGACAGAGGATCTCGGTTCTAAACCCAGGTCTGTCAATTGTCTGTCGTGTGAACTTCAACAAGTCTCTTAACTTCTCTATGCCTCAGTTTCCTCATCTGGAAAATGGGCATTCAATACCCATCCTTCCTCCTACTTAGACTGTGAGCCACATGTGGGACAGGGACCGTGTCCGACCCGATTAACTTGTATCTACCCCAGTGCTTAGAATGGCGCTTGACAAATAGTAAGCACTTTAACAAATGCCGTCAGTAATCCAACCCAGAACCCGTATGGTGCTTGACATACGGTAAGCACTTCACAAGTATCACAAATCATCATCGATGTGTCTGTTCCCATAAATCAAATGCTAGTCCCAAACTCTTCTTGCCAGATGACTTTTCCCAAATTTGGGGGTCGGTTCTTCGGACACTGGCCACCACCTCTGATAGTGTTTTGATCTCGGACCACAGACCCCTAATATCGCTCTGACTGAATTTCCGCTTTGGCTTCTCCAAGACATTTGTATTGATAAGGGTTGTAGACTGGAAGCCCGTCAGTGGGCAGGGACCGTCTCTATCTGTTGCGGATTTGTCCATTCCAAGCGCTTAGTACAGTGCTCTGCACATAGTAAGCGCTCAGTAAATACTATTGAATGAACGAATGAACGATCTGCCCAAGTGTTGATCATCATCATTAATAATAATAATAATAATGTTGGTATTGGTTAAGCGCTTACTACGTGCTGAGCACTGTTCTGAGCGCTGGGCTAGACACAGGGGAATCAGGCTGTCCCACGCGGGGCTCACAGCCTTAAGCCCCATTTTACAGATGAGGTAACTGAGGCACAGAGAAGTTAAGCGACTCGCCCACAGTCCCACAGCTGACAAGTGGCAGAGCCGGGATTCGAACTCATGACCTCTGACTCCAAAGCCCGTGCTCTTTCCACTGAGCCACGCTAATCAGCAACGTTCATTCAGTCGTATTTCTTCAGCACCTACTGTGTGCAGAGCACTGTACTAGACATTTGGGAAAGTACAGAATAGCCATAAAGGGTAACTTTCCCTGCCTACAATAAGGTCAAAGTCTACCATCATCCTCATCTTGAAGGAATTACTGAGCTCATACTCTGTGCACTGTGTGTAAAGGAATATATTAGTCAGTTGGGAGCAAACTAAATAAGTAGAGACACTTTCTGTCGGTAAGGAACTTTCACTTCTCTGCTGTGTGACCTTGGACAAGTCACTTCACTCAATAATAATAATAACAGTAACGTTGGTATTTGTTAAGCGCTTACTATGTGCCGAGCACTGTTCTAAGCGCTGGGGTAGACACAGGGGAATCAGGTGGTCCCACGTGGGGCTCACAGGATTAAGACCATTTTACAGATGAGGGAACTGAGGCACGGAGAAGTTAAGTGACTCGCCCACAGTCACCCAGCCGACAAGTGGCAGAGCTGGGATCACTTCTCCGTGCCTCAGTTACCTCAGCTGTAAAATTGGGATAGAGACCGTGAGCCCCACATGGGACAGGAACCGTGTCTAACCTGATTTGCTGGTAAACATCTCAGCGCTTAGTACAGTGTCCGGCACATAGTAAGCGCCTTAGCACAATTATTTTTGTCAGATACTGAAGGGTACAGATGAAACCTCACCATCAGCAGTGAGGTCCAGTTCCTAGAGGAGTGGGACTGGGAGAGCTAGGTTTGACTCCTAGGTTTGCTCCTGGCTTATTGTGCCCTCATGGTAACTCACTTAATGTCTTAGTAATTCCGTTTTCCTCTGTAAGAAATGGAGATAGGATAGAGAAGTGGAAAGAGCCCGGGCTTTGGAGTCAGAGGTCATGGGTTCGAATCCCAGCTCTGCTACTTGTCACTTCTCTGGGCCTCCATTACCTCATCTGGAAAATGGGGATTAAGACTGTGAGCCCCACGCGGGACAACCTGATGCCCTTGTGTCTACCTCAGCGCTTAGATCAGTCCTCCGCACATAGCACGTGCTTAACGATTACCAACATTATTATCATTATCATAGATTGTGAGCCCAGTGTGGGCTCATCTCTCTGCCGTTTACCTGCTGTGTGACCCTAAGGAGGTCACCCAACCTCTCTGTGCCTCGTTTTCCTCATCTGCATAACGGGGAGTCGATACCTGTTCCCCCTCCTACTTAAGAGAAGCAGCGTGGCTTAGTCGGTGGACATGGGTTCTAATCCTGCCTCCGCCACCTCTCCGCTGTGTGATCTTGGGCAAGCCACTTAACTTCTCTGTGCTTCAGGTGCCTCATCTGTAAAAGGGGGATGAAGATTGTGAGCCCCATGTGGGACAACCTGCTTATCTTCTATCTTCCCCGGCGCTGAGAACGGTGCTTGGTGCCTAGTAAGGGCCTAACGAAACCTGTCGTTATCATAAGACTGCGGGCCTCACATTGGATATTATTTTCTTGTATCTACCCCGGTGCTCAGTATTGATCTTTGCACATAGTATGTGCTTAACGAATACCATAATGATAACGATTCGATAACAATATATTGTAATTATTACATAATTATATTATTATTACGACCTTCTATCTGCCCCAGCACTTAGCAAATATTAGTGCTTAATAAATGCTATTACTTTTTATCAGTATACAGTTATTATGGTCAAATTCAAAGGACTGTTCTCTCAGACAGCCTCTCTCTCGATAAGATTTCTCTCTGTCTTAGTACCCAAACAGGAGTTTGGACACAGAACACTTAAGAGCAAAAAGGGTGAGCGCATTCTGCCTTAATCATCACCACTGGTACTTACTGAATGCTTACTATGTGCTGAGCACTGTTCTGGTGCTTGGGAAGCATTGTGGCTCAGTGGGAAGAACCCGGGCTCGGGGGTCAGAGGTCATGAGTTCGAATCCCGCCTCTGCCACTTGTCGGCTGTGTGACTGTGGGCGAGTCACTTCGCTTCTCCGTGCCTCAGTTCCCTCATCTGTAAAATGGGGATTAACTGTGAGCCTCACGTGGGACAACCTGGTTACCCTGTATCTACCTCAGCTCTTAGAACAGTGCTCGGCACATAGTAAGCGCTTAACAAATACCCACATTATTATAATGCAATTGGTAGACACATTCCCTGCCCATAATGAGCATCAATCTCGTGAAGAAATTGCACCATCAAGAAAGGTGTCTGATCATCCAGTGGATCCAGAACCGGTCCACAACCTGAAGTGGATATCAGATAATGATGATGTTGGTATTTGTTAAGCGCTTACTATGTGCCGAGCACTGTTCTAAGCGCTGGGGGAGATACAGGGTCATCAGGTTGTCCCACGTGAGGCTCACAGTCTTCATCCCCATTTTACAGATGAGGTCACTGAGGCACAGAGAAGTGAAGTGACTTGCCCACAGTCACACAGCTGACAAGTGGTAGAGCGGGGAATTCGAACCCATGACCCCTGACTCCCAAGCCCGGGCTCTTTCTACTGAGCCACGCTGCTTCATTAAGAAAACCTGGCCACAGAGAAAAGTTGAAGATCTCACAAGCAGAAGTAACCCCAGGAGAAATCATTCCAACCTCTTTAATGTTCAGTTTTACGGTTTGGCTGCCCACTTCCCTCCACACCAAGCGAAAGCACCTCATCCACCAACGCGCCTCATTCTAAAATGAATCAGTTTTTTTTTCCTACCGGCTATTCCCCAACTAAAACTCTTTTCTGCTCCCAAGCTAACAGTGCCTTCACTCTCAACTCTCCTGCCTCTGATCCCTAGCTTGCTTTCCCCCCGCGCCACCTCCCCCCGAGGCTGGAAGTCTCGCCATACCCCAAACCCATCAGAACTGTGTTCTCCCCATCTTTGAAGTCCTCTTAGAATCCCATCTCCTCCAAGAGGCCTTCCAGGGATCAGTTTCTAGTCCCCACCCTTAGTACTTGTGTACTTTAATCCTATCTTTAGCAACTGTGTATGTATATTTTTATTTACTGATGTGTAGATATATATATGTATCTAGTTGTAGTTCTGTCTGAATATGCAGTTGTTTCATCCTGATGTGTTCATGTTTCCTCTGGCTTTGTTTGCTCTTCCTGTTTTTGCTATCGACAACTCATGCTTCCCCTTTAGATCATAGACTTCTTGAAGACAGAGAATGTTTATCTTGCTATTGTTCTCTCCCTGGTGATTGGTGTGGTGCCTAGAACTCAGTAGGAGCTCAGTAAGTGCTTCTGATTAATGAATACAGAAGAGCAACAACCCTGATTAAGCACACTAACAATTAGAAATGGTTAAAGAAACGGAAATTGCTTTGTTAAAGATGAGAAAGTCAAGAAATACTTCATTTAACCTTCCTTCAGTAGATGAAGGAATAGTCTTAGATGAAGCCCGGTAGCCAGGTGCACTTGCCCTTACAGAAGAATAGAAAAATATAATTGGATTCCAAAGGTACTAAGGATATTGTAGATTTGACATGACAGTATTTCTGACTAGAATTGGTTTTTGAGGAAGGTTGGGGGATGTCCACTACATTTTTGTTTAAGGGAATCCTTTTGCAAACTGAGGAGGAGCTCAGGTTTCTCTTCAACATCAGACCCATTTGTTGAGAATGAATTAACATGTTCCCGCAGTGTATCGAGGCATAGTCAACTGACGTACCAGCCTTTTTCCATCTGCAGTATCTTGATTTGATCATCCTGATTATGTCTTATGGAGGAATGTGGTGGGGCATACTACATAGTTGCAGCCTAGTTATTATCAAAAAGTCAAAATAATCTGATTTTTGTGCTAAATGTTTGAAAATATTACGATATTCAATTATTTCAAGCCCTAGGCAGCATGCAGGCAACATCCAAAGAAGGAACGGTCTCACTCTCTAAAATAAGCTTAAACACTGTGCTCATAAATTCTTAAAAGCTTCTTAATAAGATCTGAAACAAAGCCTGATCTCATTGCAAAATTGCTTACACCAATCACAAACCAACAATCTTTTTAAAATAGTGACCTTATTTTGCTTTCCCCTTATTAAGCTCCTATTCATCACATATTTAATGAGCCAAGCATTCTTTTAGGTTCCAGAAAGTAGGGTTTTTTTCATCAAAATCAAAAGAAACTGAAATGCCTCTAGCGTTAATAACTATGGCCCCCAGTGACCCTAAATCTCAAGATTCCAAAGCTCTTGGCTCTGGATATTCTTTGTTGAGTTATCGGGATTCTTTCAGAATACAAATTTAAATGCAAATTTACGCGACGGTGAGAGTTTTCCTTCCATTTTTCTGTTAAGGAAGTGAAAACTTTAAAATATTAAATTGGTCTTCATTTTTGGAATACAGAAGAATGCATCGGAGTTTCCGGTTCCAAAATACGAGATCAACTGTCGAGGGGTAGCGCTCTGTAATTTCATTGTGTTTAGTACAGGATTTCACTTTCTTAAAGGAAATCAATGGGCACGTTTTGTTGACTCTTTCCCTCCTGATCAATCAATCATTTATTGAGTGCTTACAGTGTGCACAACATGGTACTAGGGGCTTGGGAGACTACAATATAACAGAATTGATAGACATATTTCCTGTCCACAGGGAGCTTATATACCGGGAATGGCTCCCATTGCCTTGCAGAAATTGAGTTAGGGGTGAAAATAGGTGAGGGAGAGAGAGATCACATGATATATTTGAAAGTTCACTATCATTTGCCTAAAAATTCCCTAACTAGCCCTAGTAGCTGGTCCAGAAATTCTTCTGTACATTGAATTCCCTTTCCTTTGCATGAACAGGGTGGAGAAAAAGAACAGCTGGTCACCATCTACTATATAATCACCTTTCAGGTGGTAATGACTGCTATTAGGGACACCTTTGGTCTTTCTTTCTCCCAGGTAAATAATTACTGGTCTTTTCCCCTTTCTGCATGGGTCTCACATTCTAAACCCTTCATTACTGTTCTGACTCCATACCGATTCCTCTTCAAGCTTTCCCCATCTTTGCAGCCTGCGTGTGCTTGACCAATATTTGTTGAGGAAGAAGGGTTCAGACGCAGGCATCCATTTGCTGGTTGCTCTGAAGGAAAGAGAACGTTTTTCCTCACAGCTGATGCATTAGAAATAAAGTGCAGTAGGAAAGCACTACCCCGTCCTTGTGATAAGCATAATTAAAATTATAAATAAAGATGATATAAACCATAGGGGATCGAGCATTATCTCCCAAGAGAACGTTACAGTTTCTGCTTTGGGTATAAATTATTCATAGAAAAACAGAAAGAAGAGAAAAGAGAAACGGGTATCAATAATACATGAATCAGTACATTAGGAAAAAGTTCAGGGCAGGACTACCAGGAGGCAAAAATCAGGTGTGCGCTTGCCTTAGGAGAAAAAGAGACATGGACAATCTCCTTCACTGAGAGCAGGTGGCTACGGACCATGAGGGAGGGCAGGGGAGCAGTTAAGAGGACAGACACAGAGGGACTTGAAGTGTAAATGTTAGTTGAATTTCTAGTCAGTCATTCCATTATTTATCGACACCCACCCCCATAGGGTGTCCACCATTATTCAAGGGCTGTATTCAGTTAAAATCCAGCTTTTATCAACTTATGGACCTAGATGTTGCTGAAAACCCTCACCAAGGTATTTTATTCCTAATCTAGAAGGTACCAGGAGGCTACAGCTGGATCTCTGAATATCCTGTTGTATTTCCCAGGGGTGTGGGGCAACCCTCGACGTGTGGATTAAGCTCCTCAACTAGAATAATAATGCTTATGGTATTTGTTAAGCACTTACTAGGTGTCACGTACTAGTTAGGCAGGTTATTCACAAAACCTGGTTCCACATGGGGATCCACAGTCGAAGGTGGAGGGACAACAGGAATTGAATCCACATTTTACAGAGGAGGATGCTAAACCCAGAGAAATTAAGTGATTTGCCCAAAGTTGTACAGCAGGAAAGTGATAAAACCGGGATCAGAACCCGGTCCTGTGACTCCCAGGCACGTGCTCTTTCCACTAGGTAACAGAATCTAATGTTCTGTGGGGTCCCAAGTTCAGAGGTTGCCCGTGAAGCGGCACAGACCTGCGAGTCAGAAGGTTATGGATTCTAATTCCGGCTCAGCCACTTGTCTGATGTGTTACCTTGGGCAAGTCATTTCGCTTCTCTAGGCCTCATTTATGTCATCTGTGAAATGGTGATTGAGACTGGAGCCTGATGTGGCACGGGGACTGTGTCCAACCCTATTAGCCCGTATCCACCCCAGCACTTAGTGAACGCTTAGCAAATACTACTATTATCATTATTAGGTAACAAAAACAAACAGATCAAAACCAAAGGCACAAATGCATCAACAGCCTAAGAAGTCTCCATGAATGGAAATCACTATTTATGCAAACTTAATAATTCCTGAGCAGATAATATTGCAAAAGAAACGTGCCTGCCCGTAAAAACTCTACAGGTTAAATCTAAGCACAACCCAGGATATGGCAGGTGACGATTTCTCGGCTCCCTCAGAGGGGATGACGGTGAGTTGTGGTTTCTACTGCTCTTGGGAAATGGTATCCATTTCCTTCTCTTCCTTTATGTTCTCAATCTCCAGCTCCCTATTTGCGTTTTATCCCCCATCTGCTTCTCTACCTATGCTCTGTTACCTAGTGTTTATTGGGAGTGGTCATCTTTAATATGTTCTGATTGCTTCAATCGATTCCATTTATGAGGTATGATAATTGCATGATGAGAAGCAGGATGGCATAATGGAGAGAGCCTGTGACTGGGAGTCAGCTGGCCTGAGTTCTAATACTGGCTCTGCCACTCGTCAGCTCTGTGACCTTGGGCAAATCACTTAAACACTGAAGAAATACCACAGTTATTATTTCGGTAAAAGAATGAGAAATCTGGAGGGCTTTAAGGCTCAGGGAGAGGTTATAGTGTCTCAGGGACTCTTTGGCGGGACACCCCAAAACCTGTAGTAAAATATTGAGAAACCTGAAGGGCTTTGAAGGCCCATGGGAGGCTATAATGACTCAGGGACACTTTCCAGATGGATATAAGTTGAAAACACCTGGTAATATTACACCTCCCCTCTCTTGATGCACAAGTCCACCCCCTCAACTCTACTTTCTCTCCTTGCAGCCCCCTTGCAGCCCCGTTCCTCTGTCGATCTTGCACCACCAACCCCCCAGGCTTGGATCACCACCCTGGTACATTTCCACCGTTGGTGTGCTCATGCTGCTGAGTGCTGTTGGTGGAAATCCAGGTACCAGGTCAGCCTTGGCCATCCTCATCCTCACCTGCTACAACTCTACTCTGTTCTCTGCTCAGCCCTCAGCCCGCACCAACTATTCCAGTCTTTTAATCCCTCCTTAGCTGTCTAGAGCACTCACCCCAACCCCTGATGACCTTGCCAAATACTCTGTGGACAAAATCAAACCCATCAGGCACAAACCGCCACAAAAGCTTTCCTGTTCCTAAGCATCTTTCCCTTACCACCCTCCATCCATTCCTGGCATCCTTCCCTGCTGTGTCTCAAGAGGTCTCTTACCTGGTTTGGAAATGTATGCCCTGCACATACCATTCCAACCCCATCCCATCCCATCTTCTAACACTCTTCTTCCCTCCTTTTGACTGGCATCTTCAAACATTCACTCTTTGATAGTTCCTTTCTCTCTGCTTTTAAACATGTCTCTGAATCCCCATTCTAACACAAAAAAACCCTCTCCATCCCACGGAACCATCCAACTATTGCCTTGTCCCTCCTATCATTCCTGCTTAAACACCAAGAACAGGTCGTTTCCATCTTCTGCTTCCATTTACATTCCTCCATTTCCAGTCTTGCCTCCTTCCCCATAAAACTCCACTGAACATGGTCTCTCCATGGGAACCAGTGATCACCTCTTCTCACCAAATCCAACAGACTCTGTTCTGTCTTAATTGTCCTTTATCGTTCGGCTGCCTTTGATAGTTTGGAGCACCCCGTTCTCCTGAAAACATTATCTAGACTAGACTTCTCTGCCACCAGTGGAATGGTTTTCCTCCTACCTCTCTGACCGGTCATTGTTTGGTCTCTCTCATTACCTTTTCTTCTACCTCCCATCCCCTAACTGCGGGTACCCCATATGAGCTATATGAAGCTCGTATAACTTCAGTGAGCTATATGAAGAACTGTAGCTCATTCTACTCTACAAATCTTCAGATGGAAAGGAACAGGGAATGGGGAGAAAACACAGCTCAGTACAATTCGGTGCTCACGGTAAGCTTTCACTCAATACGACTGATTGATTAGCTTGGTCCTGGAAGTCATGTAATGTAATGTACATACGGGAATAATGTACTTAATGAGAAATTAAGACTCATTTCAGGGTCTCTTTCTAGTCTCAGCTACTCTTCCTCTCTTGGGAGCTTGTCCATGTTTCCAGTTTAATCTCCCCATCCTGTTTTTTCCTCTATGACCACTTACGGACTTCTGCATCCGTTAAGCCTTTAGGTACTCAAATTCCCCCCATCCCTCTAGCACTTATGTGAATTATCTTCAGACTCTAATATTTCCCTCTACCTGTAATTTATGTCCGTCTCTTAAAGTGATGGGTACATTGTAAACCCCACGAAAGCAAGGATCATGTCTATTCTTTCTAGGGAACTATTTCAAATATTTAGCACAGTGCTCTACACAGAGGAAGTGCTCAACACATACTGTTGATTCATAGCTCGATGGATTGAAATTGCCAGGTAGATTTGGCTGTCGAGAGATTTGTCATCAAGATTCTTAGACTACTCTATTTTGGAATGGTGGGTCAAATCAGAGTATGGAACTCTGTCTGACCCTCCCTTCATCACTGTCAGCAAACCAAAGCTGTGTGTGTGCGAAGTCCAGTCCTATTCAATCGATTCCATGTCATGTTGCTGAAAGATGCCATGAGAGAGTTTCAGGCAGATGTCCAAATACGGCTCTGTTCTCCTCAGAAGGCCTAGTGTCTCGTATCTTCCCCAGAGAGAGTGTTTGGCACGTAATAAGTGCTTAATGGTGAGCTCAATTAAACGCTAGAGACGGCATTAATCCTATACTGGTCTTTTCATCCCCACTTACACTATTCCGCCGATTCTATGCTGCGATGCTGAGATGCCGTGAGAGATTTTCAGGCAGATGTCAAGATTCAGCTCTGTTCCACTCCGAAGCTCTTCCATCTCCAAAGTATTGGATACGGGGGGCCAACGATCACTGGACGCAGATAAATGCTTTAGAGGTTCACACACGTAAGGCCACGTGCAAATAATTATGAATCACTGAATAGTGCAACACAGCCTTGTGATGTGACAAGATATCTGAAGAAATTGGTTATGTGCCACTGTACCCTGGGCAAGCCCTCTAAGCCAACAGAGGTTTCATTGGCAAATCGACCTCACAGAAGTATCTGAATTCAGCTGATTAGGCAGTAACCTGTACAACGAGGCACAGAAGGTTGAGAAACCGAGTGGGGCGTCAGTGGGTCATCAAGTTTCCAACCACATTGAAGTCAGTCAGTCAGTTGTTATTTACTAAGCGCTTATTGTGAGGTGAGTGTTGTACTAAGAACTTGGGAGAGTATGATATAAAAATATAACACACACATTCCGTGTCCACAGTGAGCTTACAGTCTAGAGGCGGTGACAGACATTCATCTAAATAAATAAATGATAGATATGGACATAAGCGCTGTGGGGATGGGTCAGGGGATGAATAAAGGGAGTAAATCAGGGAGCTGTAGAAGGGAGTTGAAAATAATAATACATTATTATCTGCCACGACTGCATGTGGCAGAGCTGGAATAGAACCCGGCTCCTCTGACTCCCAAGCTAGAGCTCTTTCTACTAGGCCACACTGCTTCTCATATCTGCAAAAGGGGAGTCTAAATGATGTCACTGGGGGTCCTGTGACTCATCCCTCACTCCCCTCCCCGGGCCCGGCAAACATGGGTGCCTCTTCTGACCCATGAGGCTAAGCGGTGCGGTTCAGTGGCGAGAACATGGGGCTGGGAATCAGGTGACCTGAGTTTGAATCCCGACTCTGCCACTTGCCTTCTGTTTGATTCCAGCAAGTGGTAGTGGATAGAGCCTGGGCCTGGGATTCAGAAGGTCATGGGTTCTAATCCCAGCTCCACCACTTGTCTGCCGTGTGACTTTGGGCAAGTCACTTGACATCTCTGGGCCTCAGTTACCTCATCTGAAAAATGGGAATCGAGACTGTGAGCTTCACGCGGGACAGGGATGTGTCCAACCCCATTTGCTGGAATCCACCCCAGTGCTTAGTACAGTGCCTGGCACATAGCGAGCGCTTAACAAATATCAGAATCATTATTATCATTACTTCTCTGTGCCTCAGTTTCCTCATAGGGACTAGATCCCTTTTCCCCATTCCCCATTGACTCTGAGCTTTATGTGGAAGAGAGACTCTCTACTTTCCTTGTATCTACCCTACTGCTTGTTATTATTACTATATTATGTAATCGTATATATGTTGTACTATATATATAATTATGTATAATGGAGATAATAGTGATATTTAAGTGCTAAGTGCAAAGCACTGTCCGAAGCACTGGGGCAGATACAAAATAATGAGGTCCCACTTGGGGCTCCCAGTCTGAGCAGGAGGGAGAACAGGTTTTAAATTCCCATTTTGCAGATGTATAAAATAAGTACTTAAAAATACCACAATAATTAATACTACTGTTAGAATTGCTACAATTAATAATAAGAATAATCAGCAGGGGTGGAGGTAGGAGGTTCAGAGTTAAAAAAAAACATAAAATAAATTGCCAGGCATATAAGTGGTGCTGTAACAGTACTCTACAGGGGACAACTATATTGAAAACCAAATGGCCACTCTATTAACCCACCACGATCCCTGAATTTATTAAGCACCTACTATTCGCAGAACACTAAACAAAGCCTCTTTCTCTTGAAATACCCAACTTCAGCACTGACAGACTATCACCTAGCACTTAGATGAGTTAAAAAAAGGTCAAAACAGATTTAGAATAATGAAGGTGCAGTGTGTAAACTGAGGCACAACAAGGGGCTTAGATTTTATCAAGGACATAGAAGTTTGGGTCATATCCGGCAACGAACCTCAGGGACCTAACAACTACTATTTTCCTTCGGATGAACTTCATCCCTTTTCGTTGGGTTATGATTATTAAAATTTTCATAATGCATGAAAATCTCAATTTACTTTTAGGTCCACAACCCGCAATGCCCTACTTAAGTACAGTAATTGTTGTTTAATTAGACAGTTAGTACTGCTTCGTCCTATCACCATCTTCTTGCGGTGAAAATGTGACATAACTTCCTCATCAAGATGTAGTCTCTACAACCCTCATTTAAAAACAATTTCAAGAGCTGCCTTCCTCTACCGGAACTAATGACTTTTTACAAACTAAACTGCAATTAAATTTAAGCTCGGCGTCTTCAATCTTGTCACACATTCTTCATTGCAGGAAAATGTATATCCAACAGCCTGGCTTTTTTCTTATGACCTTTTCATCAAGTAGAGCTGACTGAAAAGAGTAAATATGCTTTTCTAGCTTTTTCTCTCCCGGCATGTCTATATAAACTTGTCCTTTTGACGTATTCCTCGGGCCCTAGCGAGTTGTATTTGGTAACTGCATTTTTATCCACTTAGCTACAACTCTTACTCATATTTCCAACTGGCATATTTTCCAAAAAGCTGTCATTTTCACTGGCCTTTTCAGCTACCTTTAGAATAATTCATCTCAGCAGTATTAGCTGCCAAAAATATGTTCACTTAAGCTGTAAATGAAGGAAAGGATGTCATTAAGAAATCAGGAGGACGGTAATTCTGCATTTCCATTCACCCCCAGTAAGATCAAAGGAAGACGCTGTATTCTCTTAACTGGTGAAATTGGTGAAAGAACAAGGCATCTGAAGTATTAACACCGTTTTATGGTCTGTGCCAAGCCCAGAAGCCTGAGGAGAGCCCAGGACATGGAACAGAGCTTTTTTGAAATTATAGATTGCATTTGTAATTATAATTGTAATTCTATTCAGAGTTTTTTCCAGAGAACTGAATAGATCTGCAGCATGACTCAGAGCACGAAGCAGTGAATTGGTAAATCAAAGGTTTCGAAAATCTACCACTGATTTCCTTGTGACTTGGCTTTTCGTTCTTACTTTATTCTTTCGTTTATGCCATTTGCTAAGTGGTTACTGTGTGCCGAGCACTGAACTAAGCGCTAGGGTAGTTGCAAGTCGTAGTAGTTGTCAGTTGTAAGTAGTAATTGTAAGTGGTAGTGACAAGTTAATCAGGTGGGACACAGGTGTCCCCCATGGGGCTCACAGCTTTAATCCCCCTTTTACACTTGAGGTAACTGCGGCACAGAGAGGTAAAGGGACTTGCCCAAAGTCACACAGCAGAGCCAGGATCAGAACCCAGGTCCTCTGACTCTAGGCCCATTCTCTTTCCACTAGGCCACACTGTGTCACCAGCACCAGCGGGAAGCTGCAATTTCAACATCATTGTTAATATTCCCTAAAGGCTTTCGGGGGGCAGAACAGAAACCAGAAACCAGGAAATATAAAATCAGCCCTCTAGCACACGTGGCTCAGTGGAAAGAGTGCGGGCTCGGGAGTCAGAGGTCATGGTTTCGAATCCCAGATCCGCCACTCGTCAGCTGTGTGACTGTGGGCAAGTCACTTCACTTCTCTGTGCCTCAGTTCCCTCATCTGGAAAATGAGGATGAAGACTGTGAGCCTCATGTGGGACAACCTGATTACCCTGTATCTACCCCAGGGCTTAGAACGGTGCTCTGCACATAGTAAGCGCTTAACAGATACCAACATTATTATTATTATTACCCCACTGGGGAGACAGGCAAATTCAGATAGTAGATGCACAATGGAAACAGGAGGGTGAAGAGATGGAGCAGGTAATAAAAAGAGTAGGCTAAAAGTGACCATAAAATTGCTCTGTACTCTGGCATTCCTTTAACCTTAACTGAGGTAACTGGTTACCAAACCGAGGCAACCATATCAGCGCCAGCCGTTCGGCTTATATACTTCCAAAGAGATGGCGGAATTTCTGGTCCTACCCCGGCTGTGGGAATTAAGGATGGAGGTTGTGAGATGCAATATGATGCCTTAATAAACCTAGTCTCAGAGACTGAAGGTAGGATTTTCTGAACAACTCTATTGTAGCTGTTTTGAGCAGTTTTTATTTTTAAATAGCCTTTACCTTCCACTTAGCTTTTCCAAGCATAGATGTTCACTTACTGTTTACACTAAAAGAAAGCCAGTTGAGATTTTCAGGGGTAGCATTCTTGGCTTTTGTACAGCAAAGTAAGAAAATACATTAACAAAATGTGCTAACAATAAAACAGATGAGAAATGCATAATTGGACCCAGACCGTGCTGATGTTCATGATCCTCTATACTCTTTTAGTGTCAACTGTGGGTGAACTAATGAACATTTTCTCTACACTAAATTGCATTTTAATCCAAATAAAGTAGAGAAAACAAAATGTTGATTCTACCTGGAATAGGCACGATGACCTTCTGGCATAGGTTGTTTTGAAAATATTAGTTTTTGGCAGCTCTGATAGTCTGCCGTCTGCTGTATTTAGCCCTGGGACATGCAACACAGACAGAGACTTTGAAATGAAACCAGCCAATGGGTCTGGGTTCAATAAAACCCAAAGTAGAGAAGGTCACTCGCTTCTTCAGTGGGTGGAGAGTAATTATATCCCCAAGGATGGGGAAAATGTTCCACTGGGGCCCCTGAGGATACTCCTAGAAAACATTTGTCTTCCTGGCTATTTTTGGAGCCTTTCCAAAACTGTCAGAACCCTAGAGCTCACTCTACTCTACAAATCTTCAGATGGAAAGGAACAGGGAAGGGGGAGAAAATACACCTCAGTACAATTCTTTGCTCACGGTAAGCTTTCAATCAATGCGATTAATTGACTGCTTGATTAGCTTGGTCCTGGAAGTCAGAAGACCTGCGTGATAATCCCCCCACTTGTCTGCTGTGGGACCTTGGGTCACTTAACTTCTGTGAGCCTCAGTTCCTCACCTGTAAAATGAGGAGGAAATCCTACTCTCTCCTACCTAGACTGTGAGCTCCATTTTGACGGGCACTATTTCCAAACTGAAAACTTTGCAGCTACCCCAGTGTTTAGGAAAGTGCTCGGCACAAATGATTATAATAATGTTGGTATTTGTTAAGCGCTTACTATGTGCCGAGCACTGTTCTAAGCGCTGGGGTAGACATAGGGGAATCAGGTTGTCCCACGTGGGGCTCACAGTCTTAATCCCCATTTTACAGATGAGGGAACTGAGGCACAGAGAAGTTAAGTGACTTGCCCACAGTCACACAGCCGACAAGTGGCAGAGCTGGGATTCGAACTCATGAGCCCTGACTCCAAAGCCCGTGCTCTTTCCACTGAGCCACGCTGCTTCTCTAATTATAATACCATATGTTGTTTAGGTCTACTTTTTACACCTCTCATGGCTACTTAGTATCTGTTAGTCGTATAGTTGTGAATTGGGAGCTAGAAGTCCAATTGTTCATTCAGCTAATCTCTCCCCACACACTCAGCAGCCAGGATTGTTTTTCTACAAAAACATTCAGTCCATGTTTCCCCACTCTTCAAGAGCCTCCAGCGGTTGCCCATCCACCTCCGTAACAGACAGAAACCCCTTACCATAAGCTTTAAGGCACTCGATCATCTCATTGCCTCTTTTTTCATTGCATTTTTTAAGCATTTACTACGTTCCAGGTACCTACACTAAACACTGGGGTAGATACAACTTAATCAGGTTGGAGAGAGTTCCTGTCCCGCATAGGGCTCATAATAATAATAATGTTGGTATTTGTTAAGCGCTTACTATGTGCGGAGCGCTGTTCTAAGCGC
Organism: Ornithorhynchus anatinus; assembly: GCF_004115215.2. Taxonomy (NCBI): domain Eukaryota; kingdom Metazoa; phylum Chordata; class Mammalia; order Monotremata; family Ornithorhynchidae; genus Ornithorhynchus; species Ornithorhynchus anatinus. The sequence continues at coordinate 32,479,147 of NC_041736.1, forward strand.
TGGGGTAGATACAGGGTCATCAGATTGTCCCACGTGAGACTCACAGTTAATCCCCATTTTACAGTGTTAATCTCCATTTTACAGATGAGGTGACTGAGACTCAGCCACCTCGCCCAAGTGAAGCGTGCAGTTTGCATCTCGCATGAACAGCGAGCTAAATGTAATGCCCTTTGGCATAGCGCTTCCTCTGATCGCTGGTCACCAAGGTCATATAGCTGACAAGTGGGGGAACTGAGTGGTGGAACCCAGGTCCTCTGACTCCCAAACCCATGATCTTTCCACTAGGCCATGCTACTTGTCTATGCCCCCTCTTACATTGCCTTGCTGCCTTCCTACTACAACCCAGAAGGTTCATTTTGCTCCTGTAATGCCAATCTATTCTCTAGACCTCCAGCTCACATTCCTCGCTGCCGACACCTCGCCTACGTCCTGCCTCTGGCCGAGAATTTCCTCCCCTGCCTATCCTGTAGACCGTCACCCTTCCCACCTTCAAAGCCTTAATAAAATCGCATTTAAATCAATCAAAGGTATTTATTACTGTTTGCAGAGCACTGTACTAAGACCTTGGGAGAGTACAGTACAAAAGAGTTGATAGCCACGTTCCCTGCCCACAAGTCATTCATTCAATTGTATTTATTGAGTGCTTACTGTGTGCAGAACACTGGACTAAGCACTTGGGAAGTACAATTCAGCAACACACAATTAAGCCCTTCCCACGAGTAATCCCTCAATCCTCCTACTCCCTCTCCTTTCTGCATCACCGCCGCACTTGAATTTGTACCATTTTCATTCGATCATAATTACTGAGTGCTTACCGTGTACAGAGCACTGTACTAAGCGCTTGTAAAGTACAATCTGGCAACGGAGACGATCCCTACCCAAAATGGGTACCATTTATTTACCCCACTCTCAAGCCCATATCACTTAGGTACATTTCTGTAATTTATTTTAACGTCCGTCTCTTCCTCTGGACTATAACCTCACTGTCACTGTAGAAGGGAACGCTTCTACCAACTCTGTTATATTATACTCTCTCAACCACTCAGTTCAGTCCTCTGCTTGCAGTATATGGTCATTACATATGATTGACTGATGGATTGATCCCGCCAATACTTATATCCCCTACGAGGGACCCCAAAATTCCTCATAAGACCCAGGTTAATAGTTGCAATAGTTTGTAATACCCAGAAGAGAATGATCGGATGCAAGCAATTGATAAAATAAGTGAAGTCTTTCTACACTTGTGTTTGAATAAGGCAGATGGAGACACCTACTCTAAGATCTACAATTTGTGGGAGATAATTTTCCCTTTCATTATTTTCAGCGGCCCTCATCATTTTCCTTTGCTAGGATTTTGTGATGAAGAGCATTTGAGTCAGCGGAGTGGCTACAAGCCTTTTCTCATGTTTTCTTTTCCTCTTTCAAGCACTTGTTAGTGTTGAGATGCACAACAAAGAAGCATCATGGCCTGGTGGATAGAGCATGGGCTGAGAGTCAGAGGCCCCTGGGTTCTAATCCCAGCTCTCCCATTTGTTTGCTGTGTAGCCTTGGGCAGTCACGTAACTTATCTGTACCACAGTGACCTCATCTGTAAAATGGGGATTAAGGTTGTGGAACATGAACTGTGTCCAACCTGATTACTTTGCACCACTGTGTCTGTCTAGACTGTAAACTCCTACTCTAGACTGTAAGATTATTATGGGCAGGAAAGGTGGCTGTTATATTGTTATTCTGTACTCTCACAAGTGCTTAGTACAGTGCTCTGCACACAGTAAGCACTCAATAAATACAAAAGATTGACTGGCAAGCAGTAAGTGCTTAACGAATACAAAAAAACCCAACACCTTAATTTGGGACTGTTTCAGACCCGCCCACAACATCTTCTGAGCCCTTCCTCAGATGCTTAGAGAGCTTTTTACAGAGAAATGGCATTATTTAGATGAGATTCACACCACATTCTCTTCCATAATTTCTTTACTTTCTTCCCAGTGGATTTTTGAAGGTGAAATCCATAAATATGTCTATGTCTGTAAAGTTAGGACTGAAAGAATGAGTTTGGGGAAGACCTTGATCAACAGGGTGATAGACAACACTAGTGAAATAAGGTGGGCTTCTTTAAAGAAACAAAATAGATGGTACTGGGTGATCTGAGTATTCACAAGAGTGGAAGCAGGGGACTGGAACATTTAATCTTCCAAGGCCTCTTCTAGCTTTAGACTGTCAGCTCATCCATCGGTCATCATCCATCGATAGTACTGATTGAGCTCTTACTATGTACGTGGCTAAATGGAAAGACCACGGGATTGGGAGTCAGAGGTCATGGGTTCGAATGCTGACTTTGCCGCTTGTCAGCTGCGTGACTGTGGACAAGTCACTTCACTTCTCTGTGCCTCAGTGACCTCATCTGTACAATGGGGATTAAGATCGTGAGCCCCACGTGGGACAACCTGATTCCCCCGTGTCTACCCCAGCGCTTAGAACAGCGCTCTGCACATAGTAAGCACTTAACAAATACCAACATTATTATTATTATGTACAGGACATTGTACTGCGTGCTTTGGGAAAGTACAATATAACAGAGGACGCAAACATGTTCCCTGCCCACAATAAACTGAGAGTCTAGAGGGCGAAACAGACATTAATAGAAGTAATTTATAATATATAATTATGCAAGTACAGAACACTTCATTCTATGTTTACATTATTCGATTTGGATCATTGCAGACAGGGAATGTCCATCATATTGTCATATGGTACTCTTCTACGTTTCTCTCTCAGGATCTCACCTGGTGAGTTTCCAGTCCTCTACCAGTCTCGACTACAGGAGGGAGAGTCAAGCCGGGGCATATCAATTCCATTCCTAGCTTGGGCAGTGGCTAGCCAGTGGAAGGCCATCTACCACAAGTCAAAACTCCCCGTGCTGGGCAGCGGTGGCACGGGAGAGAGTCAAGGGTGGAGACTCGAGTCTATCGCCTGGAAGGAGGCAACGGTAAACCGCTTCCGTTTGTTTCCCAAGGAAACTCTATGGATCCATTACCAGAACGGTTGCAGATGGAGGTGGGACATTCTGGGAGAGATGTGGGTCATTATGGGTCGGAAACGACTCGACAGCATAAGACAAGACTCTTCTAAATCCTTAGAAGAGTGTTCTGCCCACAGTAAGCGCTCAGTGAATACGACTGACCAAGAAAGAATTGGGAATGTTCTTCTCATAATGTGTCTCTTCTTATACAACACAAACGACAAATTGGCAAAAGTAGATTTGGTGTAGGAAGAAACGTCTGTGCTCCTGTTAGTAGCATACGCTGCTTTGCTTCCCAGCCTCTTGCTCAGCTTAATTATTGTGTCATACATATCATAATACTTCATGCTTCTTTGTGCTCCTGCAACTTTATTATATTCGATACAGAAAAACTGGAGGTAGGGTGGCCTAGGCCAAGACTGATCAAAAAGAGTCATCCTGTTACCATCATCTCTATTACAAATGTTTTTTTAAAAACTATGGTGCAAATCATAGAATCACAGGGTTAGAGAAGCAGTGTGTCAATCAATCAATCAATCCACCAGTTGCATTTGTTGAGTGCTTACTCTGTGCAGAGCATTGTTCTCAGCGCTTGGGAGAGTAATAATAATAATAATGGTATTTATTAAGCGCTCACTATGTGCCAACACTGTTCTAAGCACTGGGGTAGATACAGGGTAATCAGGTTGTCCCATGCAGGGCTCAGAGTTTTAATCCTCATTTTACAGATGAGGTAACTGAGGCACAGAGAAGTGAAGTGGCTTGCTCATAGAGCAGACAAGTCGCAAAACTGGGATTAGAACCCAGGTCCCCTGCTTCCCAAGCTCATGTTCTTTCCACTAAACCACACTGCTTCTCATATACCAGAGTTGGTAGACACATTCCATTCATTCCTTCAATTATATATATTGAGTGGTAGGGAGAGTACAATACAACAATAAATAGACTATTCCCTTCCCATTATCATGTCCTAGTGGAAAGAGCACTGGCCTCAGAGTCAGAGGACCTGGGTTCTAATTCTGGCTCTGCCACTTACCTGCTGTGTGATCTTGGGCAAGTTACTTCATTTCTCTGTGGCTCAGTTAATCTAAAAAATCGTGATTGAATCCTCCTCCCTCTGACTTAGATAGCGAACCCCACAAGGGACAGGGACTGCGTCTAACCTGATTTTCTCATATCTGGCCCAGCACTTAGTTCTTCACCCCTTCGCCAATTCAGTTGTTCATTATTTACCTAGAAATCATGTAATTCACCCACTGATACCAGCAGGACAGAATCTAAGTCATCCCATATGGCTCCCAACCAATTCTACAAATCATCCAGAGCAGGTGATTCCCAAATCTCTTAATTAATCTCCTGATTAAGTTTTGGAGTCTCTCAGTAGAGCATTATTTTTAGTGTTTACCTTAATCCTTTCTGATGCAATTTAGATGTAAATGCTCTGGCTTTGTCCTCAGTGGAAATGCAGTAACCCATCATATTTTAAAAATGGTTATCATTCTCATCTCCAGTCTTCTCTCCAACTGCCTACTCCTCTACGGGCTCGCCGTGGGCAGGAAAGGCGTCTCCCTAGTGTCATACTGTACTCTCCCGAGCTCTTAGGACAGAACACTGCACACGGGAAGCCCAGAAAAAATTCAACGACTTGCTCTTTGAGTCTGTGTTCAAGGAGCCTTGTCCTTGTAAATAAACTTGAGAAAGTTCATTTGTGTGATCTCTTGAAATGAGTAACTTTCAATAAGATACATTAGCAAAGAAAAGTCAGTGCCTTAAATGGAAACTTACTATTATGAGATATTTGCAAAAGACAATATGATTTTAGACCCAGTGAAAATTGGGAAAGGTGCAAATAACTCTCCGGCAGTGGTCTTTAAATGAGAAGGGATAGAGACAGGAGAAACATAAAAGCATTTACTGTAATAAAGATAAAGTGAGGGAAAGAAAAGCTGCCAGTCCTTACCATTTCAAAAAATGCGAAGGCGAAAAATGCAATTAAGCTTTGCTGATTGATTAGTCATTGCCAATTCAAGAATCCTGTGAATTCCCCCCCAAAACATAAAGGGCTTAAGAAATTATGGCTCTTGATCATGATTTGTATTTTTTTAGTTTACTGAGTCTTTTCTGATTTTATGACCTTCCACCTTCGCTCCTCAAATTGTTTCCTGAAAATTCCAGGTAAGCATCTGTTTCTCTCCCATACAGAAAACTTGCTATTTCCATGAAATAAAGATATTGATGATCACAAAGAATAAGTGCATTTTATGTGCAAAGCCCTAGGGTATATGGAAGATAATTAGATCATAACCAGTTTCTGTACTACCCAAGGCTCCAATAAACCTGGAAGGGGGTGGAAGATTCTCATCTCCATTTTACAGATAAAGAAACTGAGGCACAGAGAGGTTAAGTGACTTGTCTGAGTTCACACAGCAAGTCAGTAGCAGAGAAGCAGCATGGCATAGGGGAAAGGGCATGGGGCTAGAAATCAGGCTACTGGGTTCTCTTCCTGTGTCTGCCAACTGCTTGCTGTGTGTCCTTGGGAAAGTCACTTAACTGCTCTGTGCCTCAGTTTCTTCAGTTGTAAAATGGAGATTAAATGACTTCTTCCTTCCACTCCTACTGTTGTTATTGTTATTATTATTATGGTATTGTTAAGGACCGTTCTAAGCTCTCGGGTAGATTCAAGGTAATCAGGTTGTCCCACGTGAGGCTCACAGTTTTAATCCCCATTTTACAGGTGAGGTAACTGAGGCAAAGAGAAGTTAAGCGGCTTGCCCAAGGTCACACGGCAGACAAATGGTGGAACGGCATTAGAACCCATGCCCTCTGACTCCAAAGCCCGTGCTCTTTCCACTAAGCCACGCTGCTTCCCTATGTTAGCCCCAAGTGGTACACGGACTGTGTCCAACCTTACTAAAATGTGTTTAGAATGGTACTTGACACACAGTGAGGATTCAACAAATGCCGTAGTTATTAGTGATACTTTAACGAAACCAAAAGGCAGGTTTCCTGACTCCTAATCCCATGCCCTGGGTCAAGTAACACATAGTACTACAGGAAATATTTGTTCCAAATCTTAATGAGGCAGAGATTGCTTTTGGCGCACTATCAGTAATTACAAATCTGGTAAATAACACAGCAGGTAAACACACACATGCATACACACACACAGACCTGATCCAGTCACTCTTTAAGGGTTGAATTTTATGAAGGTAATAAGAAATACCATTCCTGGGGAAGATGAATGGTTCTAGTACTCTGGAACTAGACGTGACAAAGCCTTGCTTGGAGAACCTGTTGAATAATTGCCCCACTTGACCTCAATCCCTCCTCTGTTGGACAGGGATCATGTCTACCAACGATAATGTCCTCTCCCAAGGGTTTAATACAGTGCCCTTAATAAATACCCTTGATTGACTGAAAGCTATATCCTGATATTCCCACTATAAATCCATTTTGAACCTCCTGCCCCTGAATTTATACAATCTCTATTTGAATCTTCTATTTTTGTCCCGCTCAACTCCCTGTGTGAAAACATTCCATATGCTTACCACCTGCTGTGTGAAGAAGTGTTTCCTTCTTCACTCAGCGGGGCATAGATGAATGTGTTTGGTAGCATTTGTTCTTGCTAACTAACCCAAAGGAAGGACTCTGGGGCTTTTTCAACCCTTGAAGAGTTCCATCCTTTTATTAATTGGGCATTGGGAAATTTCACAGCTACAGCTGCATAAGGTGGTTTATGCAATCAACTACCGATCATCTGTGAGATTTATCCCATCATGAATTAACTTGGTAGATTCTTTAGGTCTCAGCTGAATTCTGTCTTTCCTTTGACTTTCTCCCGACCCGAGGTACTAAGGTTCATCACAGTAGCTTTCTGCAGGCTCTGTTGACCCAGGAATATTTTCCAAAATGATGGGCTTCGCTTTATTAGCCTCTCTCTGTGTTTTGAATTAAACAGTCTGCCTACCCCTTCAATGGAATGTACTGAGCCCCGCTTATGAGAAAAGACAGTACAACGAGCTGGGGAAGTAATATAACAGAGAATAAAGCAGACAAGGTCCACGGACCTCAAAAGGCTTCCCACGATGAATGAGAGAATTCCAGAACATTCTGGTTGAAAGTGTCATCTTCACACTCCCCACCACCAGCAAAGGATATTCGGAGTTTAGTTCTCACAAAAGCCACAGTTAAAACCTTCCAAATATTCTAAAATGTGTGGGAGGATGTTTCTGCTATCACTTTTTCCCACGCTTCTCAGGCAGAGTCCCAGAATGATGTAGGGCGAGGACGGTGGTCGTCTCCGACATTGATTCAATGATCTGGTGGTGTGAGATGGTTTGTCCTTCCCTTAGAGTTGATGATCAAGAGCTGTCTGGAATGTGCTTTTCCCAAAGGCTGAGAATTGGGTGTTGGTCACTTTCCTCTTAGGTGAATGGCCTGGGGTAAATATCCATATATGTAAATTTTTAAGTATCTAGCTCTATGAGGGCTCTCTCCCTATAGACAGATAAATATGGGAGATAGCCCTAATAATTCAATAATTGAAATGGACCTGTATATAAATCTTCACACATTTATAATGGGGAGAGAGACGTCCTCTGTTTTCATAGATGGTGCTTCTGATGGCAAGCTCCTATCCGTGTATGTAAATGTGGCAGAAGAGATTCTTCAAAGAAATTCATAATAACTTCCATGTCTTCTTTGGTGTGTTCCAACAGAGCCCAGATATCTGCATAAAGCTGTTCCTGGACCTCTCTCTCCAAGACATAAGATGCTGCTGAAAGAGCTTCCCAGTGGTTCAGAAGCGTATTCGGACTCTAGTCCGCCAGCTTCTTGTCACATCTTCAAGAAATGCATCATAGAATAGGTTGGACAAGACCGTACCTACCACCTAAACCTGATTCGCTTCAGAGGTGAGGGGGGGAAAGGGTCAGACAGACACTGTGTTGTATCCCTGTCTCCTCTCTCCCCTGTTGCACTCTGCGCCCCACAGGAAGACTACTGGCGAGGCTGGAGATACTGTGAGTGGTTCTGGGCAAGGACCTGTCACATATTAACTCTACACTCAGGTTCTCGGTAAATTCCTTACATTCAGGGAACGTGTCTACTTACCCTGTTTTATTGTACTCTCCCAAGTGCTTAGAACAGAGCTCTGCATGCAGTAAGCACTCAGTAAACATGATAGATTGACTGAAGCCTTTCTGACTAGACTGAAACTCATCTGTCACTCTTAGGCAGACGATTCCCCATCGTCATCATTCTCATCTTAACCATTATTATCTTCAACATCGTCATCATCATAGTAATCATCAGTCATTATCATCATAATAATGGTATTCGTTAAGCACTCGCTATGTGCGAGACACTGGACTAAGCGCCGGGGTGGATAGAAGCAAATCGGGTTGACACAGTCCCTGTCCCCCGTGGGGCTCACGGTCTCAATCCCCATTTCACAGATGAGGTTACTGAGGCACAGAGAAGTGAAGTGACTTGCCCAAAGTCACAAAGCGGACAGGTGGCGGGGCCGGGATTAGAACCCATGACCTTCTGACTCCCAGTCCCACGCCCTGCCCACTACGCCATGCTGCTGTACCCTCAACATCACCACCATCATTTTGGTCATCCTCAACATTATCTCCTTTATTATCTCCATCATAATCAAGTGATTACTGAGGAATTCCATGGCATCTTGTTTATACAGGAATTGTCATTTGTTAGCAGCTGACAAAATCCACCAACCAGCATTCAAAATGAATGGTAGGTTCTTTTTAAAACATAATGCGACACCTCCCGAGGCAGGAGATCGCATCCTATAAATTGAAAGGATTAAATGGCTGTGTGCCGGGCATCTACCTCAAATCACGAGGTTCATTCCCCCAGATGAGTCCACCCTGATCTCTCAGGGCAGAGGGTTTCAGCTGTAGCCTGAAACTTCAGTCTGGAACTGGAGACAGTTGATCCCCGAGCAATGGAAGCTTCCACTTCTCAAATCCCTTCGCTGTTCCCTCTCCCATAGCAAAAATCCAGCCTTCCAAGCCAGCTTCCTTGCACAGGGTAAAATACATAATTAGAGTGAATGGTGGCCCCTAGTATTACTTCAAATTTCTCAGTGTTTTCTGTCACTGGACCTCAGGCTGAAGTATGGAAACAGTTGGGTGATTCGTAGAGGAAACAGAGGAAAGCACTCCCCAACTAGAAATTTGATGTTGGGATCATTTTGAAAAGTGCGGAATGTTTAACTGCTGCTCCCATCATGGCATGGAGAGCAAACTGTACTTGCACTTTTTTCATGGGAAGATTTATCCTGAATCATAGATAATTGGGTTAGAGTGTAGTTCTCTGGCTCTGCAGTCAAATGGCATCAGGCAGAACAAAAAAAGCAGTAAAGTCACTACCCCATGGTTTCTATGTAATTATCTAAAATTATTTAGATTAAACTTGAACAGATCTACTGTACCTCATTACGCTCACTGTTCCACTGTCTGATTGCCCTTTCCATCAGAAATGTTTTCTAATTTTCAAATTGAATTTCTCCTCCATTAACTTCCTGCCAGGGTGTATTTTTAAATGCCCTTCTTTGGCATACAAGCTCATTTATTTAGTTGTGGAAATTATTTTATTTCAATGTACAGCACCTACCACAACCCACTTTTCAGTAATATCCATTTCTGGAGACCTCCTAAAAATGGCTCCACGTTTCACCACCCTATTCCTTTTCTATCCAGTGCATTATGATGTTTTATGTTATTGATAATGATGAGTTTTTCTGACATGGCATGAGGGAAAGGGTCCAGGTGAGGGAAAGTGAAAGGGAAGGGAGGAAAAGAGGAAGAGAATGGAAGAGGGAGGGAGAATAAGGTGGGAAGGAAGCAGGAATAATAGGTATAAAAGAGGAGGACTCTCTACTTTTCCACCACAACTCATACGTTGCTCACTGGCGAGGCGTGAGCAGTTTCTTCCGCTCCTGCCCTAGATCCGTCGGAGTCGTTTCCTCACTCCCTCCCAATCACACCCCTGTAGGACGAGGTAAGTCGCATCGTCACAATAGCTAAAATGCAGCTGTGGTTCTAAGGTTCTAGTCCATACTCAAATCCAGCCCTGACTCGTGTCCTGAGTGGGCAAGGATTGTCTCTATCGGATGCCGAATTGTCCATTCCAAGCACTTGGTACAGTGCTCTGTACATAGTAAGCGCTCAGTATTGAATGAATGAATGGATGACCCTAGCCTGCCTTTGTACTACAAAGACTCCAGCCCTCGGAGCCAGGGTCAGAGACAAAAGAGGCAAGAGTAATATACTGAGTTAGTATATTATCCCAGTGCTTAGAACAGTGCTTGACACATAGTAAGCACTTAACAGGTACCATAACACCGTAAAGTCAGCGGACGACCTTATGGGGAACAAAATGGTCCAGCTGGAAAGGAGTGGAGAAAGAGAGCTGATTCACAGACTGTGGAGATTCCTGGAGTCAGTGCAGGTTTTGGGGGGGCGGGGGGGTTTGATGTAGAAGAAAATGGGGAGCCAGTGGGGGGATATTGTTAAGTAGAGTGAGGGGGTGTCATAAGATACTTTAGGAAGGTGGTCCACGGAGAAGCATGAAGCATAGATAGAGATGAAATTGATCGACCAGTCAATAAATCAGTGGTATTGAGTGCTTACTAGGCACAGAGCAGGATGCAGAGTGCTTGGGAGAGTAAAATACAACAGAGTTGGTAGATGCTTTTTCTGCCCACCAGGTGCTTTCAGTTTGAAGGGGAAGACAGGCATCAATTGTTTCGGGGTGGAGGTTGCTGAGGGTTGAATCAATAACAAGCGCTTAAAGGGTCTGGGGAGTGTGGGTATTTAATGTCAAAGCTTCTTGAAGCTCCCGCTCGAGATTGAAGTTTTCTGTTCCGGTCTGTTTCAACCACTTCCCAGCTATCATCTATGATACCATATGATCAAGAGGAACACCAATAAAACAGCGGTGTGTACCAGGACAATTTTTATTCAACCTATTCTCTTCAATAGATTTGAGCAAGAACTCTGCCATCATGTGAATTATCATCCCCAGATTCTTTCCTAGTGTTCTGTACAGTGGTCTGCTAACAAACGGCACTGATAAGAAGAAAAGGAGTGCATAGTGGAAAGAGCCCAGCCCGGGGAATCAGAAGGACCTGGGTTCTAATCCCGGCTCGAACACGTATCTGCTGTGTGCAAGTCCCTTCACTTCTCTGGGACTCACTTGCAGCATCTGTAAAATGGAGATTAAGAGTTTGAGTCCCATGTGGGTCAGGAACTGTGTCCAACCTAACTTGTGTCCACCCCACTGCTTAGAACAGTGTTTGGCACATGGCATTTTAGGTTTTTTTAAAATTATCATCATTATTAATTCTTAAATGCTTATTATGTGCAAAGCACTGTACGAGGTGTGGGATAGATACAAGACAATCAAGACGGATGCAGTCCCTGTCACCCACGGAGCTCACCGTCAAACTAGGAATGGATATTAAAACTGTACTGGGGTCCTTCATGAAACTTTTTGTAAATCAATTAAAGAAGCAGATGATTCTGGACTACTCTTTAGAATCATCAATTAGGTTGAAGCTGACCCTGAAGAAGACTAAGGTGAGATGTCAGCCTCTACCCAACCCATTTAAGGAAAAGCATAGATTAGCGTGGCTCAGTGGAAAGAGTCCGGGCTTTGGAGTCAGAGGTCGTGGGTTCGAATGCCGGCTCGGCCACTTGTCAGCTGGGTGACTTTGGGCAAGTCACTTAACTTCCCTGGGCCTCAGTTACCTCATCTGTAAAATGGGGATTAAGACCGTGAGCCCCACGTGGGACAACCTGATTCCCCTGTGTCTACCCCAGCGCTTAGAACAGTGCTCGGCACATAGTAAGCGCTTAACAGATACCAACATCATTATTATTATTATTACATAAAGGAAAATGCATTGTGCGGCTCAGTGGGAAGAGCCCGGGCTTAGGAGTCAGAGGTCATGGGTTCTAATCCCAGCTCCGCCACCTGTCAGCTGTGTGACTTTGGGCAAGTCACTTAACTTCTCGGTGCCTCAGTGACCTCATCTGTAAAATGGGGATTAAGACTGTGAGCCTCACGTGGGACAACCTGATTACCCTGTATCTCCCCCAGCGCTTAGAACAATGCTCGGCACATAGTAAGCACTTAAATTCCAACATTATTACTATTATTATTCCTAGGAAGCACATATTCAATTGATCCAGGTTTAGACAGATAGTATATTATCCCAGTGCTTAGTACAGTGCTTGACACATAGTAAGCACTTAATAAGTACCATAATTATTATTTGACAAACCAATACATTGTGATGCCACGGTGACAGCATTTCACATAAAACTCAGTCCAACAGAGCAGAAAGAGTATCATGGATTCTAATCCCGGCTCCGCCACTTTGCTGTTTGGCCTTGGGCAAGCAACTTTACTTGTCTGTGCCTCAGCTACCTCATCTGTAAAATGGAGATTGAGACTGTGAGCTCCCCATGGGACAGGGGCTGTGTCCAACCTGATTTGCTTATATGCACCCCAGTACTTGGCACAATAATAAGCACATAACAAATACCACAATTATTATTATTCTTAATACACATTTTTTTTCTATGCTGAGAAACCTAGAATGAAGTAAGTAGCACATAAAAGACTTGAACTTTTCCATTAGTGTCATTTGTACATTATATTTGACATATTGGGTCAGATATATCATCAACAATAAGATCCTAGAATGCAGATAGCTTACTTGTCAGAAGGCAACACTGTGTAACAACAAAATACTCTGGGCGGATATGTAAGGGCAATGAAAGCTAAACGGTGAGCTGAAGTTGGAGTAGCATAAGCAAGGAGAAATGAAGAAATATTTCAGTGAAAAAAAACTTCCAGTGATATGACATAGCTTTGGCCAGCTGGGAGACAACAGAGGAGACTGCCTTGTCCTCGCTTTCCAAACATCTCCCACGATCCAAGCACTTCCCTTTCACACTTTGATTACTGCATTTGACTTCTTGCTGACTTCTCTTCCTCCTGTCTCTCCCCGGTTCAGTCCATATTTCTCTCCGCTGCCCAAATTCTTTTTCTACAAGACCGTTCAGTCCACGTTTGCCCACTCCTCAAGAACCTCCAGTGGTTGTCCATCCACCTCTGCATCAACCAGAAGCTCCGTGTCGTTGATTTAAAGCACTCAGTCACCACCTCGTACCCTCCTATCTGACCTCACTGATTTCCTTCTGCAACCCAGCTCACTCTCTTTGCTCCTCTGTTGCCAACCCATTCACTGTACCTCGATCTCACCTATTTTGCCTCTGATTCTTCACCTCCATCCTTCCTCTGGCCTGGAATTCCCTCCCTACCCAACGGACGGTCGCTCTTCTCACCCTTGAAGCCTTATTAATAATAATGTTGGTATTTGTTAAGCGCTTACTATGTGCCAAGCACCGCTCTAAGCGCTGGGGGAGATACAAGATAATCAGGTTGTCCCACATAGGGCTCACAGTCTTCATCCCCGTTTTACAGATGAGGAAACCGAGGCCCAGAGAAATTAAGTGACTTGCCCAAGGTCACGCAGCTGGCAAGCGGCGCAGGTGGGATTAGAACCCATGACCTCTGACTCCTAAGCCCGGGCTCTTTCCACTTAGCCGTGCTGCTCCACATCTCCTCCAAGAGGTCTTCCCTGACTAAGTCCTCATTTACCCGACTCGCTCTCAATTCTGTGTCATCCTTTCACTTGGATTTGCATCCTGCATTCAGCCCATCATCATCCCCACAGGACTTATGTAAATCGCTGTAATTTTATTTTAATTTCAGTCTCCCCCTAAGCTCTTTGTAGGCAGGGAAAATATCTAACAACTCTGATGTACTGTAGTCTCCCAAGTTCTAAAAGCTGTGCTCGTCACACAGTAAGCCCTCTAATAAATACCACTGATTAACTGACTGACTGTCATCAAGCATTTAGAAATAGGGGGCCGGAGTAAAGGATTGGACCAGAGACCGGGCCACTTTCCAGTGCATAAAGAGTCCTCCAAGAACACCGATATAACAATCTAGCACACGGCCTCAATATGTAACACGTTTCATGTTATATTTAACAGCAACACCATATTCTCATGGATAAAATCTGACTGTCGGGAGAGTCAGTGGAATTAAACTTCAATGGACAGCAAATAAAATAACAGGGAGTTTAGCATGAACATTTATTATCTTTTACTATTACAATAATATTTCATAAATGCTACACTACTCTTCAATTTGTAATTCTTTGCTACTGCTTCATAACAACCTCTATAGATTTGCCGAAGCATATGTCCTTTCTGAATAAATAGCCCACTTAAAGCAAAATTTTACAAGGAAATACTGTCTTCCCAAGTGGGGCATTTTGATTTCTTCACATTTCACCTCATCAAGTCAATATTCCAAGTCATTTAAACTCACTTTTGTAAAATCATATGTTCTATTTTTCTATTTCACCTCATTTTGCCATCAAAAAAATGTACAGTTTTATGGTTAGCAATATGGTGAAGAAATGTTTATCTCAACAGCAAGCCTACAAAATGTTAGTTTTTAAAAGCATTCTGATTTTAATAAAGTCTACTTTTAGTCATTTGGAAACCAATACCCATTCAGTAGTGCAGACTACTAAGTACGACGTTTCACGGTTCTAAAATAGAGAAGTCAATCTTTTTTCTCTTCTAAAGAATATAATTCTCTTTCGGAATGTGTTTGGAATAGAAATAAGTCCTCTTGAAAATGGACTTGCAAAGCAGAAATGCAAGAACAAAGCTCTGCCATAGTTTTTGTCTCTCAAAGTGGCAGCTGGCCAGTGTCAGATAAGCATATAAGTAAAATAATGGCATTTGAAATGTTATCATAAAAGGTAATTGGAAATAGCTAAGATAGGTTTAGGAATGAGAAAATAGGATAGGAAGTTAAACAAAAGACATTGAAATATCATCTAGAAGAAAATAAGTTAGAATGGCACGAGCTGAGATGTGAAATGGTCACAGTAGTTTTGTCTTTCGCTACCCAATCCTATTTGTCATCCCCTCCCTTCCCAAACTCCTTTCCTCTCCATGCCCCTTGCTCTCCTCTCGTCTTTTCTCTCTTCTTCCACTTTCCTTTCTGTCCCTCCCGTCCTTTTTTTTTCTCAAGTTGTCACTCTTTCTTTCTTTTCCTAGATCCATAATAGTTATTAGAGGGAAAATGTTGGGGATTTTAGCAACCATTACATGTTTGTCTAAGCATATTCTCTGGTGCCACTGTCAAAGAAGAAGTCTGAGTTAGACAGACCATTGGCCAGGCCCATCGATGGTCTTTCCATATTCTCACCCTCCTCAGTTGAGTCACCCTGCATTTACACATTGGAAGTTTTTAGACCTAATTGGAGTTCTGTCCTGGACAGCCCTCCCCACTTTCAGCCACCTTCAGCTCATCCCAGGTCCGAGGTCCTACCGTACTGTGGGATCACGGGTGCCAAGGGGACAGTGAACAGAGCTTGGCTATAATGGTGCAGTCATCTAACACGAACGGACGATAAAAAGGGTTAAGACAATCTGTTATGGAGCGTTGAGCACCAGGATGCCCTTCAAAGGTGGCCAAAGGGAAAGGAAGAAAGATGAACAGGAGGCCAACATCAGGACATGATCCACTGACTCTCGGTGATCGAGGCAGGTCCTCTTGCGGTCAAAGCTGCCATTTGGCTATTCAGTCTTTAGAGGACAAACACTTTGCTGCAGAAAAGAAGAATTTGCAGCAGGCAAAAACGTCGCTTGAAATGTTGCGATATCATCAAGGCTGACGTTCACGTGGGTTTGGTCTTCTGTTATCTATGGGCCTCACGCTGTTGTGGGTAGGGAATGTGTCTGTTATATCGTTAGATTACATTATTCCCACTGCTCAGTAGAGTGCTCTGCACACAGTAAGAGCTCAGTAAATACAACTTACTGACTGACTGACTATGCATATCTAGGAATGCAGTCCAAGTGAAGGACTGAAGCTTGTCCATGAATTTCCACAGGAGACTCCCTCTTTACCTGCGTCTTTCGCACAATAGTTCCCCCTGCTCCTTCCACTACTGCCAGTTTTTGCCCACCTTCAGCATGCCCAAGGGGGATCCACATCTCCAAATCTCTCCCACTCTCTGCTCTCCTTTCCCCTGGCCGTATTGCTTCTTTAGCATTGGTCCCTAAAACTGTAAGTATTTCATGGATAGATGATAGCAGTGACTTTGTCTGTGCAGATAGCCAGGTAAATAGATGGAAAACAATAAAACTAGCATTTGAAACTAATTATAATTGTGATACTCAGATGAAATGGACATGAGAGTGAAGAAGAGTATGGAAAGAAATCACAGGGATAGCGCGGAAGGCATGTTCGCCATGGAGTCAGGTGACCAGTCCACTGGAAAAATGGATAGAAAAATAAGAGAGAATCTCTCCCATTATCTATGATGTTGGGAAAGTCAAATATGGCCTCCAGGCCCATTTGAAGGAATCTGAAAAGAAGTTTGCCGAGAGAGAATACTGCTATGCGGTCATATCTGCATTATAGAAGTTATGAGGTTGGAAAAGTTTAAGTAGAACATATGTATTCTTATCTTCAAGAGGAGATTATTCGACCTTGACATTTTCTTGCTTGTCATTCTCTAGCTTAGAGCCTATGAATAGAGTCTATATGGATGCCCCACAGATCGACGTTCAATTCATGAATCTTTCTAAAGGATTAAACTTTAAATATGTGACCTTAATATTATTCCAATTCAATCATGTCTGGTATAACTCATATTTTAGTTACTCAATCTAGATTTAAGAAGCGGCAGTCTCGATAAAAGAAGCAGCTTGGCCTAAGAGACAGGACCTGGGAGTCATGAGAACTGGGTCTTAATCCCTGCTCTGCCACTTGTCTTCTGTGTGACATCGGTGAAATCTGCTAACTTCTCTGTGCCTCAGTTTCTTGATCTGTATAATGGGGAATTCACTACCTGTTCTCCCTCCTACTTGGACTGTGAGCCCCATGTGGACAGACTCTCGTATCTGGTATCTACCGCTGGCAGCGTGGCTCGGTGGAAAGAGCCCGGGCTTCGGAGTCAGAGGTCGTGAGTTCGACTCCCGGCTCTGCCACTTGTCAGCTGTGTGACTGTGGGCGAGTCACTTCACTTCTCCGGGCCTCAGTTACCTCATCTGGAAAATGGGGATTAACCGGGAGCCTCACGTGGGACGACCTGATCACCCTGTATCTCCCCCAGTGCTTAGAACAGTGCTCTGCACATAGTAAACGCTTAACAAATACCAACATTATTATTATTATCAGAACAATGCGCAGGGTGAGCATTTAAGAAATACCCCAATTATTATGAATTATTATATTAAGTATTGGAATCAATTAGGGACCATTTCCCCCGCAGCATTAGTCTATTCTGTGTAGAACACGACCCACAAGTTAGTTCCGACTGGGGAAAAAACAGTAGTGTGCTTCAAGCGCTTAGTACAGGGCTCTGCATAGAGTAAGCATCCAATAAATACACTTGAATGAATATAAATGCTATGATCAAGATTGGAATGCTTCCCAGTCCCAGCTTCTGTTTTACTGACCTGCACTGTACCCTATTTTGCATTCCTTTGTGTTTCTGCTACTTTTCGGTATTTTATGCAGTAAAATAACAGTGATCAGCCTTGGGGTATATCATTCAGCTAATGTAGACATAAAATGACATAGAAATATGTATTGAAAAATGCCAGTCGTGGAGCTAGCTTTGAACCTAGTAATTCCCATTCAAGCAACGGTTACTGTAGTGTTCTTTTTCTCTAGCGCCAGGTTTTTCAAGAACACAAATATATCTTATTGCAGAAGTGATGTCTCTCTTGTGTCCATGGCAAACCTATGTTTTTAAAATATCTCTGACTCTGACCAAATTATGGAACTATTTCAGGAGTAGAGCCCCGGTCCAAGGAGCTTTAGAAACTTACATATGTCACTCCAGGGGTACATCCACGAACCCTTTGGATCCTTAGCATCTCTTGGATGCCATCTTGGACGGACACATGGTTCGAGCGGAGACGGGTCGTTCCTATAGAATAAATTTAAATGGGAATGGGAAATGTTGGAATAGTGAGAGAGGCTGCTGCCATGCTTCAAAAAAATCTCTACTACAGACCAGAGGAACTACCCTCCATGGGTTTCCAATGTGTGAGCTACTTGTCTAGCAAACTGGGTGCATTTTACACCATATTCAATTTCATCTTCTGGGCAAATATTCACACTGAGACAGAAATTATGCTCGGGAACTTGTCATAATAAATACACCACCTAAACAATAGTCATAATAATCGTGATAATAGTAACGATGGCATTTGTAAAGCGCTTGCTATGTACCAGGCCCTGCACTAAGAGAGGAATCTGTTATTAGGCTTGGATGGTCACGCTAGCGGGGCTATGAGGAGCAGCGTGGCTCAGTGGAAAGAGCCCGGGCTTGGGAGTCAGAGATCATGGGTTCAAATCCCGACTCCGCCACTTGTCAGCTGTGTGACTGTGGGCCAGTTACTTCACTTCTCTGTGCCTCAGTTACTTCATATTAACTGGGAGCTTCACGTGGGACAACCTGATGACCCTGTATCTCCCCCAGCGCTTAGAACAGTGCTCTGCACACAGTAAGCGCTTAACAAATACCAACATTATTATTAACATATTCTAAAATCTCCAACAAATTCCAACTAGACCATTTGCTCATTCGTTACTATTCTGAAATCATTAATGTTTCCAAGTGAATGAACTGCATATTACTGTCTCTTTACCTCTACCTTACCTCACTTTGACTAGGTTTTTAAGACTGGATTTTAGTGTGGTGAGCCCACAGCAAGCTGCCTTATTAATGACTGTTTGTGTCCCCGCCAACATCAGCAACAAGGGCGAGGCCGTGCTGATGGGTTCTAGCTGAGAGAGGTGACTGCGGGTCTTGTGGGGGCAGAGCATGGAGGGAGGCGGGATTTTCTCTCCCTGTTCTACCCGGTAATGGGCCTGGAACAATCGATGATTGCTAAGTAGAGCCACAGCTGCTATGCCTAAGGCAGATGAAAGGCAGACATTTTGAGGCAAATTCTAGGAGTGGCATCTGGAGGCAGGGTGAGATGTAGAGACAAGCGAGCGTTAGAGCAGTACTTAGAAGCAGCAAGAAGCAGCATTGACAAAATGGGCTCCTTTGACCACACACTGGTCCCTTGGTGGAGTTGAGTGAGTGTGTGTGTATACGTACATATTTATTATTTATTGAGAAGCAGTGTGGCTCAGTGGAAAGAGCCCGGGCTTGGGAGTCAGAGGACATGGGTTTGAATCCCGGCTCTGCCATGTAGCTGTGTGACTGTGGGCGAGTGACTTTACTTCTCTGTGCCTCAGTTACTTCATCTGTAAAATGGGGATTAATTGTGAGCCTCACGTGGGACAACCTGATTACCCTGTATCTATCCCAGTGCTTAGAACAGTGTTCTGCACAGAAGTGCTTAACAAATCCCAACATGATTATTTTTAATATTCCATTGATCTTATTACTGATGTGTAGATAGCTCTAATTCTATTTATATTGCTTAGTACAGTGCTTGGCACACGACGGCTTAACAAATACCATTATTATTATTATTATTATTGCTGCCTGTTTTTTTGTTTTGATGTTTGTCTCCCGCCTTCTAGACCGTGAGCCTCTTGTTGGGCAGGGATTGTCTCTAGGGATTGGTGACTTGTACTTTCCAACTGCTTAGTACAGTGCTCTGCACACAGTAAGTATTCAGTAAATATGCTTGAATCTGTCACTCCCTTGAATGTTCATAAAACTAAGTAAAAACTTCCCACATTAACCTTGGTCATCGGAGGTGTGGTTTGACTTCAACTATGTGTCACTAAGACTCCCCTAGTCCAGGAAGGTGCTGATTGGTATGAATTGGCCCGGAGGTAGGGGTGGTGGGGGGGGGTCATGATGCGCAAAATGGCGACCAGGAGGGGATATGTGGACTTTGGTCACTATGAACTGGTGTTTATGGTGTCGTGCCTGCTAACTCTCTTGGTCAATTCTTCTCTCTCCTGTTCTCTCATCTCCCTCATGGAGTCCTGGGTTACGGTGATTTAATGTCGGAATATCGCTATCCCCCCGGATCTCTTAATTTTAGACGTGAGTCTGCTGGCATTAGTGTGTGTAGGGTTCTCCTATGAGAGGAGAATCCTACTTATGGCTCAAGCAGTAACTTCAGATAGTATGGTGATTGCTAAAGAAGCCAGAAAAGCTGCACATGAGGTCATTAAAGTAACTGAGATTATCCCGAAGGCGAAATTGGGGAAAATAAATCAGGCCCAGGTAAGTGCCAGTGTTAAAGGTGGGTGTGACCCTGACTGTGTTAAAGGGACATCTCCTCTGAGGAGCCAGATGAAGCTGACCCCACTTTAAGGGTAGCCCCAGTTGAGGTTACCAGCTGAGTGAGGGCCCCCTGTGTGGACCTCAAGGGATTATACTGGGGTAGAATTAGCTGAGTTAAGTCAGCGATTCTGCAGGGAAATTGGAGAGCCCGCACCGGAACGGCTTCTCCGGATCTGTGGTTACGGAGCAGCATTACTCACCCTTACTGAAGAAGAGGCAAAGTGTGGGTGATTTGGGCAGATCTGGGGGCAAGGCCACGAGGAACTCTCATGCTGGTCGAGGTTCCCTGTGGAACAGGATAATGGCAGCACTAAAAGGGACCCGTGAGGGCCCCGGCGAAGTGGCTTACACCCATAGACGGTAGAAGGACTTAGATGAGGTACAATAGGGATGGCGTGCCCTGGGTTTGTGCGGGCTCTCGGGAGCCCATTTACATCCAGGGAAGAGGTTGACCCAGAGCCTGAAGAAGTCCCCCGTAAGAAGGCAACGGTGAGGACCTTAATTCGACTCTCCCCGGGCTCCTCTCAGAGTACCCTGGCAAAAGGTCTAACGGGACTCGGGGAGGAGGCCACAGTTACCACTGCTTTAGACTGTTTAGCTGAGACGGATAAAATGCAGCTCTGACTTATGGCGGTGGGGAGGACTTCTTCTCCTTCTGCTTGGGTCCAAACAGTAGCCATAGAGAAGGGAGGCGGACAGGGCCGAGCACGTGCCGGCAGGACCCCGGCGAGGTGCAGGCTCTGAGCCGCCCTGCAGCACGATATGGTGCCAACTCCTGGAACTGGGAATGCGGAGGACAGAGATTGATGGGCTCCCCGTGTCGGTCTTAGAGGGACTCCTCTGCACCCTAACCCCGGGAAAGAGGCAAAAAAGGAAAAAACCCAGGTACCTAGCAGCCAGGAGCTAGGGCACCCTCTCCTTCTACTCCCCCCTGCCCAAACCTGGAAGCCTGGAAGATGATGATAATTATAATACTTGTTAAGCACTTACTCTATGCCAAGCACTGTCCTAAGCACTGGGGTGGACACAAGATAATCAGGTTGTCCCACGTGGGGCTCACAGTGTTAATCTTCATTTTACAGGTGAGGTAACTGAGGGAAAGAGGAGTTGAGTGACTTGCCCAAGGTCATGCAGCAGACAAGTGGCAGAACTGGGATTAGAACCCACGACTTCTGACTCCCAAACCCGGGCTCTTTGCACAAAGCCAAGCTGCTGAAAGGAGTGGATTAGGGAGACCACGGGGAGGACTCCCAGACACGTGGGAGTGCTCAAGATGATGATAATTATGGCATTTAAGCTCTTACTATGTGCCAAGCACTGTCCTAAGAGCTGGGGTAAATGCAAGGTAATCAGGCTGTCCCACGTGGGGCTCACAGTCTCAATCCCCATTTTACTGATGAGGTAACTGAGGCCAAGAGAAGTGAAGTGACTTGGCCAAGGTCACACAGCAGACGAGTGGCACGCTGCTTCCCTGATCACGAATCAAACTCCCAAGGTTCCGGACATGAAATGTATTGATTTATATCTGTATTACTGACTAAAGTGTGAGTTGCAGGCACCCAATCAGCCTGTGTGAACCAGACCTCTGCCGCTGAGACTTGCTATCAGCCCCCCGATGAAGAAAGGTCTCCTGACAGTGGCCTGAAACCCTCTCCTTTCAACTTGAGAATCGAAAGGATTGTGTAAACGTGTTGAAATTGGCTACACTTGCTAGTCTATGGAAGAGAGTGTATAAAGAATAAATGTGGCTAGATGTACTGGCCAGGGTGGTGGGAGGGTTTTAGAGAATGTACTGTCCAGGGTGAAATTCCTAAAGAGAAATTGGGTAGCTCCACCATTCGGGAGTTATTTATGTATTTATTCATTCATTCTTTCATTCAATAATAATAATAATGAGGTTGGTATTTGTTAAGCACTTACTGTGTGCAGAGCACTGTTCTAAGCTCTGGGGTAGATACAGGGTAATCAGGTTGCCCCACGAGATGCTCACAGTCTTCATCGCCAGTTTACCGATGAGGTAACTGAGGCACAGAGAAGTGAAGTGACCTGCCCACAGTCGCACAGCTGACAAGCGGTAGAGCCGGGATTAGAACCCATGACATCTGACTCCCAAGCCCGTGCTCTTTCCACTGAGCCACACTGCGTATTTATTACACGTTTACTGTGTGCAGAGCACTGTACTAAGCACTTGGAAGGTCCAATTCAGTGAGCGAGAGAATAATGATATTTGTTAAGTGCTGGTGTCCATAAAGGTGATCAGGTTGTCCCACATGGGGCTCACGGTTTCAATCCCCATTTTACAAATAGGTAACTGAGGCCCAGAGAAGTGAATGACTTGCCCAAGGTCACACAGCAGAGAAGTGGCTGTCCCAGGTGACCCTGGGGTACCGACCATCTCAAGGTCAAATGCTATCTCGTGACCTCCTGAGCCAGCAGGCCCAACTCGGAAGTGAGGGTGGGACACGGCCCCCCCCAACCCAAACTGCCGGATTGACGGCCCAAGCTGGGAATACAGAAGGTGCCCCTCGCCCCCGTGCTAATCAAATTACTTAAAGCTACTTAAAGCCCACCTCCTCCAAGAGGCCTTCCCAGACTGAGCTCCCCTTTTCCCTCTGCTCCCTCTACCCTCCCCTTCACCTCTCCGCAGCTAAACCCTCTTCTCCCCCCTTTCCCTCTGCTCCTCCCCCTCTCCCGTCCCATCCCCTCAGCAGTGTACTCGTCCGCTCAACTCTATATATCTTCATCACCCTATTTATTTTGTTTAATGAGATCTCCATCACCTCGATTCTATTTATTTGCTATTGTTTTAAGGTGATGTTCTTCCCTTTGACTCTATTTATTGCCATTGTTCTTGTCCGTCTCCCCCGATTAGACTGTAAGCCCGTCAGAGGGCAGGGACTGTCTCATTCCAAGTGCTTAGTACAGCGCTCTGCACATAATAAGCGCTCGATAAATACTCTTGAATGAATGGGGGAGGGCAGCGTGGCTCAGTGGAAAGAGCCCGGGCTTGGGAGTCAGAGGACCTGGGTTCGAATCCCGGATCTGCCATTTGTCAGCTCTGTGACTGTGGGTAAGTCACTTGACTTCTCTGTGCCTCAGGTCCCTCATCTGTAAAATGGGGATTGACTGTGAGCCTCACGTGGGACAACCTGATGACCCTGTATCTACCCCAGCGCTTAGAACAGTGCTCTGCACATAGTAAGCGCTTAACAAATACCAACATTATTAGAGATTGGATAAACTGAGGCCGGAAGCTGGAATGGCCTAAGGGCACAGGTGATAAATACCCGCCGCCTCTAACCTTCCGTGCAGAGGAATGGGACTTGCAGGAATGGGCTGCAGGTCGCCTCTGTCCAGAGCGTGAGGAGCCGTGGGATGGGAGAGTGTCCCGTCCTGCTGAGAGCCCGTGGGGTTGGAAGCCAGACCCTTCACCATGGGTATAATAATGTTGGTATTTGTTAAGCGCTTACTATGTGCAGGGCACTGTTCTAAGCGCTGGGGTAATCAGGTTGTCCCACGTGAGGCTCCCAGTTAATCCCCATTTTCCAGATGAAGTCACTGAGGCCCAGAGAAATGAAGTGACTTGCCCACAGTCACACAGCTGCCAAGTGGCAGAGCCGGGAGTCAAACCCATGTAACGTTTAAAATGGATTTGATGTCTAAGTGGGGGCCTCCTCACGCAGTGCAAGTAATGATAATAATGTTGGTATTTGTTAAGCGCTTACTATGTGCAGAGCACTGTTCTAAGCGCTGGGGGAGACCCAGGGGAATCAGGTCGTCCCACGTGAGGCTCCCAGTTAATCCTCATTTTCCAGATGAGGTCACTGAGGCCCAGAGAAGTGAAGTGACTCGCCCACGGTCACACAGCTGCCAAGTGGCAGAGCCGGGAGTCGAACCCATGACCTCTGACGCCGAAGCCCGGGCTCTTTCCACTGAGCCACGCTGCTTCCCTAGTAAACAGGAATTACTGTAAGTAGAATTATGAATATGTACACATAAACACAAGTGCCGTGGCGGTGGAGAGGGTGGTAGAGCAAAGGAACAGAGTCGGGACGATAGGGAGGGGAGCTGAGGAACGGGCCTAGGAAGGCCTCTTGGAGGAGGTGAGCCTTCAGGAGGGCTTTGAAGAGGGGAAGGAATTGTCACTTCAGCAGGGAATTTAGGGGAAGGCACCTCCCTCAAGGAAATGAAAACCCCCCTTATTGTGAAATTGGATCTCCCGTTTAATAATAATGTTGGTATTTGCTAAGCGCCGTGCAGAGCCCTGTTCTAAACGCTGGGGGAGATACAGGGGAATGAGGTTGGCCCACGTGAGGCTCACAGTCTTCATCCCCATTTTACAGATGAGGGAATGGAGGCCTAAGTAATTAAAACCATTAGCTAAGGTGCGAAAATGTTAAAGAGGTAATTAGGAGGCCACTATCACCATAATAATCCCTCTCCCACTCAGGCAGAATTGCCTGCAGGGGTGGCAACTCGAATCTAACACAGAGGTTTGTAAACGGGTTAGAAACTGGTGTCTTTACCTCAGACTGGGTAAAGGGGACAGTTCAGGGGCGGGGGGGGGGAAAACACCCCTCCTTTGAAAGATTCACCGTGGCGTTAATCTGTGGTGAAGAAAAGAATTTGCCTATGTGCCCATGCAGAAAAGTAGTCGATCTTACAGAAATATGGTCTTAATGATGTTGTGGGGTTCTTAATCTATGGTTGAAATCGTAACTCCCTAGATTTTAGCCCAGCAGGCCAAATGGGCTTGAAGACACGGCCCACAGCTCTGCTCCTTTACAGATTACCGGTCTTCTGTCCCAGATGAAAGGAAAAGATTTATACATTCATTCAGTAGTATTTATTGAGCGCTTACTCTGTGCAGAGCACTGTACTAAGCGCTTGGAATGTACAATTCCGCAACAGATAGAGACAATCCCTGCCCTACAGTCTAATCGATAATAATAGCATTTGTTAAGCACTTACTATGTGCCGAGCAGTGTTCTAAGCGCTCGGGGGATACAAGGTAATCAGGTCGTCCCACATGGGGCTCACAGTCTTCATCCCCATTTTCCAGATGAGGTAACTGAGGCACAGAGAAGTGAAGTGACTTGCCCGCGGTCACATAGCTGACACGTGGCGGAGTCGGGATTAGAACCCATGACCTCTGACTCCCAAGCCTGGGCTCTCTCCACTGAGCCAGAAGACATGATCCCACCAGTGGCACGTGTGGTTACTATGCACCAAGCACTGCTCTAAGCACGGGGGTAGATCCAAGGGAATCAGGTTGTCCCACGTGGGGCTCACAGTCTCAATTCCCACTTTTACAGAGGAGGTAACTGAGACACAGAGGAGTTAAGTGACTTGTCCAAAGTCCCACAGCTGACAAGTGGCGGAGCTGGGATTAGAACCCACGACCTCTGACTCCCAAGGCTCCCACGCTGCTTTTGTGATTCCACCAACGAGAAAGGAGAGACTTGGCTTAGCCACTGATGAGCTCTACCTGAGCCAGGTGAATGTGGGCCTGTGGGGGTGGAGCTCGGAGGGGGAGGTGGGGCTTTTTCTCCCTGTTTTACCCAGTAATGGACCCGGACCAATCAATGTCTGCCACATGGCTGCAGCTGCCAGGCCGAAAACAGATAAAAGGCGGTGGTTCAAAAGCACGTGAGGTGTCCAGAGAAGTAAGCACCGGAGCGGCTGTCGGAGAGCGGCTTTGGCAGAACCGATTCCTTGGATCGCAGACTGGTTTGGGGCCCTTGCTGGACTGAGTGAGTGGGGGTGTGTGTCACTCCCTTGCATGCTCCTAAAACTAAGTAAAAAACTTTCCGTATTAACCTTGGTGGTTAAGGTTTGACTTCTACTGTGTGTTACTGAGGTTGCCCCCGTCCTGAAAGGTCCTAATGGGTATGAACTGGGGGGGGGGGCTCATGCCATTTAGTCCTGCGACTAGTGTTATCCTCTATGTAATGATACAGAGCTACTTATTTAATGCTTTTCACGGAGAATGTAGAAACCATCTTGCTTTATTCTTCCTCCACATTGATTTCCCAGCATGTCATCCGTTCAACCAACTCTAATATTGATGAATTTATTCTCGTGTACACCTGTTCACTTGATTTGTTTTGAGCTTGAGTTCCATTTTTTTATATCTTTCTCCCCTGTCGGTGTAAGCACCTCATTTTTTAATGGCATTTGTTGAGTGCGTATGTGCCGAGTATTATACTGAGCACTGGTGGAAGATAATCAAGTCTGACCAAGTCCCTGTCTGCATAGGGCTCTCTATCCAAGTAGGAGGAAATAGGATTTATTCCCCATGTTACAGATGAGGAGCTAGAGCCTCAGAGAAGTTGTGACTTGCCCAAACTCAAAGGGCAAACAGGTGGCAAATCTGGGATTATTCAGTGATTCAATTGTATTTATTGAACACTGTACTAAGCGCTTGGAAAGTGCAATTTGGCAACAAGTAGAGACAATCCCTCCCCAACAACAGGCTCATTGTCTTAGAAGGTCGCAGGACCTCTGGCTTCCCTTATATGAAGAGAGAACCTGTCATTTATTCTGTGGAATTCTTAGTGAGGGTTTAATAAATTCTAATACTATTATCATTACTATTATTACATCTACATTTTTTCTTTTAGTATTTATCACAGTGGAAGTATCTCTAACTCCTTAGATGGAAAGCTCCTTGAGGATAAGGACCACGTTAACCAACTCTTTGAAGCACTGAGTACAGTGTTCTGCTTGCAAGTTAGTACTCGATCAGTAATAATGATTGAGATAATTTCTTCTTGATTATTTTAAGACAAAATTCTCTGGGTGTCTTCTGTTTTAATAGCTATTTCTACAAGAAGCAAAGGAAGTTTCATGGCCTAGTAGAGCACGGGCCGGGATATCAGAAGGACCTGGATTTTAATCCTGGCCCTGCCCCTTGTCTGTGACCTTGGGCGGATCACTTCGCTTCTCTGTGCTTCCGTTACCTCATCTGTAAAATAGGGAGTAGTGAGTCCCATGTGGGACAGCGACTGTGTCCAACCTGATTAGCTTGACTGTACCCCAGTGTTTAGTACTGTGCTTGGCACATAGAGTGTTTTAACAAATACCATTTAAAAAAGAGCAAATAGTACATAGAGAAATCTTGAATGTGAAAAATTCAGAAAATGACTGTACGTCATGAGAGCAGAGCAGCTATAGCCGGCTCCGGTTGCCTTCAAAACAAGGGGTGATGGATAATAGTACTAAGCAGGATGTTTTCACTCAGCAGACAAAAGTTATGAGAATGAAAATTGTGAGAGAAACCTACCACAGCACAGCCATTTGGTTGTAATTTCTAACTTACAAATCATTTCAGTGCTCTAAAATTATCACAATCTATATTCCCTGGGGTACTGCTTTTTTAATTTTTTTAACTCACACCAGTTATCATTTTTATCCTCCTACAAATTCCTATATTTTGGACTTCAGGCACATTATTTCCTAAGACCTTCGGCCCATACAGAATTTTAATAGGACTTCCTATCGGCCATTTCCCTTCTTGTATTTTATTTTAAAAAATGTCTGCTTAAGTGAGGTTCTGTCTACCTGGGAGCTTGCCTGTGGTTTCCCTGCTTGTTTAATAAGCTAAAATCAATTAGTTCACAGCTTCTAAGTTGCTGTGTTCCCTCAAACCTAAAGTCAGTTATCGCGTCTTCTCTGCTGAGTACTGAGGCTAAGGTGGAAATTCAATATTTCTCATTAATGTATCATCTTCAGCAAAATTGTAATGTGCCAATTCCTACTTTCACATTTATTTTTCCAAAGAACATCACAATGGCTGAAATCGAAAGGCATATGAGAGCCATACATGACCCTTCCAGCTTCCTGTCTCTCCCCACTCTAGTCCATACTTCACTCCCTCCTGTCACCCCCTCCTCCTCAAACTCCAGTGGTTGCCCATCTACCTCTACATCAAACAAAAACTCCTCTCCATTGGCTTTAAAGCACTACGTCACTTTGCCCCCTCCTGCCTCGCTTCACTTCTCCCCTTCTACAACCCAGGCTACAAACTTGCTTCTCTAGTGCTAGCCTCCTCTTTGTGCCTCAGTCTCCCCTGTCTCACCACTGACCGCAGCCCACATCCTGCCTCTGGCTCGGAATGCCCTCCCTCCTCAAATCTGACAATGAATCTCCCCACCTTCAAAGCTTTCTCGAAGGCACATCTACTCCAAGAGGCCTTCCCAGACTAAGTCCCACTTTTCCTCAGCTCCTACTCCCTTCTGCGTCACTCTGACCTGTTCCCTTTTCCCTCCCCCAGCCATTATGCACATATCTGTAATTTTATTTATTTGTATTGATGTCTAGACTGTAGACTCCGTGTGGGCAGGGATTGACCGCCAGCTCTGAATTGTACTCTCCCAAGTGCTTAGTACAGTGTTCTGCACATAGTAATTGTTCAACAAATACCATTAACGATGCTGATTCCCCTCATACTGTCAGTGATTTTTCCTCCCTTCTTCCTCCTATTTCTTATTGCTAAGCTTCATTCTCTTATGACCTGTCTAATAACTCCATCCATTTTGTCTCAACTTGAATTACGGATAAGTAGAGAATCTTTTATATAACTCTCAATAACACATCAACAATCTCACAAGCACACCTTACATCACACGGGAAGAATCTGTACAATAAGGAGTAATCTGTCATGTGAACGTATGCCTCAGCCCCACCATTTAATGAAGTTAAGATTGCAGTTAGAGCCATAAAGGATGGCAAAGCTTCCCTGAACTGATGTTAAAAATACTGAGCTTTGCAAGAGGAAAAGCAAAAGATCTGACTCTGGAAATTAGTAAAGGATCCCACCACTTCTGATTGTCTGCAAGATTCTAGTCGAGTTCCCCTGAAACGCCTTCTCCTTGGCAACTTTGCATTTCCTCATGCTTCCAGGATACCTCTATGCGAATGTTCAGGGAACCTCAAGTTCAGTACTCAACTAGAAATGAAACTCTTTATTTTTCTTCTCCTCCAATCTAACCCCCCTCGAACACCACACCATCCTTCCTATCCCTCAAACTCATAACCTAGAGATTATTCTTGACTCCATTCTCTCTTTTAAAACCCCATAGCCTGTCACGGACACAGGAATATTAAGAGGTTGTATTTGTTTAGTACTTAGAGATGCAGCGTGGCTCAGTGGAAAGAGCACGGGCTTGGGAATCAGAGGTCATGGGTTCAAATGCCGGCTCAGCCACTTGTCAGCTACGTGACTTCGGGCAAGTCACTTAACTTCTCTGTGCCTCAGTTACCTCATATGTAAAATGGAGATTAAGACTGTGAGCCCATGTGGGACAACCTGATCACCTTGTATCTTCCCCAGTGCTTAGAACAGTGCTTTGCACATAGTAAGCGCTTAACAAATGCCATTATTGTTGTTATTATGGCCAAACAGTGTACTAAGCACTGGAGTAGGTACAAGATAATCAGGTCAGAAACAGTCCCTGTCGCCTATGGGACTCACCGACCGAGTACAAGGAGAGCAGCTATCGAATTCCCATTTGACAGATAAGGAAACTGTGATAAGGAAAAGTTAAGGGTCTTGCCTGTGGTCTCACAAGCAGACGGGTGGCAGATCCAGTGTCAAAACCCTGGTCTCCTGAATCCAAGGCCTGTGCTCTTTCCACTAGGTCACATTGCTTCTCACTCCTGTTTTCTTAAATCCCTCTGCCTCCCTGCTGATCTCCTTGCCTCCAGTCTTTCCCCTTTCCAGCCCATACTTCCCCTGCTCCCGGGGATCATCTTTCTAAAACATAATTCTTAAAAACCTCCAGGGATGAATAATTCCTTGCACATAAAACAGAAACCCCTAACCATTGTTGTTAAAGCACTCTTTCATCTTTGGCCCTCCTATTAGTTGATTCCCTTCTCCCACCACACTCCAGTCTGCTCCCTTCTCATTTCTCCCACCCCTCATTTCCTCCCTCCCCCTGGAACTTGTTCCTCCCCTCTTTTCAAAACCCTCCCAAAATCTCATCACCTCCATACCTTCCCTAGTTAATTTATCATCATCTCTATTTTATATCACTCCAACTGTGCTCTCACACTCCTAAAGGACCCCAAACTCCCCATGCTTAAATGGTTATCTCCTTAGAGGTGAAGATAAGATTTATGAAGTCAAATTCCATGACACTTCCCTAAGTGTTTATACAGCGCTCTGCACACCGTAGATATTCCGTACAGAATAGTATGTATTCTGTGTAGTTATTAGCACCCTGTAAATACTACCGACTGGCTGATCGAAAGTGTATTAGATCCAGTCTAAAAAACTGCGCTCAAGGACATAAGCAAGCAATCTGGAAGATGGTGCCAGAATAACGTACATTCTGCTAAGAGCTTCGGTGAAAATCTTTGAATCACCGATCAAAACAGGTCCTATACAGTGGTGATTATGTTTTAGGAATGTGTTTACGAGAATAAGTGAAGTGACAAATGACTTTTCTGAATTATTAAAATGTGTTGGACTGACATTGAACCTGAGGCAGATCAGGTTTATATATCAATATGGACCCCATTATCCCTTCAGGCAATAATAATAACCATTATGGCATCTGTTAAGCATTTACTACGTGTCAGGCACTGTACTAAGCCCTGGGGTGGATACAGACCAATTGGGTTGGACCCAGTCCCTGACCCACACAGGGCTCCGTCTCAATCCTCATGTTACAGATGAAGTAACTGAGGCTGGGAAAAGTGAATTGACTTGTCAAGGTCACACAGCAGGCAGGTGGCAGAGCTGGGATTAGAACCCATGACCTTATGACTCCCAGCTGCGTGCTCTGTCCGTTAGGCCATGCTGCTTCTCAAGTGAACCGAAGACCACTTTGGAAACATGAGAGTTCAACACTGTCAATGAACTGTACTACCTAGGCAGAACACTGTCTAATAATGGAATATTGGACAAAGAGGTAGTGAGGGGAGGTTTATTCAGGAGCCTGGTTGGTTCTTTCAGAGGCTTCACAAATAATATGGTTTTTTGGCATCAAGCTTCAAACTAATCTAAACACCTATGGACTGATTTGTGTCCAACCCTTTATAAAGTTGTGAGTAGTAAATGTAATATTAAAAAATAGTAATAAAAAACCCCACCAGTACAGTGTTTATGTACACACTATATATGAGAGAGCCATTTACACATTGACCTTGTCAGCCAAACTTGCAGGTAATTCTAAAACTTTAATATCGGTACTGAAATCTGTTAACAAAGGAGAAGGGATGTAGGTTTATGCATTAACAGAACTTCTAAAGGGCAAGGGAATACCAGAGGATGTTAGGCCTAAAGCCAGATTTACTTAAGGTTGCAAGGTAGAATGTCAGAAATGCAGATAAGATGTAAAGCCAGATGTAAGGTGGAAAGATGTGCTTGCAAAATATTGACCACCAGAAGAAAAAAAATCCAGAGGGCAGGGAAGTAAGAATGCACTACAAGCCCTAGCTGAAACTAGTTGAAAACAGGAGATGGGGTGGCCCACGGAGAGGAGTAAACACAAACACACCCAACCGACCACTCTCAGAAGGACACAGATGGAGAAGAGGATCAATAGCAGAAGTCACAGATAATCAATGCTCCTGAGAGAGGGCATACGTAAACAGGCAGGTTGTAATGGTCAGTGTGGTAATCTGGCCGTCGCTGTCCCCCAGTAGAGATCACACCGGATTGTGACCCATGTGGTGTTCTTCCTTTGATATGCTAGCAATAAACGTGTAATCTGGTGCTTCTGAGAACCTCCTCCTATAGTCTTGCAGTGTCTGCTTGCCCCAGAGAATAAAGCTGCAACATGCTACCTCTGAGAACTTGTTCGTGTGGCTTTGCATCGACCCTTCAAGGATATCTTCCGGGGATAACAAAATATTTTCAGACGACAAGATGGGGACCCACTCTCTTTCTACCATCTTCTCTCTCTGTCATCCATCTCTATAATATATGGAGAAATAATCTCTAAAATGCTCTCATTGTATGTTTTTTATGTATGTGTTGTATACAAAAGAGGGATTCCAGGCTAATCCAGATTCCAGAAAAATCCCAGTCTAAATCTATCAATATTAGTTTGCTTTATAATGGTGGAACTACAATCCGTCAGTGGTATTTACTGTGTGCAGAGCATGGTACTAAACACTTGGAAAAGTACAATATGACAGCATTGGTAGATGTCATACTGGCCCACACAGTGCTTACGGTCTTGGGGGGTGGGGGGAACAGATGTTAAAATAGATTAGGGACAGGAGAAATAATGAATATGAGAATAACTGCATAACTATTGTGGGGCTGAAGTGAGTATTAAAGTACTTAAAGGGCACCCATTCATTCAGTCATATTTATTGAACACTTACTTTGTCCAGCCAAGTACACAGCAGATATGGGGAAAAAAAGCCTTAGTGGGAAAAGGCCTCTTGGAGGACATGTGATTTTTAGGAGAATTTTGAAAGAATTTTGAAAGGTTTTTTTTGTTTTTCTTTGGAGAATGAATGGTTGAAGAAGGCAGTCATAGAGGGAAGAAGGGACAGCAAACATCTTTATAGAGTGAAGGAATGAGGTCAGAAGTGCAGGTGGAGGGGTGGATTTTGAGAAGAGGCAAGAGATCTCTCGAGTTGCTGCTGCTGGGAAAGATGGGACAGTTGAAGGGGGGGAGGAGGAGGAGGAGGGAGGGACTGAAGAGAAAACGGGGGATTTTTAGGGAGATCACATCTAATGATTTACATTTTCTCAATGAAGTACATGGCTAAGTCGTGAGGGGTAAGACATGGGGTGGGCGGGAGGACTAGGGTTTGAAGAAGGAATAAAACAACTGAAACAACTGGTGAAGGCAATGGGTACGAACAGTGTTTTCATGATCGCTAATATTTTTACCACTACAGATTACCCTTTGTATATGACCAGTGAGCCTAGGGATTCCAAATCCTCCCATCTTGACTCTATTTCTATTTTATAAATCAATTTATTTTGACTTCCAGAAAGAACAGTAAGAAAATGCATTAGTTTAAGGACAATTATGACAAAAGTGATTCCTAAATAGAATGACAAATATGTGGCAGACACACACGTGTATATAGCAGTGCACATATTTAATAGTTGGCCACTCATTTTTTTCCAGTCTCATTTTCAGCTCCTCTTACACCTCTCACCCTCTACCCATGGGAAGTCCCAGAGGCTCAGTACTGAATCCCCTTCCGTTCTTCATCTACACTTACCCTCTTGGAGGACTCGTTCTACCCCAAAGTGGTTCCCAAATCCATTTCTCCAATCCTGACCACTCTTCTTCTCTGCAGACTCACATTTCCTCCTGCCTTCAGGACACCTCTTCCTGAATGTCCCACCAACATCTACAACTCATGTCCAAACAGAACTCTTCGTCTTCCCACCAAAACCTTCTCCTCCCCCTCAGTTTTCATATGACTGTAGACAACACCCCCATCCTCCTTGTTTTTTACATGCCCGTAACTGTGGTATTATCGTGGACTCCTCGCTCATTCAACCCACATATTTAATATGTCATGAAATTCTGGCAGTTTCACCTTCACAGCAGCCCTAGAATCAGACGCTTCCTCCAACCAGACTTCCACTACACTCTTCCAGATAAGTGCCGTACCCGACCTCGAGACTGCATAAGTCTCCTCACTGACTTCCCTGTCTCCAGCCTTTCCCATTTCCAGGTTGTAGCTCACTCAGCTGTCCAGATTATTTTTCTAACAAATAGTTTTGTGCACATCTCCCACTCCTCAAAAACCTCTGATGGTTGGGCATCTGTTTCCTCGTCAAGCAGAAACTTCTTACCATCCAATTTTAAGGGACTCAATGAGCTCTCCCTCTCATCTAACATCATTCCTCTCCCCCTATAAGCTAGCTCACACACTTCTCTTCTAGCACCAACCTACTTATTGTACCTCAATCTCAACTCTCTCACCATCAACCCCAATCTTCTCTCTCCTGAATATGACAGACCAATCTCCCCATCTTCAAAGTCCTACTAAAATTTCTCCTCACTTCCTCATTGGTAGCCTCATCTTCTAACAAAAGTCATAAGCAAAATCTCTCTGATCTGTTCGCAGAACGATTAAAATGAGACTTTATGGAAAAATTAATTCAACGCTAAGGAAATTGGTTGTTTCAAACCCCAAATCTCCCATAACTGGCTGTTCCCTGTGGTACCATCTCAACGAGCGAACTTAATTTGCGCTTCACTGATCCTCTTCACCTAGCCACACGAAGTAGGATTTAAAAATTGGATACACCTTTTTCAAGAAGATGGCCTAGAAACAGTCAATTAAGGGACTTTATCAAAAGTGATCCTCTGAGAGTGACCTAGATTTTACCTGGTCCCGAAAAATCATCTGTCATTGAGACAACGTGCTTATC
This sequence comes from Ornithorhynchus anatinus, assembly GCF_004115215.2. Lineage (NCBI taxonomy): Eukaryota > Metazoa > Chordata > Mammalia > Monotremata > Ornithorhynchidae > Ornithorhynchus > Ornithorhynchus anatinus. The sequence goes on from NC_041736.1 coordinate 32,513,932, forward strand.
TAAGTGCCCTGGCCTTTTGACCATTGGGGACTCAATTTTATCAATCAGTGAGTCAGTGGTATTTCTTGAACCTTTACTGGGTGCAGAGCTCTGTACTAAGTGCACTAAGTAATAAGGGAGACTACAATACTAGTAGACACAGTACCTTCCTGCAAAGAGGTTATAATCTAGAGGAGGTAAACGTTAAAATATATTACGGATAGGGGAAGCAGCAGAGACTGGAGTTGGAGTGACTTAAAGTGCTTAAGATGTACTGACCCAAGTGCATAGAAGATGTAGAAGGGAGGGTGAACCCACAACCTCTGACTAGATATAAAGTAATCAGATTGTACAGAATCCTTGTCCCACATGGGGACTCACAGTCTAAGAAGAAGAGGAAGCAGACATCGAATCTCTATTGTAGGGATGAGGAAACTGAGGCACAGAGAGTTTAAGTGACTTGTCCAAGGACGCACGGTAGGCAAGGGATGGAGGTGGGACTAGAGGGCAGGTCCTCTGTCTCCACGTCCTTGGCTGCCCGGTGGACTGGTGGTGGTCGGAGAATTGCTGGTGAAACAGATGTGTTCTGGGACCCCGCTGTTGCTAGTTCCGCCCCGCTATTTTGCTATCGAATACATTTTGCAGATAATTTTGGTTACTCGAGGGGCAGGATATACCTTCTATAGCAGGTCCGGATCTCCCAGCCAGATAGAAACGGCGTGGCCTAGAGAAATGAGCTTGGAACTGGCAGGCGGGAGACCCGGATTCTAATCCCGTCTCCACCAATCGCCTGCTGTGTGTGACATAAGGCAAGTCACTTAACTTCTCTGGTCGCCCGTTTCCTCATCTGTTAAACGTTATTATTATCATTAAACAGAGATTACATTCCTCTTCCTCCACCTTAGGCTGTGAGCCACCTGTGGGACAGCGACTGTTTGATCTGAATGTGTTGTATTTAAGGCAGTACTTAATCCAGTGTTCAGCATATAGTAAGCACTTAAGGAACACCATGGTTATTATTCTTACTACTTTTTGGCTGGATCTCCTGCTTACAGTGATGACAGCTAATGCCCATGTTGTCTCCAGGCGGGGTAAAGTCAGATGTTGGCAGGGGTTGGTTTCACGACTGCCTTCAATTAAAGCTTCCATTTTCTGCGCGCTATTTTTCTCTCCCGGCCTTTCCCCACATGCTGTTCTTCAAAGGAACAGATTATAGAACCCGAGACAAATGAGAGAAAATCCTCGGAGAGACTGTGAAAGCCTCCCCTGCTTCCGTTTGGTCATTTCAGCACTTACGGCCACTGAAAAACTTGAGAATAGTGGAAAGAGCATGGGCCTGGGAGTCAGAAGATCTGGGTTCTAATCCTGGCTCTGCCACTTGCCTGCTGTGACCTTCTGCAAGTCACTCGACTTAGAGAGGCAGTATGGCATAGTGGATAGAGCACAGGCCTGGGCGTCAGAAGGTCATGGGTTCTAACCCCAGCTCCGCCACTTGTCCAGTGTGTGACCCTGGGCAAGCCACTTCACTGGGCCTGGAAAATGGGGATCAGGACTGTGATCCCCACGTGCGACGGACTGTGTCGAACCCGGTTTGCTTGTATTCACCCCGGTGCTTAGCCTAGTGTTTTGCACGGAGTAATCAAGTAAATGAACACCATTATCATTATCTGTTCGTCAGTTTCCTCATCTGTAAAATGGGGATTCAGTACCTTTTCTCCCTGCCGCTTCAACTGTGAGCCCCAGGTGGGACGGGGACTGCGTCTGAACTGGTAATCTTGTACTCACCCAGCATTTAGAACAGTGCTTGGCACATAGTAGTGATGGTATTCAGTAAGCACTTAAATACCACCGTTAACGGTCAGTAATGTAAGTAGCTGCAGCTTACTTTGGTGTCTGTCACTCCTGCGAGACCGAACTCCTTAAGCACGGACACCGTGTTTCCTTATTCCACTGAAGTCTTCCGAGCACGCAGCTGGGGTTTAATAAACGCTATTGTTTGATTTTTGGAAGTACAACTCTCCGTATTTCCCAGCCGGCTTGGGGACTTCCTGCTGGGAGAGAGCAGTCTAAACTAGATGAAGTCCCCTCCGGCAACTGAACGGAGAAACCCGGAGTGGGAAAAAGGGATCCGAGTGATCAAATGACGAGAGAGAAGCAAAAAGCCTGAAGATCTGAACCGAATTGAGAGATTGGATGTGAAGATGTCAGGTGACCTTACCTTGCCCTTAATGGACAAGAAAGGAAACCAAAACGAAAGAGAGAGGAGATGAGAACACCTAGCCCTATCCTATTGATGTGTTCACTTGTGTTGTCCAGAAAGAATGTGTGTAGTTAACAAGTCCTCTACAAGCTGTCTTACCTGAGCAGCATCTTACCATTTAAAAATTCTTGAAATTCAGAATGAAAAAAGAATTTAGGCTGGTGTCAGTAAAAACATTTTATTTAACTTCTCTGAAGTGTATGATTACTGTTCCTATTTTCCAGCATCCTTTGGGGGAAAAAATGCTTTTCCAAGGACAATGGATCTAATTCATATCTGCGTCAAGCAGAAAGTCCTCCCCACTAGGTTTAAGGCACTCAGTCATCCCTCTCTCTCCTACCTATCCTTATTCCTCTCCCACTACAACCCTTCACTACACTTCACTCCTTAACATTAAACTACTTTACCGTGCTTTCCCTCTACACTGTGTACTCACTGTGGACAGAGCACGCGCCTACCAATTCTGTTATAGCGTACTCAAGTGTGTAGTACGGTGCTCTGCACACCGTAAGTGCTCAACGAATCCGACCGACTGCTTGTTTGTGCTCCCATCGCATGTCTTCATACCTGACAGACCTCCACCCTCCCCATTTTTAAATCCCTACCAAAATCATACCTCCTCCAGGAAGCCTTCCCTGACGACACTCATCTCCCACCCTATCGTCCCTCCCTTCTGTGTCGCCTGTGCTCTTGGGTCCCCAAGCCTTCATACTCATTTTCATCCTCACCCCACCCTTAGCCCCGTAGCACGAGGAGCAGCGTGGCTCAGTGGAAAGAGCCCGGGCTTTGGAGTCAGAGGTCATGAGTTCGAATCCCGGCTCTGCCACTTGTCACTTCACTTCTCTGTGCCTCAGTTACCTCATCTATCAAATGGGGATTAACTGTGAGCCTCACGTGGGACGACCTGATTACCCTGTATCTACCCCAGCGCTTAGAACAGTGCTCGGCACATAGTAAGCGCTTAACAAATACCGGCGTTATTAATGTACATATCTTTATACCTCGCTGACTCCCCAATTTTTAATGTATTAATATCTGTCTCCCTGACTAGATGTAAACTCCTCGTGAGGGATCATGTCTACCAACTCTAATGGACTCCCCCAAGTACTTAGTACAGTGCTCAAGACACAGTAATAGCTTAGTAAGTACCACTGATTGGAGAAGCAGAGTGGCTCAGTGGAAAGAGCCCGGGCTTGGGAGTCAGAGGTCATGAGTTCGAATCCCAGCTCTGCCACTTGTCAGCCGTGTGACTGTGGGCAAGTCACTTAACTTCTCTGTGCCTCAGTGACCTCATCTATCAAATGGGGATTAACTGTGAGCCTCACGTGGGACGACCTGATTACCCTGTATCTACCCCAGCGCTTAGAACGGTGCTCTGCACGTAGTAAGCGCTTAACAAATACCAACATTATTATTAAAAAAGACATTCTTAAACTTTTAATAGAAAATCTTACGGGGCTTTACTAATCCAAATGACCATCCTTTTAACTGATGTCTAATAAGCTTGCCAATTTGCTGGCCCAGATCAAAGCTATTCCCATTGGTTTAAAAAAGGCTGAAATAGCACAGTAAATGGCCAAACTAAAAGCCCAACCCAGGAGTCCAGAATTGAAACTTTCTTTCCCCTCACTCGGAAACATTTCTTTAGCAGTGTAAACCCTACGAGAGAGGGAGACGGAGTAGTAAATTTCAGAGAGGGTCTAGGATACAGAGGGGGAAAAAAAACGCTGCTCTTCTAGTGCTGAAAGTTGGTATGTTTTCATAGCAGATGGGCACTGAGGAAAATTAATTTATCAAATTTTATTGTAAGCCCTTATTTTCAATGAGAAAAAACCTTACAGCTGGAGTCATGTGAAGATACTGCTGGAATTCTTGTTTCCAAACCTTTCGGCAAAAATTATTAAATATACAGATAATTATTTATGGTTCTATTTTAGTCTTTCCAGCAAGTTGCGTGATTCATGAAAAAGGAGTACAAAAGTGCCAGATGGTAACACATAAGGATGAGAATAATTTAATGTTTTTACTCGACAAAGTATGATAATGGGAAGCACTGTGATGGAATCTTTCCTTTTCTAGGACAAATCCAATTTAATAACTAATTTTTTTAATTGTGCCTGGTATGATTTTATGAAAATTATGTTTAACATCTGTATCTCATTCAGTTACTCTGCATTTTGTTGACTCTCATAGGCTACCTATGAGATGTGAATTGCAATTAATATTATCCTCAAATCAATTAAATATTCAATTTCTATACACAATTGACCAAATAAGCCTGAGAAACCAATTTAGAGAAGCTTCGGTAGCAAGATTCTAATTCAACATGTCCGTGTCCATAAATTGGATTTTAAAATGAATGGGAGCCATCCATCGCCAAATAATTCCACCATGCCAAAGATTTGCACGATTTCATCTTCCATTTGACAAATTTCATTTTTAAAACATCACACGATATCCGTTTTTCCCCTGTGTTTCACAAATTCTCATCTTGTGCCCATGCAAAAACTATCTTTCAACTTGCTTTTGACAGCTATTCTGGATCTCTACCATTTTTCCACCCTCTTCGTCTTGTTGTTGAACACCCTCAAAGAGAGCACAGTGCCCCTTGCCCTGAGCTCGATATTCCTATGGGAATCATCTGCTTGCCTTTTGGCTACCTGGGCAGCCCTGGAACCCACTGGGAGCTTCCCTGGCCCTACCATCTCCCCCTCACTGGGTTTTTCTGTTTCCCTCTTTCCAGGCCATATGACGATCCAAACCCTCTACCGTCTCTCATTTGAGTCTTTATTCCTTATTCCAGTAAGGAGATGGTGGCAGGAATTCCAAAATACTTACTCCCAAGTGTGAGTGGAGAAGATTGCAGGTAGGGAAGGTGGTCTAGAAGGAAGAGCACTGGAGTGGGACCGAGATCTGGTTCTAATCCCCTTTCTGCCACTTGCTTTCTCTGTGGCATTGGGTGATTCACTTCATTCATCCAAGAAATGGGGGTAAAATACCTGTCCTCCCTCTGTTTTTGGTAGTGAGCCCAGTGTGATGCAGGGACTATGATCTGAATCAGTCGTATCTATCCCAGTGCTTAGCACAGTATTCGGTACATAGTAAGTTCTAGGCAGATATCCCAGTTGTTATAATTAGAACACGAAATTGGCTCCTTGACTCCCGAGTGGCATCTCCCTGTGCAGCGGCTCCAAATAACGATTACTAATAATAATGACTCTGGTATGTAAGTGTTTACTATGTGTCAAGCACTGGGATAGATACAAGTCAATCATGTTGGACACAGTCCCTGTCCCACAAGGGGCTCGCAGCATAATTAGGAGGTAGGATAAGGATTGAATCCCCAATTCATAGATGAGGTAACTAAAATACAGAGAAGGTGAGTGACCTAACTAAGGTCCCACAACAGGCAAATGGCAGAGGCAGGATTAGAATCCGGGTCCTTGGTTTCCCAGGCTTGTGCTCTTTTTTTGCTAGGTTCTGCTGCTCAGAAGAACTTAACCTTCCGTTTCACCCCATATACATGGGGTGAATACACAAAGCAACCCAAAACCCACTTGCCTTAATTCAAACCAGACAAATAATAGTATTTTCTTCTGTTATATTTTCTATTCTAGACTATTGTATTATTTTCTTCTTATTTCAATTCTCTAAATCTTAGGAGACTTTTTAACTACAGTGTTTGGTTCAAGATGCAGGTGGATTTCCAAATCCCTTCATCACCATCTGGGCTCCCTCCTTCCCTCAGTCAATCAGTGGTATTTATTGGGCTCTTACTGTGTGTAGAACACTGTACTGAGCACTTGGGTGACTACAGACAGCAGCATAACCAACGCATTTCCTGCCCACAATGGAGTTTACACTCCCACACAGGTTACCTCCTAGTGAGGCAGGAAGAAAAGTCAGTAAAAGTCTCGTCCCGATGTCACACCTATGATGCCAGGCACGTGTGTAATGTGATGATGTCATGGAGTGGGCCGGAATAATTTAGGGGTGAAAAAATGGGAGAGGGACTGCTGATGGGAAGATCAGGAATTCCGGCCCTAGCCCCTGTCTCCTATCTGTCAGCCAAGGATGAAAACCTCCAGGAAGGGGTGTTGGTCCTCTTGACCTGTCCCTCCCCTTCCTAGAGCGTAACCTTCCACAATCAAACAGTGGTACTTACTGTGTACAGAGCTCTGTACTACTCAACTGGGAGGCGAATCCAATACAGCAGAGTTGGTAGACATGATCCCCACCTACAAGTTTACAGTTTGCGGTGGGAGATGGACTTTAAAATAAATTAGAAACAGGGGAAACGGCAGGGCGTGAGGATATGTACATAAAGCGGGTCCCAAGTCTGCCTCTTGGAAAACAAAGTGGAAGGGATCGTGTCTACTAACTCTATTTTCATGTATTCAGATGCTTAGTACAGTGTTCTATACACAGTAAGTGCTCAAAAGCCACTGCTTAATTGCATGAAAGAAAAAGCAGTGTGGACTCATAGGACTACAAGACTCGTAGTCAGGACACTTGGCTTCCAATCCTGACTCGTGTGTTTGCTGTGACACCGTTGGGGAGATGACTTAATTGCTCTGTGTCTCAGTTTTGACATTTTTAATTATGGATAAATTACCTGTTCTCCCCCTCCTTTATACTATAATAAAATTATAATGGCATGAGACCCACATGGTACAGGGATTGAGTCTGATCTAAGTGTATCTATTCTAGCACTTAGTACACGGTAAGCAATTAGCAAATAGTGAAGGGCTCTGCACGTAGTAAGTGCTCAATAAATACAATTGAATGAATATTCCAGTTTATTATTGTTATAGCAAGGTCCCTGCCCTCAGATCTTACTATGTAATGAGGAAGACAATAATTGCTAACCATGGCCGATGGAATGACTTAACCAGAGAGGTATAAAATAGCTGTGCAACCCTTTCCCTAGTAGATTTTTTTTTTTTTACTTAGTGATGCTCTTTTTTTAAAAAAAATTTCAATTTGTTGACAGAAGCGAGATTGGAGATGAATAAAGTACATCTCTGCTTCCCGAAGCAATACCAAACCTATGCTGGTTAGTTCCCAGTGATCTGTAAAAAAATTTCCTTTATCATCACACACAGTATATTCATGATCTCCTTTGCCATCACTGTTTTTCCACGGTAATGTTGGTTATTATATTGACTAGGTGTTCCTTATAGAAACTCTGAAAACAGATAACCTTCAAATGAAATTCCTTCTAATAGCAGCTACTGAGTTCAGTAAATCTCACTATAGTTTGAATTTTCATTCATTCCCCCTCCATGACATAAGCCTCTCCCACTATGAATCAGAGAAATTGCTTCCCTCCGTATTCTTGGTACCCGTGGTCATTCACTGACTTTAAACATGCTCGGGAATCATGAAAGGACCGGTTGTGTGTGCCAACTGAAAATCCTGACTTAGTCTGTGTGATGGGAGGAAAAGTCACAGCCTAGGCAAATCTCACAACACTCTAGCAAAATTGTCCCGACAATGTTGACATTTTCAGTGATTCAAGACAACACATTCTACTTTCGCCACTGAATCTCCTTCATCTGAAAGAAGGATGTATTTTTAGCCGTTTCTATGGGACCAACAGCATTGATTTATGAATATAAGGTGACGGAATTTATGCTCTGTTCCTCCCATCTGTCACTCCTTAGACACTCCTATGTTAAGAAATATAAAACAAACTGTCCTGATGTTGCATATTATCACCTTGACTATTCCACACGGGGAGAGTTTCCATTTATATTACAAAAATGAACTTTATACTAAGCAGGATTTTCTCTCTGATATTATTTTACCAAGATCAGGATATATGTGATTCGAGTCCAAATTCACCTTATAAATTCTCCTGAGAGTCTGGAATAACTGCCTTCGGGTACTCTGTGTATCAGAATAGATGGTCAGGTGAAATGATAACTTTGAGAAAGTCCCCTGGAACATAAACCCCTGATGTTACACTAATGGCTCCTTTTACTCTCTTCCTGATTTAAAGCTCCTGCACATCAGCTCTTCCTAACCCAGTGTTCTCTCATTTGTATTTAGAATATAAAGGGAACCATTTTCTACCAGATAGAAACTTTTGAAAAATACATCGAGCAAATAAACATGTAGGTGAGCTTGGTCTCTTTAAACCGTAAGGTCCTTGTGGGAAAGGAACGTGTCTACCAACTCTGTTATCCTGTACTCTCTAGCGCTTAGTACAGTGTTCTGCACATGAGAAACACTCGCTAAATACGATGGTGAATGACTGATTTAAATGCAAACTGTCTACCTGAACAAACTGAGTCAGAAGGCTCTAAAGATCCATGCTTTGACTTCTTATTGTCCTCTTGGCTTCAGGTGGCAGAGTGGCTATATCTACTCCAGTGCTTATCATAGTGCTTGGCTGTTCTAGAAACCAGCGTTAGGTCCCAGCCATACCCTTAGACCGTCAGACTCACGCGGGAGAGGGATTGTATCTGTCCTGATGACTTGGTATCTACCCCAGCGCTTAGAATGGTGCTTGGAACATAGTAAGCACTCAACAAATATAATAATAATAATTATTATTATTACATTGTATAAACTCCATCTTCGCTTTGCTCTGAATCACGATATACCAAAAGACACACTGGCCTTCTTAGTTTTCTACTTCTCCATCTATCCTTGTATAATAATGAAGGGATTTGATAAGCATTTACTAAGTTCGGGGAGAGATACAAGGTAAATAAATTGGATACAGTTTGGATGCCACATAGGTCTCACAGCCCAAGAGGTACAAAATATATCAACGCCCTCATTTTACGGAAGGGGAAATCGCGACTTAGGGAAGTCAAGTGACTTGCCCAAGGTCACAGCAGGAAGCGGTAGAGTTAGGACTAAATGTGGGAAATATGTTGCCCTGAAAGTTAGACTGATAGACAACCTTCACCTCTTTGGTGTCTGTGTAAAACAAATGACAGGCTTGACATTCATAATCCTGGAATTGCTATTTCAATGCTCACCCAAGGGACCTACTGTTCAACTCCACTGCTATATCTTCAATACAAAAGTGAAATATTTCCTATGTAGGTTATCACTGCACAGAAATCTTGAGACTTAATGGTGCGAACTGTGAAGCCCACAAGTGAGTGTCTTTCTGACTAGACATTTTCTACATATTCCCTGCCTAACGTCGTTTCTCAGTAATTTACAAAAGATGACATCATTCACAGGATGAATTTCCCAAGGGTAGGTTGAAGTACTTTTCAAAGGGTGGTCTCCAGATAAATCCCCCTAATAGGCAAACTCACCCAACTCAGGTTTGGCAACTTTCAGAGAATACTGAGCACTCTATATATTTATGTCGAACTTACCATTCGGGTTATTTCGAAGTAAATATTAAGAATATTGTTTAGAGATTTAATCACCATCACTGGCGTGTATCCAGCAACTTTAAAATTGAAGGTCGCATATTGTTATGATGATATTTGGTTTTCGGGCAGAATATTTATAAGTTTTATAGAGAAAGGTGCTAAATAAATGATCTACATGTAGACTTAGATCTTGCGGCTCGAGAGAAGCAATGGTCTCGGAATGAAAATCGGGTTATGTGCAATAAGTCCAGTCGGTATTTGTATAGTACTTTGTCTTAGGCTGAAGGCACTTTATAAAATTGATGTCACTGATATTCACAATTCATTGTAAAATACAATCAAAGCCCCAAATGCCAGATGTAAACATGCAAGCATTATAAGGGAGAGACATTTTGTCAATGTATTAAACTGGGGCTTTGGAAGCAGAGCTCCCTAAAGTTACTGCCAAATCAATGAAGGCCGAGAGGGGAGAAAGACAGCAATACAAATATAATCGTTGGTACTTATTGAGTGTGTTCTCTGTGCAGAGCACTGCGCTAAGTGGTGGGGAGTGGTTAGACACAATTCCAGGTCTCAAGGAGCTTTCAGTCCAGCAGGGGAGAGAAACATGAGAAGCAGCGTGGCTTGATGGGTAGAGCACAGGCCCGGTCATGGGTTCCAATCCCCACTCTGCCACTTGTCTGCTATATGACCTTGGCATGTCCCTTCACATCTGTGCCTTCAGTAACATCTATAAAATGGGGATTGAGCCTGTGAGCCCTATGTGGGACAAGGACTGTATCCAACCGGATTTGGTTGTATCCACCCCAGCGCTTAGTACAGTGCCTGGCACCAATATTATAATTAGTAATGATTTAAATTACAAGTAAGCGAAGCAATGAGTATAAATACAGATATGTAAATTACGTGGGGGTGGAGTAAATACCTCAGGGTTTAGTGAATGGGATTACGTGAATAAGTGACACAGTAGGGAGGGGAAACAGGGTGATGGAATGAGAGCTTAGTCAGGGAAGGTTCTCTGGAGGAGATGTGATTTTAATAGAGCTTTGAAGAGGGGAAGAATAGTTGTCTGGTGGATAAGAAAGGGGGGAGAGTTATGGGCAGGAGAAGAGTGAACAAGGAGTCAGTGGTAGAGGGCATGGGAGGGAGAAAGAGTGAGTAGGTTGATATTAGAGGAGCAAAGTGTGTGGCCTGGGTTATGGTGGGAGAGAGATGAGGATTAGTAGGGAAGTGATAAAAGGCTGCATTTATGATTGCGTAATTAGAAAATTGAGTTCAACTCTGATAAAATCAACACCATGAAGGCAAGAGAGCGAGGCGACTCACAAATCAGTGGGCTCCAGACTCCTTGGCAATTGCTCAATATATTAGATCACAATGTCTCTATCTTATTAGTGACGCCTAAAATAGCCTACATCTACAAGAAAAATCAGAAAATGGATGTTTATCATCTGAACTGGGTAATAGCTGGGGGAAAAGATAACAAATGAGTGGAGAAATACCAGGCCAAATGATTAGTGGCCCAGAGAAGAAGGGTCAGCAGGAAAAGGTAGTGATATGGCTAATAAAATAACAGAGAAGTAAAATAATCCTTGCTCTTGGACTATGAAGAGTGAAATGAGAGAGTTTCTTTTGAACTGTTACAATAGACAAAATATTTTGTTCTGTGAAAAGCTTCAAGGTGGAATTACGGGAGAAAGCGGAATGAATTCGGAAAATGTTCACGTGTGTTTACAGTCCTCTGCAGTGTGTTTACAGTTTACAGATAAGGATGATGACGGCGATTATTTATTAAGCACTTTCCATGTGTCTAGCACTGTTCTAAGTGCTGAGGTAGATACACATTAACTAGGTTGGACACAATCCCTGTCCCATATTGTGTTCACAATCTGAGGAAGAGGGGTAATAAATCATCAATCCCAGTCGTATAGTTGAGGAAACTGAGGTACAGAAGTTAAGTGACTTGTCCTAGGTTTCACAGCAAGTCATTGGCAGATCTGGGTTTAGACCCCATGTCCTCTGATCCCCAGGCCAATGCTCTTTCCCGTAGACCATGCTGCTTCTAATCCAACATCTGTCTCTATCTGTTACCGATTTGTACATTCCAAGCGCTTAGTACAGTGCTCTGCACATAGTAAGCTATCAATCAATACAATTGAATGAATGTAGTGAAGAAAACTGTGTCTTCTATCTAATGCAAGTACCGTAGAGATTTTGTAGCGCAAAAGCTTTCTCGTCTGAATGAACGCAGCTCCTTTCGCAGTCAAACTGTGTGGAGCACTGGTTCTGACAGTCGTGCCCAAGATAGGGATGTGGGTACGATTAGTAACTAGCAACAACAGTCTTGTTTCGCCTTAGGCCGTCGGGTCGTTTCCCACCCATAGCGACACCACAGACACATCTCTCCCAGACCGCCCCGCTCTCCATCTGCAATCGTACCGGTAGTGGATCCATGCGGTTTCCTTGGTAAAAAATACGGAAGCGGTTTACCACTGCCGCCTTCCGCGCGGTACACTCGAGTCTCTGACCGCGACTCTCTCCCAGGCCGTTGCTGCCCAGCACGGGTGAGCTTTGACCCGAAACAGATTGCCTTCCACTCTCTGCCTACTGCCCAAGCTAGGAGTGGAATGGGTAAGTCTCCGCTTGACTCTCCCTCCCGTAGCTGAGACTGGTAGGGTGCTGGAAACTCTCCAGGTGAGACCCTAAGAGGGTTAGCGGCAGTATTAGTAGCAGAAATAGTCGTAGCTATATTTATTAAGTGCCCACTTGATGTGGTCTCCTGAACTATGAGCTTGGCAAGTACAGAATAATTCAATGTTCTCTTTATACTCTAAGGCCAAAAGGAACCTGGGTGGTGGTGTCCAAATTTCTTGAAATCTTACGGAAAGGAGACCTCCCTCCTTCCCTCTTTTTGCTTCCCCTCTTCATATTCGCATTATATCTCGTTTCCCTAGTCACCTAATTGGCCAGCCTAGTGGGGCTGTGATGAGTAGATAGCGAAGGGCGCGGTAGCTCGTTCCACAGTGACCTTAGTGGAGAGCCAAGTCACCCCGGCCCAGACTATCTTTCAAATTCCCCAGAGGTTACCTTTCAGATCACCCGGCAGTCGAGTTCCCAGCATGAATCCTCACTTCTCCTTGCTCCAAGCAGGGACCTCCGATCGGTAACTCGGCCCCGTGTAGAGTCAGGCGGAGTGGGTGTTCCTGATTCTGGGCAGAGACAACTCGCCATGTCAGTGTAACGGAGTGGCTACCTACTGCGAAGAGTCTGTGGAGACCCTTCCACAGATAGACCCTGCTGCATCTTGATTCTCTTCCCTTCTCTGGCCAAACTTGAGTCGGGGGGGATTGTGTGACAAGACCCTCCGGAATTTTCTCGCTGCAAGGTCTCCGGGGGTCTGAGTTGGTCTGACCAAGGCCCAGCTGGTCGCAATCTGTTTAAATAAGACCTTTTCTTGCTATTTAATAACTACTGATGAAAGATGTGACTAGCAAGTCACAGTACCTTGGTAGGGAGTAGAGCATCTTAAGAAGTGGATATATTTCAGAAATCTTTAATGATAAAGATAAATATTAAACACTAGTGTAGATTCAATCAATGGCATTTAATGAACACTTTTGTGCAGAGCACTGTACTCAATGCTTGGAAAAATGCCATACAGTTAGGTGGGTAGGTGCAATTCCCACCCCACAAAGAACTTAATCTAGAGGGAGAGACTGCCATTAAACATCACACTGGACACAGTCCCTACCCCAGGCGGGAGTGAGGGAGATAAGGTATTACAGCCTCATTCTACAGATGAGGAAATTGAGACACGGAAAACTTAAGTGACTTGCCCAAGGTTACCTAGGAGGCAAGTGACAGAGCAGAGGTTGAAGTAGAACAGCATCCCTGTGGAGGTTATAGTCCTGTTCATCCCCACCGGGTGTAGCAATGGAGTGGTGGATTGTGACCTTGGAGGTTGGACAGGCCCTTTCCAAGGGCTTCTTTGACCTTAGCCATACCTTTATGAATGATCTGCATGAAGGAAGAATTGCAAAAGGCCACTAAACCCTCAAATTACATCTTGATAAGCTCAAATGTTAGCCTAGTTTACTCACTTTTGCACTTTATTTATTCAGTATTTCCCAAATGACCATTTTCATCAAATCTCTACACTGAAATGGGCTGTGTGAGAATGTCATTCACATTTGTCTAATCTCTTTTTGTTTTCCAGAATGATAGCATCCATGTGCAATTTTGCTATAAAGTTCAACTGAGTACCCCAAGTAGAGCATTTCAAAAAATAAATTCTTAGAATTGTGGTTGAATAGACTGCAGGAGCCAAATGAGACAGAGGGTTCGTTTCACTCCCAACTTGGGACAAAAGAGAAAACTTTCCAAGGACATTCAAAATTATTGATCGGTAAATCGCCGAGCAAACTGACCAATTACTCAATTTTCAGCCCTGACGGAACAGTTTTTAAACGAAACTTTTCACAGGGAATCACTCTGAAGTTAACGACAAAATGAGTCATATAAATCTTCCCGAAACACTTGGGTTCTATCTCAAGCTGATAGTGCCCCGTAAACTTCGAAAATAAATCCCCTGAACCTAGAATTATTTCTTCTAGAATGTATGCCATCTCTTCTTAAGATATTTTCCAGAATTAGGAAACACTAAGGGTAGGATGAAGCCTTGGGTCTTGGGACGTGATTTCAGCCACACATTTGCCATTATGACTCTTACCCAGTGGTGATGTCAAAGGGCCTCAGATCTTTTATACAAATCCACTCATGAGGGAGGAGGCCATGTGTAATATGCCACAAGCTTATCTTAAAAAAAAAAAAAAAAGGGCTCTGGATTAAATTTATCCCGATTGAGTGGATCTAAGAAATAAGAGCATAGTAGGGAGGGAAAATGAGGAAACCCAAGTTCTACTTCTTGTTTATCCACTGACGTTTGGGCTATCGCTCGGTGCCCTCTATTCCCGTATTTGGATAGAGCGCGGGCCTGGGAGTCAGAAGGTCATCCTGGCTCTGCCACTTGTCCGCTGTGTGTCCTTGGGCAAGTCACTTCATTTCTCTGGGCCTCAGTTCCCTCATCTGTAAAATGGGGATTGAGACTGTGAGCCCCACGTGGGGCAGGGACTGTGTCCAGCCATTTGTGTGTCTCCACCCCAGCGCTTTAGTAGGGTGGCTGAAGCATAGTAAGTGCTTTACAAATACTATAATAATAATAATTGTTAGAGTAAATCTTTGGAATGGAAAATGCCGCATTTGCATTTCCCAGTCTTTTTCAACATGATGACGTTCTTTTAAGCCTGCCAAAATAATCTTTTTCATCTTCTCAAATAACAACCATTCTTAATGGTTTGGAAGAATTCATCTTGTTGCCGACTTGTTCATCCCAAGCGCTTAGTACAGTGCTCTGCACATAGTAAGCGCTCAATAAATACTATTGAATGAATGAATGAATGAATCTTCTGTGTGTTTAAAGCACCCCATTTTGTCTGATTTCCTTTGCAGGACAATATGTGTGAGTTATTTCTCAATTACATTATTGTCCATCCCTCTTTTTTTAGATACACCTTTGCCATTTAGAGAAGACTAGACAGCCTAATGCAGTGGTCCTTGAACTTGCGAATAGGACCCTGAGGGGGGTTGGATGGGTTTTCCATGATAGTCAAGAAGACCAAAAAATCTGCGGGATTTTAAATTGCTCTTGAATCTTGGTGCAAAAACCCGGGCCCTGCAATACTCATCGTAATGCTGAGGGAAACATAGGACTCTGGCAGCCTAAAGGCGAAGTGGGGAAAGCTTAATTTGTATGAGGGGGGGATGATTTGAATCTGTTCAGAGGAAAGAGGATGAACATGTCTGAAAATCAAGGATCTCATGGAAAGACTACATGTGAGAACTGGTCAAAATAGAGTCTTGATTTAGGCACACCATGATACAAGACCTATTAAACCGTGAGGCCTAGTGGCAAGAGCCCGGGCTTGGGAGTCAGGCTGCACCGTTTGTGTGACCTTGGGCAAGTCACTTCACTTCTCTGGGCCTCAGTTCCCTCAGCTGTAAAATGGGGATTCAGACTGTGAGCCCCATACCATCATTAATCTCATTACTGTTAACTGCCATATTCAATAGTATTGAGCGCTTACTATGTGCAGAGCACTGTACTAAGCGCTTGGAATGTACAATTCGGCAACAGATAGAGACAATCCCTGCCCATTGACGGGCTCACCGTCTGGCTCAGTGTACATCTGTGAGCCTGAACGGAAGGATGAGTGAGCTAAAATCTGAGATACTGTAGAGGGAGAGAACATTTCAGAGATACTGTTGATGTTGACCCTGAATTTGACTGATGGAAATATCCACCCCAACAAGCAATCTGTTTCTAATCTAAAACTATGTCTCTCTTCCATTAAGTTCGAATAACTATTCTACAGGAGAGCTTGGGTCTGCCCCCTGCTTTTAATAGCCTGGTCCCCAAATACTAGGAGTGCTGGACTCTAGAAGGAAAGTTAACACCCTACAATAATTTAACCGCTATTACTTGAATTTACATAGCACCTTTCTCCAAAATAGAGTGATGCCCTTTACCTTCATTCTCATTTCTCATCTTAACACCTCTATGTATTAGAACAGGCCAGAAATAATGTGTACTGGGGAGGGCTTAGCTTCACCCATAAATATTCTACTTATGATTTTAATAGTATTGCTTCTGCGAAATTCTCTAATATCTGCTCTCCTAGGGAAGTACAAGAAAAAAGTCTGGCCTCAAAGTGACACCCATTCTATTTTAAGTAGTTTTACTTGCAAACTTTAGCTATAGTTTACAGTCAATGAGTGTGTGTATTATGAAAAGGAAGAATGATTGAGGGGCAAGGGAAAAGGAAGTGTGGGAGATGGCGTGGCCTAGTGGGTAGAGCACAGGCCTGGGAGTCAAAAGGACCTGGGTTCTAATTCCAGCTCTGTCTCTTGTCTGCTCTGTGACCTTGGGCGAGTCAGTTCAATTCTCTGTGTCTCGGCTGCCTCATCGGCAAAATGAGGATTAGTAGTGCGAGTCCCATGTGGGACATGGACAGTGTCTAACCTTATTATCTTGTATGTACCCTAGTGCTTAATACAACACCTGGAACATAGTGCTTAGCAAATACCATATTTTTTTTAAAAAAAAAAAAAGGAAAGGGGGAGAAGAGGGTGAGAGGGAACAAAGGGATGAAGGGAGAAGAGAGGGATGGGGAGGAGAGAGACAAGAGGGGATGAGAACAGGAGATAAGAAACCGAGACTTGCTCGGTGACCCCTTTCTCTTCTGTTTGCTGCCTCGGTCCTGGAGAGCAACGTGCGTGGTAGAGAAAGAAAAAGCAGGATAACCTTCTGTTGGACAATCATCCAAACACTGGCTCAGCCCAAATCCTGCCAAATTGCAACCGTGGAAACCTAGGAAGGGCCAGAAGAACTATGGTGCCCCTGAAGGGGAAGGATAGGACCAGTTAGAGTAGCTTCTCCCCTCCTGAAAAGGTTGGGACTCTTTCGCTGGGTCTCTCTGTAGAGAAGAGTGTCTTAGTGGATAGAGCACGGACCTGGGAGTCAGAAGGACCTGGGTTCTAATCCTGACTCCATCACACGTCTGCTGTGTGACCTTGGACAAGTCACTTAACGTCTCTGGGCCTCAGTTAATCATCTGTAAAATGGGGATTAAGAGTGTGAGCACCATGTGCGATAGGGGTTGTGCCCGGCCTGATTATCTACCCCAGGTCTTAGAATAAAGCTCAGCACATAGTAAGTGCTTAATAAGTACCATAATTATTATTAGCCTGGGAAGGTGCAGGCTGAGAGTCATAATAACACTCCTGTATATTTCAGTGTATATACTCTACTGTTTAAGCACTCACTTATCTACATATTAGTATTTACATCTGTTTTTCTCCTTCCCGTTTCATATCCCCCCCCCCCCCCAAAGCTCCCCACTCCTCTTCTCCCACTCCCTCCTGTGTCACCCCGACTTGCTCCCTTTTCTCATTCCCCTCCCCCCCCCCCCAGCCTCACAGTACTCATTTACAAATCTGTAACTTGTTTATTGATGTTAACGTCTGTCACCGGAGCACAGAGAAGCTAAGGGACTTGTCCAAGTTCACACAGCAGACAAGGGGGCAGAGCCAGGATTCATCCCTAACCCCTCCAGGTGGATATGAAAGTGGGCATGTCCCCCCTCTGTTCCTATTTCTTTCATCTCCTTGCCATTCAGTGGCTTCTGGGGATATCAGATATCCTCCTGCCACCCCAAGAACTGCCAGAGGGACTTAATATGGTGGGTAGGCTGTGTTGAAATCCTGAAAATAATTGGCTAGTGTGGGTGGCAAGGATTTATGCAGATACTGAGATGGCTACTATGGCAACTCTGGCTGCCGAATGACACCAGAGCATCAATGCCCCGCTTAGTCGTTTGTCTGATATGGAAAATTTGTTTATGCATTTTACAAAATGCTGCACCCTTGCCTGCCTACTGGCTCGTTGCATCAGCTGTTCCCCCGGAAACATCACTTAAAGAGTCCCGGAGGTACTGACGAACCACCGGCAATTTTTTCACCCAGGATTTTGGTTCCAGAATCTTTCTGACAAACCTGGGCTTATCCATGGCTTAAATGAAAGAAAATTACACAGTGAGAGAGCTGGAACACCAGCATGTTGAAACTCAGAGAGTAAGGGAGAGTAAAAAGAGAGATTACAACAGAGGGCAATCCATTTCTCTTCCAAAAAAAAAAAAAAAAAATCTATCGCAGCCATGGCCGTATTCTTTTCTAAAACCAGCCAAATGTGTTTCCTAATTATCAAGCACTAATCATCATTAACATGAAGTTGTATTTTTCTCAGGGAGAGCTCTGTCGTGCTGAAGGTCAACCTAATCACAGAGAGAGAAGCCAGATGAAGGTATTTTTGTATAAGGATTAGAAAACTATTGAGACGGTATTTTATTTTTAAAGCACTACATCTGAACCATTTTACATGCAGTACTAGCAAATGATCTCCAGTATGGAATATTTCTCTGTAGCAGATCAATTTATTAATCCACACATCTTAAGAACCAGTATTACTTTTCGTACATTTTGGGAAGATCCAGAATCACTTTCATTCAGGGGTGGATTTCTGTTCTCTTTGACTCCTCTCCACTTTCTCGAAATCCGCAGCTTCCTTTCAAGACGGACAATCAGAGTGTTCATGAGATGAAAATGAAGTCCATCAAAAATAAGTTCTGTTGTTATTCCCAAATGTTACAACCCAGCAGGATTAATAGAAGGCAAAGAAAGTTGAGGTTCCCAGAACACTGCCTTCTTTTCAAATGTACGCGATCGAACGTCTGGTAGTGCAGAATTAATCGATCGATCTATTGTATTGTGTACTCGCTGTGTGCAGAGTAATGCACTGAACACTTAGGAGAGTGCAGAATAACCGAGTGGGTAGATGTGTAATCTACGCACACTGAGTTTGCAGTCTAGAGGGGGAATCAGACAATAAAATAAATTACTGTTATGTACATAAGTGCGTGGGGTTGAAGGTGGAATGAATAAAGGGTACAAATCTAAGCGTGAGGGTGACGCAGGGGTATTATAAGTTTTTTCCTAGAACAGAAACACAACTGTCAGATGATGAGCCATCGCTCTGTCCCAGGAATGACACATCTGACATTGTTAATGGTTTGGAAGAATTAATAGTTTTCTAGATCAATCTGCAACCTGTGAACAGTATGTTATTTCATCGCACCGTTTTCATCATCAGTCAGTATTTTCAAACACGCTCCTCATTTTCAAGGTTGATTCATGCACTTTGGGAAGACTAGCCACTCTTTCTCAGACCCCTAGTTTACCTAAATGAACGGTACCTTCCTTACGGCACTGAAACTTCCCGGCCAGGGTGGATGCGCCAGGCTGATCGTTGATTCAGTAGTATTTATTGAGCGCTGACTATGTGCAGAGCACTGTACTAAGCGCTTGGAATGAACAAGTCGGCAACAGATAGGCGGTCCCTGCCGTTTGACGGGCTTACGGCCTAATCGGGATCGTGGGGGCCCGGGTCCTGTCCACCTGTCTGTCATTCATTCAATCCTATTTATTGAGCACTTACTGTGTGCACAGCACCGTGCTAAGCGTTTGGGAGAGTGCGCTAGAACAGGCACATTTCCGTGTGTGTGTCCGTCCTCTGCAGATTTCCCGTGGACAGAGAACGCGTCTCCCGGCCCTGCTGCGTTGTCCTCTCCCAAGGGCTTAGTACAGTGTCCCGCACACAGTCGTGCTCAATAAATACCATTGACTGACTGGTGTCCTCTCTCCCTCCAGACCGTAGGATTGCTGTGGGCAGGGGTGTGTCTGCTTAGTCTGTTGTATTGTACTACCTCAAGTGCTCGGTAACAGTGCTCTGCACTTAGGAAGCCCGCAATAGATACCACTGATGGATTGATCGAGTTCAACTGTTATCATTCTCCTGGCTGAATCAGCCACCGGCCCATCTATGCCAGTGGGACCACCCAGAAGCAGCGTGGCTTTAGTGGAAAGAGCACGGGCCTGGAAGTCAGAGGACGTGGGTTCTAATCCTGGATCCGCCACTGGGCTGCTGTGTGACCTTGGGTAAGCCATTTAACCTCTGTGTGCCTCAGTTACCTCATCTGTAAAATGGGGCTTCGGACTGTGAGCCCCACGTGGGACACTCTGATTACCTTGTGTCCCCCCTCAGCGCTCAGAACAGTACTTGGCTTAACAAATACCATCCTTATCATCGTTATTTTAACTGTTGGGAGAGCTTACTTCAAACCGACCACGAGTTGTCAGGACCCCAAGTTAACAGGATCACATAGGTGGTCGTGGGTTCTAATTCCAGCTCTGCCGCTTGTCAGCTGTGTGACGTTGGGCGAGTCACTTCTCTGTGCCTCAGTTGCCTCATCTGTAAAATGGGGATTGAGACTGTGAGCCCCTCCTGGACAACCTGATGACCTGATTACCTCTCCAGTGCTTAGAACAGTGCTTGGCACATAGTAAGTGCTTAACGAAGGCTACTATTATTATTATACATTATCAGGAAGTCGTTTAAGCATTTGCAAAGGCGAAATAGAGCCGTGTTCATGGCACGTTTCAACCGTTTTGAAAGGGACTGACAACCCTTCAGATTGAGGAGTCCATCTTCCGAATTACACTGGGTTTTAAGAGACCAGAATAGCCAACCGAGGGCCCCGGCTGCCCCTGACTGTGGTCGGGAAACATATCCACCAGCTCTGGTGTATTGTACTCTACCAATTGCTTAGTGCAGTGCTCTGCACATAGGACGTGCTCGATAAATAGCCCCGATGTCGATGATGTGTTTTGGATTCGAGGCTTATGGAAGTGAAAATGTAAAAAGTGGAGAATAATACGAGAATGAGCACATTCTGCTGAATTTCTCATTACGTATTCTGAAAACTGAAAGTGGCTATTTTACGGTAATTATTTTACTAATTCACACAAAACTACATTAGTTTTCCTCAAAAATAATTTATTGGCTGCTCCCGGCAATTTGTATCTGCAATTTGTATTACTGATACCCACTCATCTCACCCATGAAAGATTCTTCTGTGGAAAAGCACATCCCAATTAATTTTGAAATTCAGAATCCCACTTTCAACCTTAATCTGTTCAGGGTTTTGATAAAACTTATGGGAAGCAGCTCTGTTTTTCAATTGTTTCATAACTTTGGATGTCAACTGATTAATAGTGTTATTGGTTAAGCCGGGTGTGTGCCAGGCACTGTACCAAGTGCCGGGGTAGATGCAAGCTAATTGGGTTGGACACAGTCCCTGTCCCACATGGGTCTCGCAGTCCTAATTCCCGTCTTACAGATGAGGTAACTGAGGCACAGAGAAATAAAGTGACTTGCCTAAGGTCACACAGCAGATATGTGGCGGAGCCAGGATTAGAACCCAGTCCCGTGCCCTACCAACTTGGTCATGCTGCTTGTCTTAAGCATCATTTGTCAATTAGAAAAATGATGAGGTTTGTTGCCACCTAAAAACATGGACCTACCTTTCTTTAATATTTTGGAGAAGTAATCCACAATTGTTATTAACGGTTGATAGCTAATGCCTTTTTCAAGTCCCACCCGATTTATAACTAGAAAGAACATTCCCTCACCTCTCTTCAGTGAAGTCTATTATAATGAAGTTTTGCGTGCTTTTAATTTTTACTCTTTCCCGTTGCTTCCAAAACTGTGCCCTAAGGAAGAAATATGTTTGCTAAATTGACGACTTATTTCCAATGACATTTAAGCATTTACTTATCCATTCAATGGTAGTATTTATTGAGCATTTACTATGTACAGAGCACTGTACTAAGCGCTTGGAATGTACAGTTCGGCAACAGATAAAGACAATCCCTGCCCAATAACGGGCTCACAGTCTAAATGGGGGACAGACAGCAAAGCGAAACGGAACAAAACAGAACCAGATGACATCTTCAAGATAAATAGAATCGTGGCGCAATACACCTTACTAACAAAAATAGGGTAATAAATAAATAATATGGACAAATATGGACAGTGCTGAGGGGAGGGGAAGGGGGAAGGGAAGAGGGCGGGGGAAGGAAAGGGGAGGAGGAGCAGAGGGAAAGGGGAGGCTCAATCTGGGAAGGCCTCCTGGAGGAGGTGAGCTCTCAAGCGCGGTTCTAGATATTGGGGCACCTACAAGTTAATCAGGTTGGACACAGTCCCTGTCCCACACAGGGCTCACGATCTACCTAGGAGAGAAAACAGGCATTGAATCCCTAATTGGCAGTTGAGGAAACTGTTGCATAGGAAAGTTAAGTCACTTGCTCAAGGTCATATAGCAGGCGGAGCTAGAATTGGCACCGAGGTCATCTGGTTCCGAGGCCTGGGCTCTATCCACTTGGCCATGCTGCTTCCCAGTTTCGAGAGTCTACTAATTCAAAAGTCTACATTCAAAATTAGGCAATATATCCACATACAAATTAATTCAATAGTATTGAGCGCTTATGTGCAGAGCACTGTACTAAGGGCTTGGAAAGTACAGATCGGTAACAGATACAGTCCCTGCCCCTTTGAGGGGCTTACAGTCTAATCGGGGGAGACGGACAGACAAGAACAGTAGCAATAAATAGGTCTCCCTAAAGGTTTAGAAGTTAAGAATGTTTATGTAAAATATCTCAAAAGTGCAGGCAGTGACAGGAGTGATATTTTCCTTGATTTCTGTGTTTTGTCACTTGAAGATTTCTGATTGTGAAAGATCTCACTGAACGTAGTTAGGTTTCTCAACCGTAAACTGCTTTTGTGTTTGAATTGTGAGGTGGTTGGGGCTGGTGAAACAAATTTAGGCAAATATCATTGCTCATCTCTGCTTATCCAAATTATAATTTGAAGGAAATTGTTGAATTAATAATTCAGTACCCATCATTGCTGCTAATGGTCTTAGATGGAACAGATTTAGCTCTCCAAACTACTTTCCTGAATTACTCCTTTTGTGCTTTTCATCGCGGCCTCTCCTTTCTTTGGGAGAGAAAAGAAATACATACCTAGCCCGCAAAAGATGGTTTCAAAAACAATCAAGTAATAATCAAGTTAAACACGGCGTCTCTTGTGTATGCATAGACAACCCTTATGTTTAAGCAGGTGACTGAATCCAGGATATCCATGACATGCAGTATTCAAACATTTAGCAATAAACTAAATTAAGTTGTTTTTCTAGGTGGCTTATCTTCACTGCTGCTAACAGTGAGATCTAAATGAGTCAATGAATGTTGATAAGAATAGCTGTAAGCTTGTCCTAGACTGTAGGCTAATTGTGGGCAGGGAATAATGTTGGTATTCGTTAAGCGCTTACTATGTGCAGAGCACCGTTCTAAGCGCTGGGGTAGGTACAGGGTAATCAGGTCGTCCCACGCGAGGCTCACGGTTAATCCCCATTTTGCGGATGAGGGAACTGAGGCCCAGAGAAGTGAACTGACTTGCCCACAGTCACACAGCTGACGAGCGGCGGAGCCGGCAGTCGAACCCATGACCGCTGACTCCCAAGCCCAGGCTCTCTCCACTGAGCCACGCTGCTGTGTCTGTCGTACGCTCCCAAGTGCTTAGTACAGTGCTCTGCCGACAGTAAGTGCTCAAAAAATATGATTGACTGACAGTGGTATTTGTTTTTCACTTACTAGGTGCTAACCGTAAGGTGGATCCAAGATAGTCTGGTCAGAAACAATCTCATTGGGTTTACAGGCATTTCATCCCAACTTTACAAATGAGGAAACTGAAGCACAGAGAAGTTAATTGATTCACCCAAGGTAACACTGTAGGCAAGTGGCAGAGTTAGGATCAGGACTCAGGTCTCCTGTGATTTATCTACTATGCAAGTGTGACTGAGAAGATCGATGTGTTACCACACCGGCCTTCAGCACCGTTGACTCATAAAGATAGATCAGAGAAAAACACACCGTAATCATTTACAAATGAAGTAGCAATGACTGAAACTTCCTGAATCTAATGAATCACTGAAAAATAAGAGCCAGCTCTACGCGGGTGTCTCCGTCACATCCTGCTCCTGTTCGAACCAGTTGTCGTCTGTCTTACGCTGTCGGGTGGTGTCCGACCCGGAGCGACTCCGCGGACACATCTCTCCCAGGACGCTCCGCCTCCGTTTGCGATCGTTCTGGTAGAGGATCCATAGAGTGTTCTTGATTAGAGCTTTGGAGTTTCTTGGTTTGAACCTGTAGAGAGAACGAACTCTCCGAGGACTAGTTTTATATGATTCATCTGATTTTCTGTATGCTTCCATCCTCTCTGTCCCGTCGTATTTCTCCTCCTTTTACCTCTGTGTCACGGTGTACTCCGTGTATGCACCTCTTTACCTCCCTGGCTCCTTTCCTTCTTATCGTCCTGGTATTTGTTGAGCACTTACTATAAGCAGAGGACTGTACTAAGCACTTAGGAGAGTACGAAACTACTGAGTTGGCAGACACGGTCCTTGCCCGCAACAGAGATGGAGAGCCTTTATCTCTAAAATACTGTCAACTTTCTCCGGGAGCATTTATGTAGACCTGGGGCGACCCTCTGAAGTTTAACTGCACAGATAAAATGGTGGGATTGGCACATGGGCTCACTTGTCCCCTACAGCGGCTAGTTCTCCAGTAGACAAGAGAAGCAGCGTGGCTCAGTGGAAGGAGCCCGGGCTTGGGGGTCAGAGGTCATGGGTTTGAATTCTGACTCCGCCCCTTGTTAGCTGTGTGACTGTGGGCAAGTCACTTCACTTCTCTGTGCCTCAGTTCCCTCATCTGGAAAATGGGATGAAGACTGTGAGCCTCACGTGGGACCGCCTGATGACCCTGTATCTACCCCAGCGCTTAGAACAGTGCGCTGCACATAGGAAGCGCTTAACAAATACCGACATGATTATTATTATTACTTAAGGATGGAGCCTAGTCCATGAAGAGCAAAGTGAGCCTTGAAAGGTAAGCTTCTATTCCTGGCTTCACCCCTTGTCCGCCGTGAAACCTTGAGCGAGTCCTTTAGTTTCTCTGTCTCTCCTGCATCTGTAAAATCGCGATTAAATCCTCCTCCCCCCTACTTAGATTGCGAGCCCCCTGTGGGGCAGGGACTGAGTCCAACGTGATTATCTTGTGTCTATTGCAGTGCTTAGTACAGTGCTTGGCATGAGCCCCGTGTGGGACTACCCGATTACCTTGCATCCACCTAAGCGCTTAGAACAATGCTTGGCACACAGTAAGAGCCTAACAGGTACTACAATAACAAAAAGCATTAAAAAAGGTTCAGCAGGAGTTCAGCCACTTCCTCTAGTGCAGGTTTCTTTACAAATTCTAAGTAGGAATGCTGGTATGAAGTGCTTACTATGTACCGGACACTGTGATAAGCACTAAAGTCAATGCAAGACAGTCAAGTCGGACCCGGTGTCTGTTTAAGCGGTCTAAGCAGGAGGAAGAGCAGGAGGTTCACCCCCATTTAATGGATTTGGAAACAAAGGTACAGAGAGGTTATGTGACTTGCCCAAGGTCACACAACTGGCAAGTGACAGATAGAGGGTTAGAATCCTGGTCCTCTGACTCCCAGTGCTCTTGCCATCGCTTCTCAGTGCGTGGCAAAGTGTTCGGCGTGCTAAGTGCTTATCAGATAGCTCAATTATTATTATTGTATTATTAATAAGCTTGGAGAAGTGAATAAAAGAATTTTAAAACATGGTGAAACTGGTGGGCTCACCCAGGTTTGAAGCTCACTGTGGGCGGAGAATGTGTCTGTTGTCGTATTTTACTCTCCCGAGCACTTAGCATAGTGCTCTGCACACAGTAAGTGCTCAATCAATGCCACTGAATGAAAGAATCACTGTCTCATCAAATTTGGTCTCACATGCAAATGTAGATAGAAGCCCCCAAACCTGGGATCAGATATTATTTTCGTTTTCTGGGAAAAGGCGGCATTATCAGAGAGTGACTTCAAAGTGAGGTGTGAAACGGTTCCCCCACCCAGCCAGGTTCCATCCAAACAGGAAGAGAGTCCTCTTAGAGAACTTACCCTATAGTGTAGACAGAGAATCCACAGAAAATCCTGTTACATGTGTTCTTCAAAAATGAAGTCCATTAAGGACCAAGCAGCACAGAAATCAATGAGACAGAGGATCACGAATTGAGAAAGGATAAACTGAATTGGGAAGCAAAGAGTGAGTTCTGGGTGCTTGGGTGGAGCACTCTTAAAATTACCCCTCTCCTAGGTAAGGGAAAAACGCTGTGAGTTCTGCCAGAGTGAACCAAACCCAAGGTCCCCGGGGTTGTCTCCGCTGTGGAGAATTCTAGAACCATCCCCCCGGCAACTGTCACAGAAATACAATCTCAAACAATGTAACGGAGCGGTGAACTGCCGGAAGACCACTGCAGCCGACAGACCGGCCTGGCAGACAGGAATCTCGACTGAATTTGATCCATTTGACCAAAGGCTCCATGATGATTGGGATGGAAGGCTACGGGCTCAAAAACAGAGTCGGGTCCGGAGTAGGACAGACCCATTAATGCAGCAAGGATTATTCTTAATTATAAACAA
The DNA here is from genome assembly GCF_004115215.2 of Ornithorhynchus anatinus. Lineage (NCBI taxonomy): Eukaryota > Metazoa > Chordata > Mammalia > Monotremata > Ornithorhynchidae > Ornithorhynchus > Ornithorhynchus anatinus. Next base: position 32,540,570 of record NC_041736.1, read on the forward strand.
AGTGTGTGGATCTGTTGCTCGCGTACCAATCTTTCCGGTCACGTGGACAGGAAGTCACAATCGGTTATTGAAAACTAAGGGCGTCTATCAATTCATCTGTCTACCTATCATCTCTCTGCCTATCTATCTGTACATTCATCTATTTGCTAATTATCTAGCTAGATATTTAGTGAGCTATCTATTGATCCCATATTTCCTCCTGGAAGAATCACATAAATCATTTCAAGAGAGTTCAACTTGTATCTGCCCTTTTTCACAGAAATAATTTCAGGACTCCCTTGATTTTCACACTCCACTTTTAAACAAAACTACCAAGCGAGAACTTTTTAAAGTAATATTTATATTTATATGGTCCTCGTTTAAGTCCACTTCGCCTTGACCTTTCTTCAGTGGAAATAAGACTTATGAGTGCAGTATAGTTCTCAAAGCTTTCTGTAATCTAGAATTCATTCTGTGATCTAGAGAAATGGCGTGGCTCAGTGAAAAGAGCCCGGGCTTGGGAGTCAGAGATCATGGTTCTAATCCCGGCTCCGCCACTCGTCAGCTGTGTGACTTTGGGCAAGTCGCTTCACTTCTCTGTGCCTCAGTGACCTCATCTGTAAAATGGGGATCGAGACTGGGAGCCCCACGTGGGACAACCTGATTACCTTGTATCTCCCCAGTGCTTAGAACAGTGCTTGGCAAATAGTAAATGCTTAACAAATATTATTATTATCATTATTTAAAATAGAACATTAGTACTATAAAAAAATGCAGAGACTATATATTTCCTAACTTATTCTTTTTCCAGAGTTAATCTGTTCAAAATTCAATCATTATTCCCAATTGTTGTTGTATAGATTGAAGGAAAGACGGATGCTCGGGTCTACTAATTTGCCTGGCAAGGATGGGAAGATAATTGCTTCAGTAAAAAATAAAAAATAAATGTTTATTGTTTCTAGAGAAAGGCAATTTATTCCTTTTGAGTTGTCAATTAAATACTTAACAGGAATCTTTTTAAATACCACATGTTATCTTACCTGCTACTGCCTCCCTAGTGTCACACATTTTTTTTAATGGCATTTAAGTGTTTACTACAAGCCAGGCACTGTTCTAAGCATGGGGATAGATACAAAGTAATCAGGTTGAACTGTGTCCTTATTCCATATGGGGCTCACAGTCTTAAATCCCATTTTATAGATGAGGTAACTTAGGCATAGAGAAGCTAAGTGACTCGTCCACGGTCTCACAGCAGATGATGACGGAGCGGGGATTAGAACCCAGGTCCTTCTGACTCCCAGGCCCATGCTCTTTCCAGGAGGTCATACTGCTTCTCATGAATAGGTATTTTAACTTTAAATTGAGTTGGAGTATTGAGGTGAGAGGCATGAAATGAATCAAAAACAATCGTCTGATGTTTCACGACTGTCATTTTCCTCTTTTGAATGTGCATCCCGTATTTTTACTACTACTTCCTAATTGTTCTAATATAATTTGAGTTGATTTATTTATTCTTTTAGCTAAGGGTAAGCAGATTGGAGACCAATGATACAATTGGAATCAACCCTCAAAGATATTGGAATGTAATTTGGAAGCGAATTATGGAATCATGTAAGGCTTTATTTAATCCTACACAATATTTGAAACCTTAATTGAAATATTTTTAAACCATGGCATAGCATTAATGACTGCAGACATGGAAAAAGTTTCTAGCTTTGAGATGCCAAATAAACAATCTGTCTTCGTAAAAGTACAGTTGATGCTACAAATGAATGCAAGCCTTCCTTTCAGCATTCTTAATTGCATTTTATCATCGAATTAAACTCAAAACTTTGGAAGAACTGGATATTCAGAAAGATTTGAAACGAGGATTGGCACGATACCCAGGAGACGAGGGTATGGCAGTGTTGGTGGGGGAGGAGAGAATCATATGAGGGATTTGAAGGAAAAAGGGAGAGAAAGGGGAGGAGCCATCTATTAGGCAAGGAAACTCAAAGATGTGGAAATTGGCATAAAGCAAGGCCAGGATATCCAAATGTTTTCTACTAGGATGCCAGCAGAGTAAAAAATAAAATACATAAGATTGGGATAATTATCAGCAAGTTGTGAAGTCAACATAACGAACCAACAGTTATTATTCATAGGTTCTAATCCTGGCTCCACCACTTCTCTTGTGTGACCGTGGGCAAGTCACTTCATTTTTCTGTGCCTCAGTTACCTCATGTGTGAAATGGGGATTGAGACTGAGCCCCAGTTGGGACTGGGACTGTGTCCAACTTGACTTGCTTGTATCCACCCCAGTGCTTAGTATGGTGCCTGGCACATATTAAATGCGTAACAAATATTATTATTATTATTATTATTATTAGAGCTTTGGTGGCAGGGAGAGAATCCATGGGAAACAATGCCAAATTACATCTCTAAAAGAAGGGCAGAAGTGATCAGACAGGAAGAGAGGTGTGTGTGGAGTAAAAAAAAAAAAAAAAAAAGAGACAGCGTTCAATATCTCAAGACAATTCCTGGGAGAGGAAATTCCAAGCTAAATGACCAAAAACTAAATAAAATCATAGTAGAGCTCCCCTGTTCAACAACAGATCGGGAAGAGGTAAATGAAAAATGCATGATGATGAGTGAAAAATCAAATAATCAAAGAATCTTCAAATATAGCACAAGCAGTAGCATAGTGAGAGGATCAGTGTGGGTCCTGATGTTCTGTGGAAAAGATGATGTACTTTGTGTGTCATGGTGTAGATGAAAAGGAGAGGTCTGCGAGAATGAGAGGCAGGCTGAGCGTTTTCCGTTCTGACTTGACCAACCAAAGAGTCATGGAGTAGGCCAAGGATCTTAGTGTATGTTTCAGAGAAGGCAAATTAGCTTGGCAATTTCCAGGGTCCTAGTCTGTTGATGGTGTCAAATGCTTTCTTAAGGTCAATTAAAAGAGATTTTAAGGCTGCTATCTACATTTTACTGGTATTTTTTCACACTTCAAAAAACTATGCAGTCTTTTGGGGTAAAGCCATATCGAGATTCAGTCAGGAATAATAGTTTTTTGTAGTATTTAGTATTAGAGAAGCAATGTGGCTTTGAGCATTGGCTTGGGAGTCAGAGGTTGTGGGTTCTAATCCCAGCTCCCCTGCTTGTCAGCTGTGTGACTTTGGGCAAGTCCCTTAACTTTTCTGTGCCTCAGTTCCCTCATCTGTAAAATGGGGATTGAAACTGTAAGCCCCATGTGGGACAACCTGATCACCTTGTATCCACTCCAGCGCTTAGAACAGTGCTTGGCATAGTAAGCGATTAACAAATGCCATCATGATTGTTATCGTTATTATTGAGTTCTTACTGTGTGTAGAATGCTGAGGTAATCACGGGGAGAGGATACACAGGCACGAAAATGATTACGATGGTATCTCTGGCAATTTCTCAATATTCCGTATTTTTGGCACATATGTTTAAACAGAGCTTTGAGTGTTAGGTCCCTTCCTCGTTTGTAGATTTCTGCTTGAATGCCATCAGATCCGATCGTCTTATCATTTTTCTATGGCTCCATCAGCAGAATTCCTCAGTATTCCAAGGTAAATAATGGCTTCACACTTTGGCTCTTCTCTTCTCTTTGAAGACTCTTAGATGTCACCTGGAAAACGATCCAGGAATCCCTGAATTAACCATTCCTGCTTTTCTCTTCTTCAGTAAAATATGCGGTTATATCTGTGTATATACCGTGAGCCTCACATGGGACAACCTGATTACCCTGTATCTACCCCAGCACTTAGAACAGTGCTCTGCACTTACTGCATAGTGAGCGCTTAACAAATACCAACAGTATTATTATTATCGTTATCTTTCTGAACCCCTTTACAAAAGTTTCAAATTTCAGTGGTGGCCTTAATTAACCAACACAGCTATGAAATAGGAAACCTGAAATCCAATATCAAATAACTCAGAGAGGAAAGAAAATATCTGGTAAACATTTCAAGGATCTCCTGTCAGGGTGCAAAAAGATGATATGTGAGCGTGTTTCTTGAGGAATGTAACTGCACTCATTTAAACTAAACCAATTCTCAAAATCATGCATTTCGTTTAAGAAGGACTAGAAACAAAATAGCACGTCTAACATTCACAGACTATTCTTACTTGTGTGAGGTTGGAATGTGGAAGCCGTATTTGCTAATTAACTACATACCAGAACAAGTCTAGCTATCATTAGCGGAATCTGCAAGTTAAATAGAGGTCCATTACTACCCCAGACATCAAATCCTTCTCCCTGGGGAGTGTTTAACCAGTAGCATTGGTTTTCGCTTTGCTTGATTAAATCTCATTATGAGAAAGTACTAAGCTCTCTTGTCCACAGTCTGAAGTAATTCAAAGGTTCACCAAACCATTTGTTCATTAGACCGTCCATAAAAGAAAGGTTTCTTCAGAGGTTAGGATATCAGAACCATTGCTTCAGATTCACCAGACGTCTAGAAAGAAATACGCTTTAGCACTTGACTTTTTTATTCTTTAAACTTTTTTAAGAAAACCTTCTTAAAAATTGTTGTTTTTCCTATATACCCTCCTAGAAAATCCTGCGCATGAAGAGATTTAGTTTTATACCTGTACAGTCTCATCATCTACGTTATGAAAATATTAAGCATTAAAGATAGTGTGGTCAGTGTTTAAAATAAGAATAAGCCACACTTTTTTAGCCACCTTGTCTCACAAAAAGATTTGGGTTTGTTTTTGTGGGGTTTTTTTTTTTTTTTTTTTTTTTTTTTTTACCAACTCACTGACCTTTTAATGGTCATGCCTGTACATACCAGTATCTTATCAAAAGCTTCAGGGGTATTTTGGAAGTGAGTTTCAGAAGCTAGAAGTTTCTGAGTTATAGTCCCAGGGTCTATTAAAATGCTTACTTAACGTGACTCCTAAATCTTTTAAGGCCCAATGTAACATCTTTCAAGCCCTGGGTCTCAGGGCTTATCCTGTTAAAATTTTATGAGAGCTATTTATATGCATGTAGAAATATTGCAGGACAACCTGCAGAGAAAAAATTATCTGTATAAACATTTCATCTAAGAAATGTTCCTGTCAAGGAACCAGAACATGATATGAGAGTCTATTTCTTGATAAATATAACTACAATGGTGGAAAATTAAACCAATTCTTCCACCTCGACAGCAATTCATTCTTATATTTTTCAGTTGAGATCTTAGAGCTTTCTCAGTTGAAAAGTTTAAGGTCTCTCTTCTCCACAAAACTTATTCCTGAGTTAACATTATGCCAAAATGAGTGCAGCTCATCCAGTCATTTCCTACTTTCCCCATATTACATTAGGAATTCATGATTCTGTAATTCAACCGAGTACCACTGAATTGACTAAAATGGGAGAAGAAACACTTCCTTCCCTTTTGGCTTTATTTGATAACATTTTCTGAGTATCTCAGTAATGTAACAGAGACAAAAAAATGTAGGTGAATTTATAGCTCAAGAAAAGGGACTTTAGGAAAGAGCTGCATTCTTGATGATGGGAAAATTAAATTTAAAAATTTCAATATTATTCTATATCACAAACAGCTTTAAGGCAAGAACATTATGCAACCTGTTTAATATCTGATTGCTCAATTTTATATTAGGAAATCTCTCCAACACAACGCTGAACGAGACGTATTTGAATATGAATCGGTGAGTGCATTCAATCAGTACAACAATAATCGATTCCTCAGTTGCCTCTCAAATGCCATTTTACATCAAGCAATGAAAACGCAGGGTGTTCGAGTTTAGAACATAGAAAACACCCAGCATTTCATCATCATGAGACACAATTCAATATTCTGAAAGTCTTCTTGTTTACGTAGCATCTTACAAATGGTCCAGTCGTTCTACGGTTTGTGTTTGTAGTGTCACAAGCTTATTCAAATGATTTGGCTTTGTACACTTATGGACAATTCACACATTTTCCCAGGTCTGACATTTATCGCTTGGGAAACATATATCCAATAACTGAAGCTATCCTGGAGGAAAAACAGGTGTAAATCAGTAAAAAAAAAAAAAAAAAAAAATGTTTGTCTGGAAGCTGGCACTTTGTAACCTAAATGATGATCCCTTACAATGTTACTTTGCTCTGAGAGACGTAAAACAATTTCAGGTGACATAGTGACAAAATACTGTTTTTCCCCCAATGAAATCTTTAACCTCTTGGATATTGTGATTCAGATAAATTTTGCATTCGAGATAAGCATCAAGAAATCCCAAATCCCAGCACTGAGGTTTTAAAAAATGAGTGCATTCAAGAAGTAGAGCTTTCTCTTGAGTTATGGAGTGGATTCTCTATCTCCTTATTCCCAGACACAGACTATCCCAAACCAAATCAAGGCATTTCTGTTGTCTTCGATAGCTCATAATTTGTGTGGGCTCTTATCAGTGAAGTGCTGCACTCTCTAAATCCCACCTGCTAAGTGAACTATTTCTATTTCGAGGAAAGCCACCTTGGGATATCACTCTGGCTCAGAAAATTTTGCCACCTTGAGTAATTGTTTTTTGTGCTCCAAATTAAAAGCACATTTGCCACATGGATCAGTGGCATTTATTGAGCACTTTCAGAGCCTTGTGCTCAGCACTTCGGTATGGATACATACTTTTATCGTATTACAATGCTGACTACTGATTTTACTGAACATTTTTCATACTATTTGTCATTTCTAGTCAGTCCATAGTCACATCATCAATGAGTACTTTTGGGGGATGCTTTAAACGATGATGATAAAAAAAAAAAAGTATTAAGCACTCACTTTGTGCCAAGCACTGTTCTAAGCACTGGGGTAGATAGAACGTAATCAGTTTGGACAAATCCCTGTCCCGCATGGGGCTCCCGGTCTCCATCCCCATTTTACAGATGAGTTAACTGAGGCACAGAGAAGTTGTCACTTGTCCGAGGTCACACAGCAGAGAAGTGGTGGGGCAGGGATTAGTACCCGTGACCTCTGTCTCCCAAGCTCGTGGTCTTACCGCTTGCCACTAGGCCATGCTGCTTCTCTCTGCTGGTTCTTAAAAGACTGCATTTCTAGTCAAGAGTTGGAGGTTACTCTGCAGGAGTTCCTCGAGGCTCAGTTCCTGGTCCCCTTCTGTTGCCCATCTCTACTCACTCACTTGGTGAACTCATCGGCTCCCACGCTTCACCTATCATATCTACCTGGGCGACGCCCAAATCTGTCTCCTTCCCTGTTCCCTCTCCCTCCCTCCCTGCTCACATCTCCTCCTGCCTTCAGGACATCTTCACCTCTGTGTCACCTAAAAATCGACGTGCCCAAAACCGAGCTCCTGTCTTCCCTCCCAAACCCTGTCCTCTCCCTGACTTTCCCACCGCTGTGGACGGCACGACCAGATTTCCCATCTCACAAGCCCGCCACCTTGGTGTCATCCTTGACTCCGCTCTCTCATTCACCCCCCCCCATATCCAATCGGTCACCAAAACCTGCCGGTCTCACCTTCATAAGGTCGCCAAGATCTGGCCTTTCCATCCAGACGCTACCTCGTTAGTACAATCACTCATCCTATCCCGACTGGATTACTGCATCAGCCTCCTTTCTGATCTCCTAACCTCCTGTCTCTCCCCACTTCAGTCTATGCTTCATTCTGCTGCCCAGATTAGCTTGTTACAGAAACGTTCTGAGCCTGTCACCCCCCCCCCCTCCTCAAAAATCTCCAGTGGTTGCGTATCAACCTTCACATGAAGCAGAAACTCCTCACGTGGCTTCAAAACTCTCCATCCCCGGCCCCTTCCTACCTCACCTCCCTTCTCGCCTCCTCCAGCCCAGCCCGCACACTCCGCTGCTCTGCCGCTAACCTCCTCACTGGGCCTCCTCCTCGCCTCTCCCGCCGTCGACCCCTGGCCCGCATCCCTACCTCTGGCCTGAAACGCCCTCCCTCCCTCCCTCACCTCCGCCAAACTAGCTCTCTCCCCCTCTTCAGAGCCCTTCTGAGAGCTCACCTCCTCCAGGAGGCCCTCCCAGACTGAGCCCTCCCTTTCCCTCTGCTCCTCCTCCCTTCACCATCCCCGACTCCCTCTTCTCTACCCCCTCTCCACCCAGCAGCACTTGTGTGTACATATTTATTATTCTCTTTTATTAATGTTTATATCTGTAATTCTGTTAATATCGATGCTATCGATGCCTGTTTACTTGTTCTGATGCCTGTCTCCGCCCCTTCTACACTATGAGAAGCAGCATGGCTCAGTGGAAAGAGCACGGGCTTTGGAGTCAGAGTTCATGGGTTCGAATCCCGGCTCGGCCACTCGTCAGCTGTGTGACTTTGGGCGAGTCACTTAACTTCTCTGGGCCTCACTTACCTCATCTGTAAAATGGGGATTAAGACCGTGAGCCCCACGTGGGACAACCTGATTCCCCTGTGTCTACCCCAGCGCTTAGAACGGTGCTCGGCACATAGTAAGCGCTTAACAGATACCAACGTTATTATTATTATTATGAGCCCGTTGTTGAGCAGGGATTGTCTCTCTTTGTTGCCGAATTCTACTTTCCAAGCGCTTAGTACAGTGCTCTGCACACAGGAAGCACTCAATAGATACGATTGAATGAATGAATGAAAGTCTCTATTAGGGAAATAAAATCTACTGAGCAGGTCAACTTGCTGTTGAATAATAATACTAATAATGGTATCTGTTAAGCGCTCACTATGTGCAAAGCACTGTTCTAAGCCCTGGGGGGGATACAAGGCTCACGGTCTTAATCCCCATTTTCCAGATGAGGGAACTGAGGCACAGAGAAGTGAAGTGACCCGCCCAAAGTCACACAGCTGACAAGTGGCGGAGCTGGGATTAGAACCCATGACCTCTGACTCCCAAGCCCGGGCTCCTTCCACTGAGCCACGCTGCTTCTCCTATGGTCATTTGCTTGGAATTTGGAGGAAACACTACAGAGGTGATGGAGATTGTGGGAAAAGCAAAGGATCCAGGGAGTCCAGGTCCTGCTTCAGCTTTCAGCTTACCCCCTGAGAGATTCCCACTCCCACACTAGATTAATTCCCGGCCCATATTTAGATACCCCATGTATTCAACGGCTGGCCAACTGGTGATATGTATGACCAAGTCACTGTGGGCGAGTCACTTTACTTCTCTGTGCCTCAGTTCCCTCATCTGTAAAAAATGGGGATTAAGACTGTGAGCCCCACGTGGGACAACCTGATTCCCCTGGGTCTACCCCAGCGCTTAGAACGGTGCTCCGCACATAGTAAGCGCTTAACAAATACCAACATTATTATGACCATGTCTAATTCCACATATATTTTCCCTCCTACTACTCAGTAGAGCGCTCTGCACATCCGAAGGACTTAATAAATATTATTACTGCTGCTATTGGTTCTCATTCTCATTTGTGTCCAGATTCACAAAGTTCTTTGCTTGTTACAAGACACTACATAACCAAACTGAGTCTCTGGTTTTGCCACTTCGAACGCAGCTCCAATCATGTCCTTTATTCAGAGAAACAGCGTGGCTCAGTGGAAAGAGTCCGGGCTTGGGAGTCAGAGGTCATGGGTTCGAATCCATGCTCTGCCACTTGTCAGTCGTGTGACTCTGGGCAAGTCACTTACCTTCTCTGTGCCTCAGTTACTGCCTCTGTAAAATGGGGATTAAGACTGTGAGCCTCCCGTGGGACAATCTCATTACCCTGTATCTACCCTAGTGCTTAGAACAGTGCTCTACACATAGTAAGTGCTTAACAGATACCAACATTATTATTATTATTAGCAGGAGAACATTAATTACACTATGGCTTCATTATTCACACGTAACCACAAGCCCTAATCTATCGACCTATACTTGCTGAGCACCTATTGCGTGTGGAACGCTGGACTAAACCCTTGGGAGAGTAAAATAGAACCAGACGACATGATGCCTGTCCTTCAGAAGTTTACAGTCTAATGGGGGAGCCATCAAATAAAGGAAGCAAGTAAAAAAAAAAAAAAAGCCAGGCTATAAATGGGGTGATGTGGCATGACAGAATTGCACAGGTCTGGGAGTCAGAGGAACTGGGTTCTGATCCAGATCCTCTACTTCTCTGCTGAGTGATCTTGGGCAAGTCACTTCACTTCTCTGTGCCTCGCTTACCTGATGAGCAGCATGGTTTGGCGCGTTTGGAAGTCCGAGGACGTGGGTTCTAATTCCCGCTCGCCCACTTGTCTGCTGTGTGATTTGGGGCTAGCGGCTTAACTTCTCTGTGTCTGTTACCTCATCTGTAAATGGGGATTAAGACTGTGAGTCCCACATGGGACAACCTGATGACCCTGTATCTACCCCGGGCCTTAGAACAGTGCTTGGCACATAGTAAGGACCTAACAAATACCATAATTTTGAGAAGCTACGTGGCTCAGTGGAAAGATCACGGGCTTGGGAGTCAGAGGTTCATTCATTCATTCATTCAATAGTATTTATTGAGCGCTTACTATGTGCAGAGCACTGTACTAAGCGCTTGGGATGAACAAGTCGGCAACAGATAGAGACAGTCCCTGCCGTTTGACGGGCTTACAGTCTAATCGGGGGAGACGGACGGACAAGAACAATGGCACTAAACAGCGTCAAGGGGAAGAACATCTCGTAAAAACAATGGCAACTAAATAGAATCAAGGCGATGTACAATTCATTAACAAAATAAATAGGGTAACGAAAATATATACAGTTGAGCGGACAAGTACAGTGCTGTGGGGATGGGAAGGGAGAGGTGGAGGAGCAGAGGGAAAAGGGGAAAATGAGGCTTTAGCTGCGGAGAGGTAAAGGGGGGATGGCAGAGGGAGTAGAGGGGGAAGAGGAGCTCAGTCTGGGAAGGCCTCTTGGAGGAGGTGATTTTTAAGTAAGGTTTTGAAGAGGGAAAGAGAATCAGTTTGGCGGAGGTGAGGAGGGAGGGCGTTCCAGGACCGCGGGAGGACGTGACCCGGGGGTCGACGGCGGGATAGGCGAGACCGAGGGACGGCGAGGAGGTGGGCGGCGGAGGAGCGGAGCGTGCGGGGTGGGCGGTAGAAAGAGAGAAGGGAGGAGAGGTAGGAAGGGGCAAGGTGATGGAGAGCCTCGAAGCCTAGAGTGAGGAGTTTTTGTTTGGAGCGGAGGTCGATAGGCAACCACTGGAGTTGTTTAAGAAGGGGAGTGACATGCCCAGATCGTTTCTGCAGGAAGATGAGCCGGGCGGCGGAGTGAAGAATAGACCGGAGCGGGGCGAGAGAGGAGGAAGGGAGGTCAGAGAGAAGGCTGACACAGTAGTCTAGCCGGGATATAACGAGAGCCCGTAATAGTGAGGTAGCCGTTTGGGTGGAGAGGAAAGGGCGGATCTTGGCGATATTGTAGAGGTGAAACCGGCAGGTCTCGGTAACGGATAGGATGTGTGGGGTGAACGAGAGGGACGAGTCAAGGATGACACCGAGATTGCGGGCCTGCGGGACGGGAAGGATGGTCGTGCCATCCACGGTGATGGAGAAGTCTGGGAGCGGACCGGGCTTGGGAGGGAAGATGAGGAGCTCGGTCTTGCTCATGTTGAGTTTTAGGTGGCGGGCAGACATCCAGGTGGAGACGTCCCGGAGGCAGGAGGAGATGCGAGCCTGAAGGGAGGGGGAGAGGACAGGGGCGGAGATGTAGATCTGCGTGTCATCTGCGTAGAGATGGTAGAGAGGTTCTAATCCCAGCTCTGCCACTTATCTGCTATGTGACCTTGGGCAAATCACTTCACTTCTCTGGGCCTCAGCTACCTCATCTGGAAAATGGGGATTGGAATTGGGAGTCCCACGTGGGACAGGGACTATGTCCAACCCAGTTTGCTTGTATCCTCCCCAGTGCTTAGTACAGTGTCTTGCACATAATAAACACTTAATACCATAATTATAAATACTATTAAAATGATGAAATAAGAACTTAAGTGTACAATTGAATACATATGTATTCATGGAATAAATATGGTGATAATGGCTGGTAGGTTTATGTGACAGCGTATGTATAAACCATAAGTTTGAGCGGAAAAAAAAAGTGGTTTAAGGTCATTCACCTCAAAGAGCAGAGCTGCTGTTTCCTCTCCCCTGCTTTTACTCAAGCAGAGACTGTATTAGGGGTGGAAACACAAAGAAGATGAAAGAATTCTATCTCGTAGATATACTGTGGTATGTGTGGGTACAAATGAAATGTTCATGAAACAGATTGACTATATAGTGATAACTCGTGAAAGATGAATCACCTCCAGAAGTATAGAAGTATAACAGTAATTAACCGCAAATATAAAATAACTTTAAATACATTAAGACAAATAGAGAACCAGAAATCTGAATTTTTACCAACCAGTAATTGCCCATGGATCATTCATTCATTCACTAGTATTTATTGAGCGCTTACTACGTGCAGAGCACTGTACTCAGCGCTTGGAATGGACAATTGGGCAACAGATACAGTCCCTGCCCATTGATGGGCTCACAGTCTAATCATAAAGAGGGCCATTGCTAGTCAATCTTTGGTGTAAATTGATCAAATATCCAGGAAGTAGTTGGGAAAAGGAGAGAAGCTTGGTCATAATTTCTTCAACTGAAAACACCCTTCATCTTGCAGAAGTCATCGCACAGAGTTGACCAGTTCTTTAATGCTTCAGGTGATGCAGTGCATAGAAAAACAAAACAGGATCTGTCTTCACTTACAGGTCCTGGGCAACTGCCGTAATTTTATAAATCTGTCGTATTATATGTATACGTAATTGCTAAGTGCTTACTAGGTGCCAGGCACTGTACTAAGCACAGGGGTAGATAAAAATAATTGTGTTGAACATAAATCATATCCCGTATGGTCTTCACAACCTTAATCCCCAGGTTACACATGAAGAAATTGAGATGCGCACAGTTATATTAAATGCAATTTAAATAGAAGCATTCTAAATGAAAAGATCCTTTCTCTGGGGATATGATCATATAAATGAAGTTTAGAGGTAAACCCACTGTTTCCAAAAAAAAAAAAAAAAAAGGACAGAGATCATTTTTATGCGTCTTGATTCTGGTTTTGAAGGCAATTTAAAATGAATTCTATCTCCAACAGTAGGGTTGAGACTTATGAATAATTGTTGTTGGAAAAACTTTTTCCTATCAATTCATTTTGGGGGTAGACATTTACAAGAGTGAATGTTTTTCTCATGTCACGATATTTCAATAATGTTCTGGGGCAGTTTAATATAGATACCAGTGATTTCGAGTACATTATGGCATTGTGTATCTGTGTATAGAACCACAGATTATTTCTTGATCACTTGAAATAATCTTCCCAGGGACAGTCTGATTAGGTGATTCTCTGCAAATCATCAGGAAGTTAATCTATTGCCTGTTAAAAACAACTGTAACAAGAATCAGTAATCATCTCATTTGTCAGGCCAGATCAACACAATTTGATTCCTATGGAGCTTTTAGATTTTCATTTCACTTCTGTGCCCCGAACCAGGGTTACATTGATTGATTAAATATTACAGTCAAACCCTTCAGACCCCAGAGATGATTCTGACGGTCCCTGGTGGCTGGAAAGGTTTCTAAGACCAAACCAGACAGCCAAAGGCTCTGTGAAGTAGGTGAGAAAAACCCCTTGGAAGAAATATTGTGAGGGATATCTCCTGGCAGAGAACCTATCTACCAACTCTGTTCTTTTGTACTCTCCCGAGGGCTTAGTACAGTGCTCCGCACAGAGTGAATGCTCAATAAATATGATGGATCGATTGAATGACAGTTTAACCCCTACCAAATTTTCCCCAGAAGGGTGGCTGCTAGGAAACCCTAGGCAGGTTTTGATATCGGATGCCCCATTCCCTCTGGGTTCAGGAACTCTCAGATCTGTGTTTCATTGAGATGCCCTTCCAAGGAGCTTATAAGGGGCTACAGATGCCACTGGCAGAGAGAAATCCCCTCACCCTTTCCCCCAGCTTGTATCCCAGTGGTGCTCCCATGCAGAAATGGACAGTGCTTGCTTGCAAACCAAGTGGAAGGAAAAGGTCTGAGCTGGAATTTTCCCTTCTTTGTCCCTCAGTTTCCTCATCTATTAAACGGGAATTAAATCCCTCTTCTCCCCGGCACAGCCTGTTAGCCCATGCAGATCAGGGCCTTTGTCCGACCTGATTATGTTTTCTCTACCCCAGCAGTTAACACAGTGCTTGGTAGATAGTAGGTGCTTAACAAATACCATACAGATCATTATCATCATTATTATTATTATCGTCAGTATTAGTGTTCATACAAGAATTGACCTCTTACTCTATAATCAGGCAAAAGTCACACCATTGACTACCCACCTCCTTATCAACAGAGTCAAACCGGCACAAATGATTTGGTGAAGAGGTTTGAGATGTGATTTGAGAATGACAGGAGAAGCAGTGCGGTCTAGTAGATAGAGCACGGACCTGGGAGTCAGCGGGACCTGGGTTCTAATCCAGGCTCCGCCGTCTGCTGTGTGTCCTTAGGAATAGTCGCAATACTACTCTGAGCCTCAATTACCACATCTGTAAAATGGGGATTAAGACTGGGAGCCCCATGTGGGACATCGACTGTGTCTGACCTGATCGGCTGAACAAATGCCATAAAAAAAAGAAGTATCTGAGGAAAGGCATGCAGTCTCTCAATACTCCAGTCAATTCTCTACCCAATCAATCATTGGTCTTTACTGAGCACTTATTCTGTGCAGAGCACTGACCTGAGCACTCGGGAAGCAACGTGGCTTAGTGGAAAGAGCATGGGCTTAGGAGTCAGAGGTCGCGGTTCTAATCCCTGCTCCACCACTTAGAAGCAGCGTGGCTCAGCGGAAAGAGCCCGGGCTTGGGAGTCAGAGGGCATGGGTTCGAATCTGGCTCTGCCACTCGTCAGCTGTGTGACTGTGGGCAAGTCACTTAACTTCTCGGTGGCTCAGTTACCTCATCTGTAAAATGGGGATGAAGACTGTGAGCCTCACGTGGGACAACCTGATTACCTTGTATCTACCCCAGCGCTTAGAACAGTGCTCTGCTTAAGCGCTTAACAAATACCAACATTATCATTATTATTATTATTATTATCTGCTGTGTGACCTTGGACAAGTCACTTAACCTCTCTGTACCTCAGTTACCTTATCTGGAAAATGGGGATTAAGACTGTGAGCCCCACATGGGACAACCTGATTTCCTTGTATCTACCCCAGTGCTTGGAACAGCGCGTGGCACATAGTTAGCACTTAAATACCATCATTACTCAAAAGGATGATCCCTGCCCGAAAGGAGCTCACAGACTAGGGTACTAGTAATTCAGTGAATCATATTTGTTGAGCACTTACTGTGTGCAAAGTACTACACTAACAAATTGGGAGAGTACAATATAGAAACAGGTATAGACACATTTCCTGCCTACAATGAGCGTATAGTCTAGAAGGTAATTATTAAATTAATACAAAAGCAGTTAAGTCTGAGGCCAGGCACACTAACCCAACTGCTTGGTTGGAATACAAGAAAGAGCCTTCCATAGATGTTAGGGTATTCTTTCTCTAAATTACAGATTGTGGCTTGTCTGATCAGGTTGAAGATGTCTAGGAAGAAATATCAGAGGGTAAAACCCACCTTGATATTCTCTTTCTGAGACCACTTCGTATTCTCAAAGTGTATACTGAGAATACACTACTGTATTGTCAGCAGTGAGGACTGTCCACCTCCAACTGTTGGGATTCCAGTTTTCCCATTTCAGAGCCTGTGGGAATTATTTTAAGGACATCGAATAACTTTGAACTGTCAAGTATTCACCATGGTTTAGGCACATTGGTTGTTGTCCCTGAGACATTAGGTGATCTTTTTGGTTTGACCAGACCCCGGTTCACATTCAGATCAAAAGTGCCATCGATCTGGACTGACCGGATTGAGGGACGATATCAATTACTCTCATAGATTTGTGTGTGTGTGTGGGAAGGAGGCCGCTGGAGAATACAGGATCTATCGTATAAAAATAAAAGAGGATAAAGAGGACTAGCTGCCATTATCATGTTATCTTCTTTTTGTGTGTGTTTGCTGTTACACCTGTGCACGTGGAAAGTTCCCGAGAGGCCATGGCAACTTAACCTCCCACCGCCAAGTCTCTCTCCCGCTGAGTGACTGAGAATCAAACCTACTGAAACAAGTGATAAACTGAGGAGGCTACAACTCTCTCCATTGCGAGCGTTCCTTTCAACCTTAAAGTGTTTACCAAGGGCAAGTAGTGAGTTAATTAGGCTGTCTTAGGCCATCAAGATCAACAGCCTTTGTTTATGTCCTTCTTAAGCAACGGGCCACACTGTCCGCTGAGGGGAATTGCAAGAGAAGGATGAGACAAGTTCCCTATCATTTAAGTCTAATGGGGGAAGACAAGCACACCCAAAACATGAACCTGGAAATAGATAAAGGGCAAGAGAATAGATAGTAGTTGGCAAAGGCTGACGTGAGCTAACCGTTGTCAATAATGCTGTTCTTTTCGCCCAGGGAGATACATTTCCCTACACGGTCTGATTTGGAGGGTTGACCTGTCGGAATAAGAAATGTGGTATTTCTTACGGGCCGGTCACTTTGATGAGGGAGAAGAGGTATTGGATCCCAGTTTTACTGATGAGGAAACTGAGGCACTGAGAGGTTAGGGGACTTGTCCAAGGTCTCACAGCAGACAAGTGGAGGAACCAGGATCAATAAAACCCAGGTCTTCTGACTCCCAGGCCCCTGCTTTTTCCTGGTTTCATGAGCCTTTAGCTTTCTCTGCTCAGTTCGTGACCTCAGAGTAACAACTTGAGAACTAAATGATTAATGTCCAGGTCTCCCCATTTCAGAACCTGGGGAAGGATTTTGTTAGATAATTTTGAATCGTCAGGTGCTGTCGTTTGGGTATATTGGTATTCTCTTTCACTGAATGATGTGGTCATTCGGTCAGCCATATGATATAAAGGAAGTGAGGTTATAACATTTAAACAATGTTCACTTTATCCCAAGAACACATCCCGGGCCTCAATATCGCAATGATTTTTCCTACTATTCTTCTCCCAAGTCCTTGAAAGAGTCGCTCACCCTCTCTTTCTCCATTTCCTCTCCTCCTATTCTCTCCTTCAGCTCTTCCAATCTGGTTTCCACCCTCTTCACTCCGTAGAAGGTGCCCTTTTGAAAGTCACCAGTGACCTGCTTCTTGACAAATCCAATGGCCTCTACTCCATCCTATTCCTCCTCAAGCTCTCAGTAGCTTTCGACACTGTCGACCACCCCATTCTCTTTGAAACACTGTCCAACCTTGCCTTTACTGACACTTTCCTCTCTTGGCTCTCCTCCTCTGACCTCTCCGTCTCAATCTCTTTTGCAGACTCCTCTTCTGCCTCCTACCTTTTGGGAGTGGAGGGTCTCTCAGGGTTCAATTCTGGGGTCCCCTTCTGCTGTCCATCTCCACCCAGTCCCTTGGAAAGCTCATTTTCTCCAATAGCTTCAACTACCGTATTTATTATTATTATTTATTGTCTTTATTATCCCAGATTTACCTCTCCAGCCCTTACCTCTCTCCTCCTCTACGGTCCTTCATTTCACATCCTGCCAACACTTCAAATTAAGCATGCCCGAAAGACAACTCTTCATATCTCCAATCAAACCTTGTGGTCCCCCATCTTTCCCATCGCTGTAGGCGATGTCACGATTCTCGCTATCAATCGATCAGTGATATTTACTGAGCACTTACTGCGGAACGCTATATTAAGTTCTAGTTCTACGTTCACAAAATGCTCTAGGTTCGGGAGGACTCACGCAAATCATGACGCGTGACACCATTGCGCAACATTCTTGTGTCCAGATCACTGCGTGACTTGTGGGTGTCTGGATGTCCAGTGTTTTCCAGGACCCTCATCGGGATTACTGCATCAGCATCCTTTCTGACTTCCCAACCTCCTGTCTCTCCCTCCTTGAGTCTATACTTCACGCTGCTGGCCGGATCATCTTTCAGAGATACGTTCTGAGCATGTCACTCCCCATGCTCAAAGATCTCCGGTGGTTGCCTATCAATCCCTATATCGAGCAAAAACTCCTCACCGTTGGCTTCAAAGCTACCCATCACCTTGCCCCCTTCTACCTCACCTCCCTTCTCTCCTTCTACAGCGCAGCCCGCGCACTCCGCTCCTCTACCATCGCCAACCTCTTCACCGTTCCATGTTCTCGCCTCTCCCGCCGTCGCCCCCGGCCCGTGTCCTACCTCTGGCCTGGAGTGCTCTCCCTCCTGAAATCCGCCAAACAATCACACTTCGCCCCTTCAAAGTCCTACTAAAGGCTCACCTCCTCCAAGAGGCCTTCCCAGACTAAGCCCCCCTTTTCCTCAGCTTCCTCTCCCCTCCCTCTTGCCCTGACTCACTCCTTTTGCTCTGCCGCCTCCCCACCCCACAGCACTTGGGTGTATATACGAACATATCTATAGTTCTATTTATTTATATTAACATATGTTTGTTTTGATCTGTATATATCTATAATTCTATTTATATGGATGCTACTGGTGCCTGTTTACTTGTTTTGATGTCTATCTGCCCCGTCTAGACTGCAAGCCTGTTCTGAGCAGGGATTGTCCCTCTTTATTGCTGAATTGTACCCTCCAGATGCTTAGTATAGTGCTCTGCACATAGTAAGCGCTCAATAAATACAATTGAATGAATGAAATACCATTAACTGATGATGGTATTTGTTAAGCACTTACTATGTGTCAAGCACATTTCTAAGCACTGGGGTAGATACAAAGCTTTCAGGTCGGACGCAGTCCACGCCCCACGTGGGGCTCGCAATGTTAATCCTCATTTTACAGATGAGATAACTGAGGCCCGGAGAAGTGAAGAGACTTGCCCAAGGTCACACAGGAGATATGTGGGGGAGTCAGGATTAGAAGGCAGATCCTTCTATCTGTGCTCTATCCCCTAGGTCATGCCTCTTCCCTGGTAACTAGGGAGTAATCTAACGACTTGTGTTATTAACACGCACACTATACATCTAAGAATATACCCCCGCAAACCTCTGGAGGATTTTAAAACAACAGACTAGGGTTCTGCATAAAACTTTTGAATTTTCAAGAGCCTGTTCTCAAAGAACCCCTTTGGCAAGCTAAGTCCTCCTCAGCAGGCTGATTTTAAATGAAATCATATTTTTACTCACCGCCACCCAATCCACCCAGTACAGAAAAATTGGCTCTCGTGTTCTTAATTAAAAAGAGCAGCTGCTAATTTCTTGGAACAAATTGCCCCATCTAAATATCTTGAAATCTGGCAACAATCTTCACAAACATAATCCACGTATTGGCTGAAGGAATGTAACTCTCACATGGGTTAATGGGCAGGCAGTGTATATAACTAGGGGAAAGAAAAAGAATTAATTTTTAAGAGTGTATATCATTTGAAAAACATCACTTCCTTACCCAATTAGGAGGATATGCTGTGCGAGTTGATCAATTGGATTTATTGATCACTGAGTCCTCAGTTCTGTACTAAGAACTTTGGAGTATAAAAAGGTTTCAAGACACATAGTTCCTGCCCTCAAGTAGCTAGATGTTTAATTAAAAAGAAAAGAAAAAAATATTTACAGATAGTGACATCTTAAATATCTGGAAGGAGACTCAAGCGATCATATAATACTATCTTCCAAAAATTTATTTTTCAAATGATTTGACCTGTAAAATTTCAGATTGCTCTAATGATTTGAAATTGTTTGGCCCCTATGTTTACTAGGAAGTTGTCCTCTGACATCTTATCTCTGTTTCAGTCTCCCCCTCTTAACACAAGGTATACTCCCCCTGGGGACCCTTATTTGTTCCCCCGGATTCATTAACTCTTGAATCAATCATGTTCACTGAGCACTTACTGTGTGCAGAGCACTGTACTGAGCGCTTGGGAGAGTACAATATAACATCAGACACATTGCCTGCCCACAGCGAGCTCACCGCCTAGAGTGTACCAAAATATGTCCCATTTCTCCATCCAAACTAGTTTGGCGCCACTGAAAGAGAACTCTGAAATCAAGTCATACCTGGCCAACTTTCTAGATATCGTGAACCAAGGTCTGCTCTTAGATCGGAAGAAAGAAACCTGCCCTAGTAATATTGAATTTATTGAGTCCCACTTGTTACAGCGACCTGAACCAAGGAGCGCTTGGGACGTTTAAACAAAGAAATGAGTCATTGCCTGCCCACAGGGAGGTTTTACTCTAGTAGGGAAGACAGACGTATTTATGAATTAAGGGGTCGAGATAAAAAATTGAATATACAATTGAACAAACGTATAAAAATGCTGAGGATGAGTGTTTCTTATAGTTTCACAAATTAATGTGTTAGAGATGTCCTATAGGTTTAGGTGGCTTAGATTGCTGGGACTTAATCAGCTAGGGTTTGCGGGGGAAGGGGATTTTAGAGGACTTGGAATGTCAAGAGGGCTGCAATCTGTAGGAATATAGGAGGGAAGAGTTCCAAGAGAGGAGAACAGAGTGAGGGAGGGGACAGAAGCCAGGTACAGCGAGAAGCCTGACTCAGGAGGAACCTAGAAAAAGAGGCGGGGAACAGTTGGTGAAGAAAGCAGACCCGTAAAGCCGGTGAATGGACCAAGAGGCCGAGAGGTCATTTTTCAGGAGTTTTTGTGTTCAACGGAGGGCTGGAGGTAGTCACTAGAGGATTTTGAGGAGAATACTTCATGAAAACGACACAGGTAGCATTGGGTAATATGAATTGGACTGGGAAATTTGCCAGAGGCCGAGCGACCAAAAAGGAGGTTAATTCAAAGTCCAACAACAAACCGGAGCTTGAACCACGGAGGCAGTAGTAGTATTGTTTTGTTGTCTGTCTCCCCCTTCTAGACCGTGAGCCCGTTGTTGGGTAGGGATTGTCTCTATCTCTTGCCGGATTGTACTTTCCAAGCGCTTAGTACAGTGCCCTGCACACAGTAAGCGCTCAATACATACGATTGAATGAATGAATAGTATGTGTGTGTGGTATTTGTTAAGCACTTACTATGTGCCAGGAACTGTATTAAGCATTGATACAGCTAAGAGACAAGCTAATCGGGTTGGACACAGTCCACATCTCCCATGGGGCACACAGTCTCAATCCCCATTTTACAGATGAGGGAACTGAGGCACAGAGAAGTGAAGTGACTCGCCCAAGGTCACACAGCAGACTAGGGGCAAAGCCGGGATTAGAACCTAAGTCCTTCTGACTCCCAGG
Organism: Ornithorhynchus anatinus; assembly: GCF_004115215.2. Taxonomy (NCBI): domain Eukaryota; kingdom Metazoa; phylum Chordata; class Mammalia; order Monotremata; family Ornithorhynchidae; genus Ornithorhynchus; species Ornithorhynchus anatinus. Next base: position 32,561,732 of record NC_041736.1, read on the forward strand.
CCCGTGCTCTACCCACTAGGCCTCACTGCTTCTCCATACATGGAGTAATAGAGTTCATTAAGCATCCACTGGGTACAGAGCACTGCCCCAAGTGCTGGGAGACTGTGGACAAGTCACCTCACTTCTCTGTGCCTCAGTTACCTCATCTGTAGAATGGAGATTAAGACTGCGCGCCTCATGTGGGACAACCCGATGACCCGTTTCTACCCCAGCGCTTAGAACAGTGCTCTGCACATAGTAAGCGCTTAACAGATACCAGCATTATTATTATTATTATTATTACACAGGTGAAAACTAAGCTTCATCCCTGCCGGTCACGGGGTGGCTGGTGGGGAGATTGGGGTCCTATCCCCAGTTTTGAGTGTTGGGACTATCTTCTCAGTGGTGATGATTTCAGATCGGAAACCGGCTAGGATATGCTTCAAGGTGAATAGGTTCTAACATCTCAGGGCTAAGGCTCGTACACTCTTCTCAGTGGGAGACTTCATCATCCTCATCATCACCACATTGTCGTCGTCTAATACACCGTCATGAGCTAAGCGATCCGTTAGTGAAATAAAATGACACTTAAATATTTTGCAATTTGGCCTTTCCCTGATTCACTTTAATAATAAGTAAATAACTGTGGTTTGTGTTAAGCACTCAGTATGTGCCAGACACTGTTCAAAGCGCTGAAATGGATACAGCATATGGGGTTGGACACAGTCTCTGTCCCACATGGAACTCACAATCTCAAACTCCATTTTATAGGTGAGGTAACCAGTGCACAGAAAAGTTAAACGACTTATCCAAGGCCACACAGCAGGCAAGTAGCGGAGACCGGATTAGAGCCCAGATCCTTTGGACTCCCGGCCCTTGAGCTACCCATTAGGCCCCACTGTTTCTCGCTTTACTCCTCTCCTTTCCCTGACCCCTCGACCCTTTAGTTGAAATAATTCAGGTGTTACTAATTATGTCACGAATTACAAGTTTAGCAAAAATATAGAGGAATAAAATCAATGCATTGAAAAAACAATTGCCTACGTATACTGGATGACTCAAAAGAAACATTCTGAGTTTCCTGACGGAGGCAGTATTTCCCAATGGAAGGAGTAGAGAATTTGGAGACAGTAGATCTGGGTTCTAATGAAAACTCTCCTGTTGGACAAGTCTATTCAACCTCTGTGACGCCATGTCCTCTTCTTAAAATGGAGATAAGATACTCTATCTGTTAGGTTTTGAGTTCCATGAAAAAACTGGGAAGGCTTTCAATTTGGGTATTCATATTTAGTGAGCGCTTACTATGTGCAGAACACTGTACTGAGTGTTTGGAATGTTCAATTCGGCAACAGATGGAGACGATCCCTGCCCAGTCACGGGCCCGCAGTCTAAATGGGGGAGACAGACGGCAAAGCAAAACAGAACCAAACAAAGCAAGTAGTCTGGCGTAGATATCATCAAGATGAATAGAATCATAGATTTATACACATCGTTAGCAAAATAGAGTAATAAAAAATATATACAAATATGCACAGTGCTGTGAGAAGGGGAAGGGGAAGAGCAGAGGGCTGGAGAATAATAATAACGTTGGTATTTGTTAAGCGCTTACTATGTGCAGAGCACCTTTCTAAGCGCTGGGGTAGACACAGGGGAATCAGGTTGTCCCACGTGGGGCTCACAGCCTTAATCCCCATTTTACAGATGAGGTAACTGAGGCCCAGAGAAGTGAAGTGACTCGCCCACAGTCACACGGCTGCCCAGTGGCAGAGCTGGGATTCGAACTCATGCTCCAAAGCCCGTGCTCTTTCCACTGAGCCATGCTGCTTGGAGAAGGGGGAATGGGGAGGGGAGAAGGGGCAAAGGGCTCGGTCTGGGAAGGCCTTCTGGAGGAGGTGAGCTCTCAGTAGGGCTTTGAAGAGGGGAAGAGAGTCAATTTGGCGGAGGTGAAGAGGGAGGGCGTTCCAGGACAGCGGGAGGACGTGGGTCAGGGGTCGACTGCGGGACAGGCGTGGATGAGGAACCGTGAGGAGGTGAGCGGCAGAGGAGCGGAGCGTACGGGGTGGGCAGTAGAAGGAGAGAAGGGAGGTGAGGTAGGAGGGGGCAAGGTGATGGACAGCTTTGAAGCCAAGAGTGAGGAGTTTTTGTTTCATGCAAAGGTGGTTAGTCAACCACTGAAGGTTTTTGAGGAGGGGAGTGACATGCTCAGAGCGTTTCTGTATCCCACTTTACTTTTTTGTGGCATTCATTAAGCAAGCACTTACCATGCGCCAGACACCATACTAAGCGGTGGGGAAGATAGAAGATAGTCAACCTTAACCCCCGTTTTACAGATGAGGTAACTGAAAAGAAGTTAAGGGACTCACCCAAGGTCACACAGCAGCCAAATGGCAAAACCAGGATTAGAATCCAGGCCCTTCTGACTCCCAGACCTGTGCTCTATCCACTATGCTATGCTGCTTTTTAAAAAATGTCTTAAAAATGACCCTAAAATGTCATCATCATCATCATTGTTATTCTAATCATTACTATTATTATCATCATTATTATCTATACCATTCTCAGGCCTGGATCTCATTCAGTGGTCTAAAATGTCATTTTTAGACTCTAGCATAAGGGAGTCAGACATGTGACCTAAGGGTGTGATGTGGTCATGGAAGCATAAATATATTTTTAAAGGAACAGAGCAGAGATGAAAGATTGGGAAATAAAGAATGTAGCAGTCATCGAAATGGAGCCAAGCCATACATGAAATGTTTATTTTTAGATATATAGAGAGAGGGAAAGATTTCAAAGATGCTGTAAGGGAAAATATAGCAGCCTTAGATACAGCCTAAATATGAAGAGAGAAGGAAAAGAAGTCATTGGGTGGAAAAATTATGCAAGTTAACGAGCAAGTTTGAGCCAACCCTAATGCTTTTCAAATGAATCTTGCTTATAACGCAAGAATAATGTACAAACATATCATGGATTCTGTTGAAAGACACCATTATAAAATAATTACAATAAGGATCTGTGTATGAATAAAAGCTATCATAAGCAATCAGTTTACTATTTTATTTTTCAAACAAAGTCCTTTGGCCAAGAATAGACTTTTTTAAAACATTTCTCAGAGATTTGAATAATAAGAATAAGGCACAAGAACGTTTTCATAACATTGCGGATATCTGAAGGAAGCATCTGCTGTGAAAAAAATAATGGGGTTTCTATTTGGTCTGTACAGGTTAAAGAGAGGGAACTTGCCATGTGGAGAGTGAAAGTCTGGTACAGCCCGAACAGATAGCGGGACAGAGTTAAAGCTTTACTGAAAAATAGCTTGGACTTAAAATAAATCTCCCACAGTGCCTGTGAAACCCCTCAGACATCTTAATGGTTCCAGAAAACAGTAACAATAGTTGGAATTCTAGCATGGCCTCTGCCACTTGTCTGCTGTATGCGCTTGACCATTCCATTTAACATCAGTAGACCTCAGTTTCCTCATCTGTAAAATGGGAATGTTAATTGTCCTCCTTCCCCTCTTATACTGTGACCCCAGGATAGGATGGGTTTCATGTCTGAAATGCTTGTTAGCCCAGCGCTTAGCCCCCAGCAAACAATAAGTACCACCAATATCATGATATAATATCGGCATTACAGAGTTTAAACGTAGTCCCTATGTTCTGTTATTTCACCGTGAAAATGTGAGATTCCTGTGGGAAGAGAACTCAATAATAATAGTAGTGGTATCTGTTAAGCGCTTACTAAGTACTGTACTAAGCACTGGGGTAGATACAAGCAAATCTGGGCTAGATTCAAGCACCTATCCCACGTCGGGCTCACAGTCGTATTCTTGTGTCGTATTTTTTCAGGTTTGTCCTTAAAGAACGTTATGACTACTAAGGTCTAGACACTGTTGTCCAGTGACGCTCAGTTAGTGCGGCCAGAGAAGGGACCCCAACATCGACGTGATACTTTCGCCAGGTGGGTCATTTGAGGCGGGATTGACGGGCAGCACGATACCCAAACACGTGCTTTGCGATGAACCGAAGTGGGATAGTCATAGAAATCGGGGGAGTTAAAGACCCGGTGAAGCAGATCCTAACACCACGTGGCAGAGCAGTTCGACTGGCAGACGGCAGCAAGAGGCAGATCTGCCTGTCGTTCAAGCTCTCGGAAAAGAGGCAGCCATCAAAGGGAAAAGGCTTGGGGAAGATTGTGATGCCAAGAGGGAGGAGTGAAAACAAAGCCAGGTACTGAGGGAAATAAATGCAACATAGCTCTGCAACAAGCTATCTTTACACGTTCACCGTTGCTCAAGGGGTAACCTGCCCGGCCTTATCAGTCACAACCACACACGCTGAAAAATTCTCAGCATCAGCCGAGCCATCTCCCTTCCTGAAAGACGGTGATATATGTCGTTTAATAACGCACGCGGTGGCTGGATTGCTCAGTGTCTAATGAGATGGGCTGGAGTAAATTTACTTTCACGGGAAAGTGTGGACTTGCACTACTTTTACGTCACAGAATAACTTTTACTACCTGTTGATGTTTCACAAAATCGATATAGGAGAATAAGACCTAGTACTGTGATTTAGGATCATCCATACTCAGAATCCTTCCAGGGTTGAATTGCAAGACACTGCGTAAAATATCAGATACAAATATATAAGGCACTCTCAGTTCCAGCAGAGTTCCCTAAGAGCACTACTTTGGGTTTGACTGCAGAGTGATAGGAAAACGTTTTCCCGTTATTGAAGATATTGTATGGGCCTCTCCATGGAGGTGACCCCACGCTAAAACACTTCCCTGAACTCTTCCTCAGCATATGGAACATGGAGGAATGCCACAGGATTTCAAAGACCATCTCTATCTTCAAAAAATAAAAAGTAAAAGATCAGAACAGGGCAGTTATCGTGACATCTCGGTACTGTCCACTGTCAGCAAGATCCAAAGGAGAATCTTTTTTTTTTTTTTTAATGGCATTTATTAAGCACTTATCATGTGCCAGGCGCTGTAGTAAGTCTTGGGGTAGAAACAAGCTAATCGAGTTGGACACAGTCCGTGTCTCACATGGGGCTCACAGTCTTAATCCCTATTTTACAGATGAGATAACTGAGACACAGAGAAGTGAAGGGACTTGCCCAGTGTCACACAGCAGACAAGATGTGGAGCCGGGATTAGAACCCAGGTCTTTCTCATTCCCAGGCCAACACTCTATCCACTAAGCCGTGCTGCTCCTGATTTTTGAACAACAGCATTAACTGAATGCCCCCGGCGTCACAATGGAGCACAGTACCCCGGTCTTACTTTTGTAGCGCGTCACGTGCAGGATAAATGCAGCAAACAGGACCAACGAGATCTCCATACACTTCTCATAGACCTTAAAAAAAAAAAAAGTTAGACACCATCAACAGATCCAGGCTTTCAAAACAACTAAGCAAAGTTGGTTGCCCTGAAAACATCATACCATTTAACACATTCCCCGTTGTTAATGGGGTAAAGCAGGGATGCATAGTGAGTTCAATCTTGTCAGTTTATTCTACGGAGTCATTTTGGAAGATAAAATAAAAGCCTTTGATGTTGGTATTAAAATGCACTTCCACACTTCTGGGAAACTCTTCATACTGCACCAACTCACTATATTATACAGTGCCATTTATGGGCTGCACTAAACATCAACCAGGAAGAGAGAATCACCAGCAACAAAGTCCTAGAAAAAAATAAATCTCATGACACTGAAGCTCTGCTCACCATAACACAAATCTGCGAATAGCCGAATAGACGACAGCAGGATACACAAATAACGGCTGTATTCTGAAACTGGGAAACTGAAAGCAAGAAGGACATAGGAAAAGACTTAAGCGTAGAGCCAAGAAACCTTCGGACAATGCCACAGCCCAGCTAAAAACCTGGAGTTGATTGTTGTAGATAGGCCAGCTTGAAAGAAGTGGCTCTTTTTGAGTAGAAACCTGGTACGAATCACGAGACAAGGAGGCAAAACAAAAATATTGCCGAGTACTGCAGGTAATAAATATAACAGCTTTGCAAAGGGCAGCTTTTATGTGTTCAAAATGAAGACAGTGGGTTCCTTGATGGCCATTTCAATCACCTATAAACCTACAGATGGATTTTGCCATTAGCGGTGTTTTCTGTGACCACAAGTATAACTAAATATCAATCAGTTGTTTTTTTAGAGATTATTGTGTGTGGATATAATTATGTTTATGTGTGTAGATATGTGTTTGTAGCTGTGTGTCCAGAAGAGGAGGGCAGGTTCATAATAGTTCCAATTCTCTTCTGTGTTCCCATTCTGATCATTTTATCTCTTCCAGCTTCCTCATACAGCTCATTTTAATAATAATAATAACCGTGGTATTTCTTAAGCACTTACTACATGCCAAGCGCTGTTCTAAGTGCTAGGGTAGAAACAAGAATGACCAGTTTCCACATGGGGCTCAGAGTCTAAGTAGGAGGGAGAATAGGAATCCCCACTTACGGGTGAGGAAACAGGAACAGAGGATTTACGTGACGTGTCCAAGTTCACTCAGCAGGAAAGTGGAAGATCTGCTATTAGAACCAAGGTCGTCCAGCTCCCGGGTCTGTGTTTTATCCACTGGGCCAAGCTGCTTCTCGTAGGAAAAGAAATTTAGCACTGGGGCCGGAAGCATAAAAAAAAATCCTAGAAGGAAATTGATTCATCACCTTCAATTGATTTAAGGAATCTATCGACCACTGGGCCTTTCACTGGGTTCTTAAGAGTTGCTCCATTACCCCGATTCAATATAAAGATTTCTTTAGACTATGAAAAAATACTCTTTCTTGCCACTAAACATACATCAAAAGGCATTGCACACCAGGCATGACTGCCTTTCTTACCTCTGCCCCCTCAACGTAAGTATAAACTTATCCTTTTCATAGCTTAAATTCTTATCCACGACTAAAATATAGCGACCGAAATGTCTTTCACGTGAATAAAGTTTCCGCAAAGACTTCCAGAATGGTTTGTTCCAAGGGACATTGCACACTACCCACAGAGATGAAATTAGATCCATCTTCACGTTGTTCCTTTGCCATTCTCTTTCTTAATAGATTGCGTGTTATAGTTCTAGTATTGAAATTCATCAGTGATATTTATCGAGCATTTCCTATACAGAGCACTGTGCTCAGCATTTGAGAAAGTACAATATTGCCATGTAATAGACACATTCCCTGCCCACAAGGAGCTTACAGTCTAAAAGGGGGGGGGGGGGGTCAGCATTAATAATATCAATAAATGAAGGATATGTACTTAAGTGCTGAGGGGCTGAGGCTCGAGGTGAATAAAGGGAGCAAATCGAAGTGATGCAGAAGGAAGTGGGAGAAGAGGAAATTCGAGTTTAGACAGGGAAGGCTTCATGGAGGAGATGTGCCTTCGATAAGGCTTTGAAATTGGGGAGAGTGATATACGTTGCGAGAGCATTCCGTCTTTAAAGCAGTCACCTCGTTCCCGCCTGCCTGACCTCACTACTCTCCTACTACAACCCAGCCCGCACACTTTGCTCCTCTAATGCTAACCTCCTCACTGTGCCTCGATCTCGTCCATCTTGCCGCCGACCCCTCGCCCTCGTCCTGCCTCTGGCCTGGAACGCCCCCCCCCCCCCCTTTCAAATCTGACAGACAGTTACTCTCCCCCACTTCAAAGCCTTATTGGAAGCACATCTCCTCCCAGAGGCCTTCCCTAACTAATCCCCCCCTTTCCTCTTCTCCCACTCCCTTCTACGTCACTCTGAATTCCTCCCCTTGTTCTCCCCTTCCCCAGCCCCACACCACTTGCGTACATATCTAATAAATTTATTTGGCTTCGTGTCTGTCTCCCCTTCTAGACTGTAAGCTCTCTGTGGGCAGGGAATGTGTCCATTCATTGTCTTGTACTCTCTCAAATGCTTAATACAGTGCTCGGCACACAGTAAGCGCTCAATAAATACGATTGAATGAATGCATGAACGAATGAATCCAAACTGAAGTGTTGCCTCGACTGCCAGGGGCCTGTCATGAAAGTACATGAGTTATTTCTGCCTGGGACAATACTTTTGCAAAATGCTCAGCAGGAGCTGATGGATGCTTGGAATTCAGGGCTAGTAGTTAATACCGTCAGGACCTTGTGTGGTGTGCTCACTCGAATTCTGACAGACGATTCTGCGGGAAATCCCCATGCTAGACTGACTCTTGTTTAGACAAGGTGTGCCATAATACCCAAATGCCTACAAGAGAAACGGCAAGGCCCAGTGGGAAGAGCACTGACCTGGTTGTCAGGGACCTGGATTCTAATCATGGCTTTGCCATCTGTCCGCTGTCTGACCTTCACAATCTTTCCCTCCCTACCACACGGACTCCGCAAAGAATGGCCAACGGCCGGATGATAGCAGCCCTTGCTTCCTTTCCCGAATGTAACTGTGGTCAGGATTCAGCCAACCGGATTCTGTAGGGATTTTGATGTGGTTTTGACTAGCCTGAAGAATAGTCCAAACAGTTGTGGGGATGAGTGTCGCCGTGTGGCATCAGAGAGTGTAGCACTCTAGGAAGGTCTGGATTGTGGGTCAACATCAATCAATCGTCGGTATTTATTAAACACGTACTATGTGCAGTTCCAAGCAGTTGGGAGAGTACAGTACAGCAGAATTAGCAGATACGTTCCCTGCTCATAATGAGTTTATAGTCTGGAGAACTCCTCCCCGCCCCAATTGTCTTGCCTTTAATAATAATACTAATAATTGTGCTATTTGTTAAGCGACTACTTGACCCACCGCAGACGTCACCTGACCCTTACCTGCAGTTTTAGTTATTTTGCATTATTTGATTTCAGCCACTCCTTTGAATCCCTGGCTAGTTTTCTCTCTCTCATTTCCACGGATTGTGTACAACTTTTAAGTGAAATTATATAAAACTAGGCCCGTCTCAGCCCGATGCAGCACAATATATAAATGTTTAAGACTACCAAACAAAATGAACCCAGCGGGGCCAAAGGGTTGCCATCTTCTAATAAAAATAAAGATGCTTTATAATGTGGATCCAAATCCTGAATACCAAGCTGTATAGAGCAGGATGTTGAGGGGTGTAAGCACTCTCAAGGGAACAAATATAAAGGACTTCTTTATAGTCTGTCGTGAGCGAGTCTTTGCCAGACATTTCCTCCACGCCACTCCATCTGCCCAACCCACTACTCATCACCATTTTAAGTCTTCTAGATTTAGGAGGCTGGGTGTGGGGAGGGAGGGAGTAGAGAAAAGATTATTTTTCTTTGCTTTCTGCCTGAGCCCCTGGCAGACAATCCTACAGCCCCATCTGTTCAGTTCTCAGTTTCATCCCCTTTCATGATCTTGTTTTTCCAGGGCTCCAACTTCCAAAATATTACAGGGGACCAGGACCTAATTTTCCAACCTTATCTGCTCTGCTTCTCATCCTCCTCCATCCAGCATTACAGTTTTAAAAAGCCGATGTTGAAGATAAAAAAGAAATTAATTACCTAGCCCTTAGGGAGAGTTCCAACACTCCCAAGATATTATTGGCTGAGCAGCCCTAGTCATTCCATCTTCCTTAGAAAGCAATGGTAACAAAATAGCTGATGTCAAGCCCCAAGCTAACACGATATGTGGGAAGACAGGACCTGAGAGAAAGAGAAAGTATTTGATTAAAAGGCCTGAATAGTCCAGGTTAACCCATATAGGATGAACGATCCCTAGGTTTGACTGAAGAGATAATGAACCCTTAGCATCCACGAAGAATCAAATCTTGAAAGGATAGAGGAAATGTCAAGATGAAGTAGACCGGGCCATCCAGGCCGATGTTCTGAGCTTACGGTGATGCCAGAGGACACCTCTAGGAACTGTGTAATTAATAGCTGTCCTCTTTTAATCTCTATCCTCAGTCAACGAATATTATTTATTGAGCTCTTCACTCTAATAACCCATCGAGGAGCTATAATCGAAGTATGTCACCAAAACTTTCTGAAAGCTTCAGACATGTTACCCTCGATAACTTCTATCGAGTATCTTCTGTATTGTCCTAGGGCCTCAACGCGACACAGACTTGGCTCTGCCACTTGTCTGCTGTGTGACCTTGGGCAAGTCATTCAACTTCTCTATGCCTCAGTTATCTGTAAAATGAGGATTGAGGATTTGAACCCAATTTGCTTGCATCCATCTCACTGCTTAGTTCAGAGCCTGGCACATAGTAAGCGCTTAACAAATGCCAGAATTATTATTGTTACAATTAATGCTAGAATGTGAGCCTCTTTGGGGCTGGGGAAGATTTCCTGGCATTCATCCCAACATAGAGCACAGTGCTTGGTACTAAGTAAGTGCTTAATAAATAACCATCGTTATTAATAGCATCACTTGCCAACGATCAGCTGAAATAAAGATCCAGCCTCTTTTCTTGAGAAACTCAAAGCCTAGGGGGGAGGCAATCACCAAACATAGAAATAACGGAAAAGTAGCAAGATTAACTTGTGTCTATAACAATCCAGGTTCATCGTTTCGTTCATGTGTTCATCCGATGGTAAATGTCTACCGGCATTCACTGCCTGCCCAACTTGCTGGAATAATGAGTATGAAGGCTTGAAGTTAGTACGGTTTTTGAACAGAGCAGCAGCAGATTTCTTTGTTTTATCTTTATTTCTTCTTTTAATTCCTCTCTCTCGTATCCCCAAGGCTGGGCCTCCGGGAAACAATAATAATGATAAAAAATTGTGATATGTGTTAGATCCTTACTACATTCCAAGTAATGCGCTAAGCAGGGGCATAGTAATAATGATAATAATGGTATTTATCAAGCATTACTCTGTGTCAAGCACTCTTTTAAGTTCTGGGGGGTAGATATAAGTTAATCAGGTTAGACTCAGTTCTGTACCACATGGGGCTTACAGTCTTAATCCCCATTTTACTGAAGCCAGGTTTAGTTGCATGCTGGTTTTCTTTCTTCCCTGGGTTTAGAGGGCTAAACTGAGTGGAAAAATCAGGGCAGGAACTTGAATGCGTGTCTGTCACTGACAATCAAGAAGATTTTGCTTGGGAAATTCCCTCAGTGGAAGCGGCATGGCTTAGTGGAAAGAGCACAAGCTTGAGAGTCAGAGAACTCGGGTTCTAAGCCCGGCTCTGTCACTTACCTGCAGTGTGACCGTGGGCTAGTCATTTCACTCCTCTGTGCCTCAGTTAACTCATCTGAAAAATTGGGGTTTAATACCTATTTTCCCTCCTACTTAAACTGTGAGCCCTGTGTGGGGAGGGACTCTGTCCGAAATGTGTATATTGTACCTAGCGTGGTGTAGTGGATAGAGCCAGGGCCTGGGGCAGAAGGTCGTGGGTTCTAATCCCCGCTCCTCCGCTTGTCTGCTGTGTGGCCTTGGGCAAGTCACTTCACTTCTCTGGGCCCCAGTTGCCTCATCTGCAAAATGGGGATGAAGACTGTGAGCCCTATGCGGGACAGGGACTGTGTCCACCCTGATTTGCTTGTAACCACTCCAGAGCTTAGTACAGTGCCTAGCACATAATGAGCGTTCATCAACTACCATAAAAAATGGAAGAGAACGAGTTTATTCAGTAATCATTGTTTTCCCTAAACATATGCTAGCTGCCTTGTAGAAAGGAAGAAGAAAAGCAGTAAACCTCATCCAAGAAATCCAGTGCAGTTGGGGTCAGATCTGTGGGGGAAGAAAAGTGCTCGCTGTAGAAAATCCTTTGTGTAACAGTTCTCTTCCTACCGAGTCTCTGGGGAATCATCGTTAAGAGGGAACAGCTGAGTTTTGTAATTACCCCTTTGCACCTCTGCTGCATGTCAGCTTCCATCTCATGTTGTGACATGATTAGCGGTTCAATGCGGGTTCTTTAAAGGTAACTTTAAACACAAAGTCCCATCTTTTATTTTAATTTTTGCTTCCATTCATCTCCCTTATTAGATGTCACTGCTTTGTAAGTCAAGCCTCATGCAACCAGGACTTGCTTGTAAATGTATACTCTGAAGAGCAAGACCTATAATTTTTAAAACTCTCTCTTTTCCTACCCAACTTAATCGCATTTTCCAGGCTGTGCCATGATAACCTTCCGTTAGGTTATTTTTCTCTCTCCCCGGACAATCACAGATACACAGACTCAGTTGCTAATCAAGCATGTATTAAGGTTGTCTTTAGCACAAATTAAGTAGGTGTTAAAGCTTCACAAAAAAAATCCCCATTTTTTTTTTTTCTCCTAAACCATTGCATAGAAGAAATCCTCAAAAGCGATCTGGTGGATCCTCCTGCCTTCATCAAGCCGCCTCCCATCCCATTCCAACATTGACATTGATCTCAAGCCTCGTATTCATGCGGTGCTCTTGGCAACTCATATGGGAAGCAGCATGGCCCAGTGGAAAGAGCACAGGCTGGGAGTCAGAGGACCTGAGTCCTAATCCCAGTGTGTCACTCTGCCACGTGTCTGCTGTGTGACTTCAGGCAAGTCACTTAACTCTTCTGGGCCTCAACTTTCACAACTGTCAAATGGAGAATAAATCCTACTCCCTCCTACCAGACGGTAAGCCCCATTCATTCAATAGTATGTATTGAGTGCTTACTATGTGCCCGGCACTGTACTAAGCGCTTGGAATGTACAAATTGGTAACAGGTAGAGACAGGCCCTGCCCTTTGATGGGTTTACGGTCTAATCGGGGGAAGCCCCATGCAGGACGGGGACTGTGTCCAAGCTGATAACCTTGTGTCTACCCCAGGGGCTAGAGCAGCGTTTGGTGCACAGTAAGAGCTTAACGAATACCGTAACACAATGAGCTGGGTGGGATACGTGAAGGCAGTGGGTGACAGAAAGTCAGGCAGCTGCTAAATGGTGCGTCTCTGTGGGGCATAAGCAGAGGTTTGAGTTAGAAAGTGGGAGTTTTGGGAAAAAACAACCAAAGATGTTGCCATTTGCCGGCATTTCAGCACAACAAAGAAGCACAAGCAAGCTGGACGTGTTAGGATTGAAGGGGGAAGACCCTATCCACCCGTCGTCATCAGCGGATGAAAAAGGGGTCATGAAATAGACCCTTTCTTATTCGGTCTGTACACAGCCACACGCACTGCTGAACCACCTCCAATTTTCTGAATGATTCTGACTCCTTTCTCACCTGCTGTCTCTCCTTTGCCCCCCCCACCCCCCCTCCACTGATCTTTGGGACATCGTCACCTAGGTGGATGTACCTGGTTAGCCCCCAGCCAGTCTTTTCCACTCACTCCTCAGCTCCAGAGATCTCCTGCTCCGTACACCCTTACCTGCTCATCACCTTGGACACACACTAGATCTCAGCCTTACACACGGTGATACCATTTCTGACCTCACCAATACTAAATTACCTCTCGCCGACCAAAATCTCCTTATTATCATAAGGAGTGGATACAAACAAATAGGGTTGGAAACAGTCCCTGTCCCACGTGGGGCTCACAGTCTTAATTCCCATTTTACAGATGAGGGAACTGAGGCACAGAGAAGTTAAGTGACTTACCCGAGGCCACGCAGCAGACAGGTGGTGGAGCTGGGATTAGAATTCATGACCTTCTGACTCCCAGGCCCGTGCTCTATCCACTACGCCGGGCTGTTTCTGCTTATCTGTCTTCCCTCCCATTCAACACTTCCATACGAAACTGTTCTCTTCTCTCGAGAGATCTCCAATCTCTAGACATCTATCCCCAACCCCCTTCCCCCACCACTCAATTTATCCGAGGCCATCGTTCAGTTTACTGGACCGGAAAGTTTTCCTATCCCACCATGACCGTGACTCCTGCATCAACCTCTCACTCTCCAGTCCATTTTTCACTCCGTTGCCTCTCTCATTTTTCTGCCTCCATTCTGTATGTCTCCCTGGTCCTCAAAACCTTCCATGGTTACCGTTCCATGCCTCTCTGCACCAAGAAGTCTGTTTACTTAAAAGCATTCATTCATCTCTCTCCCTTCTTTCTATCCACTCTTCTGCCACCACATCTCAGCTCGAACTCTTGGGTACGTTCTTTGTGCCTCGTTCTGTTTCCTCCCGCTGCCGACGTCTTGCTCACACCTCCCTGGTCTGAAATTCACTCTCCCTTCGTATCCCACTGACCCTACCTCTTCCCAATCTCAACCTCCTTCTGAAACCGTATCTTTTCCGGAAGTGTTTTCCTGATTAATCTCTAATCCCCTTAACTATCTCCAAAGTGCTACTTTAGCACTTGTGAGCCACCTAGGCCTTTAGGTATACACAACTGCCCGTGTGGCTTATTCTCCCCCCAACTTTTTTTTATGTGCCAGGCACTTTACTAACTGCTGGGGTAAATACAAGCTAATCGGGTTGGACACAGTCCCTGTCCCACATAGGGCTCGCAGTCTTTAATCCACAATTTACAGATGAGGTAACTGAGGCATAGAGGAGTTAAATGATTTACCCAAGTTCACACATCAGGCACGTGGTGGCGTTGGGATTGGATCCCAAACCCTCTGACACTCAGGCCTGCTAAAGGAAATGTCTTCCTTGATCCTGTCAGCCTTAGCGGGAGAGTATGCCTACTGGAAAGAACGCCGACCTGGGAGTCAGAGGACCCGGGTTCTGATCCCAGCTCTGCCACTTGCCTGCTGTGTGATCTTGGGCAAGTCACTGAACTCCTTTTTGCCTCGGTTTCCTCAACTGTAAAAATGGGGATTCAATAACTGTTCGCCCTCCTAGTTAGACTGTGAGCTCCATGCGGGCCAAGGACTGTGTCTATTCTGATTAATTTGTATCTGCACCTCAGTGCTTAGAAGAGTGCTTGACAAATTGCAAGTGCTTAACCAATACCATAATAATAATAATTGTCATTATTATTATTTACAAGTAGTGCGAGTTCCATCACAGCGTTACCGAGACTGTAGGATAACCCGGAAGCCTATAAAAACCCTCCAGTTAGCCTTCCCACTCTCTGGAATCCTTCCCAAAGCAGTATGGTCTTTCAAGAAGATAAACCCAGGAATAAGGCCATCTCTCGGAAAGGCCTTACTCTTTAGAGTTCTCCCAGAAATCCGGATACTCTTCTCACCTTTAATGGCTGGGACTTAATTGGGTGGCAGTGTCTGTCCGGAGAAAGGGGAACGAGGAAAATTAAAATGGATCACAGTTCCCACTAGGTAGACCACCCCTCCCTAACCACCACCAGCCAACACCTTTGTCTCCGGATTCAAGTGCAACGTGAATTCAAAGCCAGTAAGGTCAAAGTCACCGGAACACTGGCTCGTGGTAGAGCTTTCACCCCATCTAAGGAGTTTAATGTCTGAAAACTGCCAGGCAGAAATATAGCCCAGTAAAATTTAATTTGGTACTGCATCTTCCATGCAAACTATATTCCCAAACACTTTAGGAGGTAAATAATGCAGGGCAGCAAATAGCATACAGAATAAATTAGAGGAAACAGTGGTGCAAAGACACTATGATGAATAAATTAAAGCGTTCAGTCATCAGACCATTAACAGAAGGGGAGAGAAATAAAGAAGCTCAAGCCAAAGAGAGGAAAAAAAAAAAGGTAGGTTTTAATATGAGGTTTGAGAGGAGACAAAGGATTGATGTGAGTGAAACTGCAGGGGTAAATTGAAAATGGTCTTCAAAGGGGCAGAGAGGCATACTGGAAAAATGTCTTTTGAACACCGTGTTGTGCGGTGCCTGCCACGAGACACCTGCTCCTTCTTCCTGCCCCTCTGGACTCCCATCTGCAGGCAAAAGCGATGCGTTTTAAGAAAAGGAGGCTTTTAAGTAGGAATCCAAGAGAGCGTGGCAGAAAGCCCCGCATAAAACTTCTGACAGGGGATTAGGAGGTGGCGGTGTTAATGGGGATACCGGCAGTCATCTTAGCGATGCCACGAGTCACACGTTCTGTCCAGGCACAGTGAGAACATATGGGCAGGATGGAACTCGTTGGCAAGGTGCCGGGGCAGGGTTGCTCTATAAAGCCAGCCAATCTGGCATCTCTGCTTCTCAGAGAACCGTGCGTGATAATACATCTATAAGGAGCCAACCGGGCGAGTCGAGTTGCCGAGGAAATAAGCCATAGCTCTGACGAGTAATTGCCCCTTCCGTACGGGGCTCCTGGGACTTATCCAGGGCCCGGTTGGAGGGGATCTCTTTTTAGGACCACAGGAGGGGGTTCAGCAGGGCCGAGGAGAAAACGGTACATAGGAAAGGCTAGTAGCGGACGGATCCGCAGGTCGTACAGGATAGTAGTTTTTCGTCACTTCTGCAGAAGTTTCTTGAAGGACGAATTAATAAAAAAACCAACAACTTCAATTTTACGAGTGTCTGCATTTTGGTTTGAGATAGATCTGGACTACGCGCAAGTGCGTTTCCTTCAAAAAGGAAGAACACTGTGTGGGTAACTCAGCCGTAAGATTCGTTCAGGAGGGTGAAAGGTTAAAGCAAGCGAGCGGACGGATACGGATATCATATTTTGATTGCTGAAACTTCTGTCTGGCTCATCACTTCCAGGTTTGGGACTGCAGGGTTCATGGATGCTGTTTAAAAAAACAAAACTGTAAATATTGATTGGGGTCGGAGAGTGACGTGGCCAATGACCTGGATTAAAGGGAAATATGTCACTGCGGCATACACAGTCAGGAACTGTTAATTGGAAAGTAAGCGAGCGCCGCCACGAATAATAACGATGACATTTTTTATGTACTTACTCTATGTCAAGCGCCGTCCGAAGCTAGCAAACTATAAATCAGTCGCATTTATTGAGTGCTTACTGTGTGCAGAGCCCTGTACTCAGCGCCGGGGAGGGTACACCATAACGAAGTTGATAGGTAGTTTCGCTGTGCACAGGAGCTCATAATCTAAAGGGAGAGACAGATATTATTGTAAATAAATTATGGATATGGATATCTGCTCTTGGGCTAAATATCAAGTGCTTGAAGAGTACAGCTCTAACTGCGTAGGCTATACAGAGGGGAGAGCGAGCGCCCGGAAAAGAGGGATTCATTGGGGAAGGCCCCTTTATGGATACGTGACCTTAATAAGGCTTGGAAGATGGGAGAGAGCTGGTCAGGCATCTATACAAGGCGTGGAAATTCCAGACCAGAGGGCCTCAATTAGTCATATTTACTGAGCACTTACTATGTGCAGAACACTAGCCTCAGCGTGTGGGAGAGTACGTCCGCTCAACTGTATATATCTTCATTACCCTATTCATTTTGTTAATGAGATGTACATCGCCTCGATTCTATTTATTTGCTATTGTTTTAATGAGACGTTCTTCCCCTCGATTCTGTTTACTGCCATCGTTCCCGTCTGTCCGTCTCCCCCGATTAGACCGTGAGCCCGTCAGAGGGCAGGGACTGTCTCTATCTGTTACCGATCTGTCCATTCCAAGCGCTTAGTACAATGCCGTGCACATAGTAAGCGCTCAATAAATACTACCGAATTAATGAATGAACGTTACAACGACGAATGGTCACATTCCCTTCCCACGACGAGGGAGGACGTGGGAAAGCACTAGTCGCGAGATAGATGAGATGAATGCAGGTTTCCTGGCACAGAGTGGACCCCACTGTGGACGTATTTTGTTCCGAGACACAATCAAGACAGATGCAAGGACCGGGTTTAACGGCTCCCGAAACCTCCTGAGAGCTGCGGGAGCCACGACGGGAACGGGCGGCGCTCCCGCTTGGGCTCAGTAAGGGGAAAGGAAACTTTCCAAGGAGGTCTCTGGTCCAAGCTCAGCTCAGCCACGGACACATGAAAGGGAGGAAGAGTCGGGAGGAGGAATCGGTGGATCCTGATGAGATGATCCCAGCCTGAATCCCTAGTGGAGAACACTGATCAGGTGTGGCTGACCCACTTCCAGGTGAGAAAGACCCATATTTTTAAATATCAACGGCCACCTTCCTTCACACCAGTCCAGCCCCATGTTTACTCCTGAACACCGGCCACACGAGGACCTGCACCCAATTCAACAGTCTCCTCAGGGAACCACCAATTCAACAGTAGTTGCCGTTGATAACCTCACCTACCACCCTTACACTTCGCTGATCTCACGGTGACTCCTCAATCCCCACCGTCCTGTCAACCCTCCTCGGTCCTCCCCTCTCGATGCCCCGGTCCTCCTTCGGTCCATCCCTTCCATCTCTCCGTCTCATCCCACTCCCGTTGGGCCCGGCCCCAAGAGCTGATTTCCATCCAGTTCTTCCTCACGCATTTCTGTCCCCTCCTCCAGCACTGACCACCCCCCACCCCAACAGCCTAAGCTAAGTGCATCCTTTGGAAACCCTGCTCCATTATGGGAAAGACTTCCCTTCATCCTTGACCTATTGCTACTCCTCACCATCCATAAAAACTGGCTCTCCCCAGATGACATGGTCTCCCCTCCCCTCTCTCTAGAGGAGGTCTCATCTTCACGCACTCGCCCGGACTCACTGAGAAAGGGGAGGAGTTGGCTTCCTTCTCATTCTCCAGTGCTGCTTTCACACCATTCCGCCTCCTCCATCCCTGCTTTCACACCATTCCACCTCCCCCATCCTTTTCTTTCCCTTCCTTCAAAGCCCATCTCATCCACCTCTACCATCCACTCCAGATTCTAATAACCGTCATCACCACCACTCCCCCTGCCCCCCAGGCCCCACCTCCAACTTTTTGAAAGATGTTGATCTCATTCTCACATTCCTTCTCTCTTTCGCCATTCCTACATTAATCCTTGGGGACTTCAGTGTCCACATAGGTCTTCCTGCCCTTCTGCTATCACTCAATAATAATGCTGACATTTGTTAAGCCCTTACTATAGGCCAGTCACTGTTTTAAGCCCTGGGTTAGATACGAGGTAGTCGGGTTGGCCCACGTGGGGCTCACAGTCTTTATCCCCATTTTATAGGTGAGGCAGCTGAGACACCGAGAAGTGAAGTGACTTCCCCAAGGTAACACAGCAGTCAAGTGGCAGAGCTAGGATTAGAACCGAGGTGTGCTAGACACGGCGTGGCTCAGTGGAAAGAGCCAGGGCTGCGGAGTCAGAGGTCATGGGTTCGACTCCCGGCTCTGCCACTCGTCAGCCGTGTGACTGTGGGCGGGTCACTTCACTTCTCTGTGCCTCAGTTACCTCATCGGTAAAATGGGGATTAACTGTGAGCCTCACGTGGGACGACCTGATTACCCTGTGTCTCCCCCAGTGCTTAGAACAGTGCTCTGCACATAGTAAGCGCTTAACAGATACCAACATTATTATTATTATTACTAAGCCCTGGGATAGACAGAAGCTGTTCAGGTTGGGCAGAGTCCATCTCCCACATTGGGCTCACAGTTTCAATCCCCATTCTAAAGAGAAGCAGCGTGGCTCAGTGGAAAGAGCGCGGGCTTGGAAGTCAGAGGTCACGGGTTCTAATCCCGGCTGCACCGCTAGTCAGCTGTGTGACCTTGGGCAAGCCACTTAACTTCTCTGTGCCCCAGTTACCTCATCTGTCAAATGGGGATTAAAACTGTGAGCCCCACGTGGGACAACCTGATCACTTTGTATCCCCCAGCGCTTAGAACAGCGCTCTGCACATAGTAAGCACTTAAATGCCACAATTTATTTTGATTTATTCTACAGATGAGATGACTGAGGCACCGAGAAGACAAGTGACCCGCCTGAGGTCACACAGCAGATGTGGCAGAGTGAAGATTAGAATGCAGGTCCTTCTGACTCCCAGGACCATGTTCTATCCATTGGCTAGTAGAGAAGAGGCCATGGGAGAGTGAAGAGTTGAAGATGAGAGTCAGAAAGAGAAGAAGGGAGGAGGGAAGTATTTCAATAAGGTATAAAGGGAATGGATCAGAGGTGCTAGTGGAGGGTTAGACTTTGAGAGGAGGAGCAAGATCTCCTGGGTTACGGTGGGGGATGTTGGGGGAGTTGAAGAAGGCCCAGGATGAGGGAAGAATTGAGAGGAGCAAGGGAGATTTTAGGGAGATCATGCCTTTTGGTTTCAATTTCCTAATCAAAGGATGTGGCTAGGTCATTAGGGGAAAGAGATGTGGAGGAGGGGGGGGCGTTTGAAGAGGGAGT
This sequence comes from Ornithorhynchus anatinus, assembly GCF_004115215.2. NCBI lineage: Eukaryota > Metazoa > Chordata > Mammalia > Monotremata > Ornithorhynchidae > Ornithorhynchus > Ornithorhynchus anatinus. Next base: position 32,581,707 of record NC_041736.1, read on the forward strand.
TAAATGTCTGTAATAGCTGGTGAAAGGCAAGGGGTATGGGAGTCAATTAAGGAGAAGTATTGCTGCCAGATGGAGGAGAGAGTCTAAAATAAGCAGATGCAGATGAAAGTGCTATGGATGAGGTGAGTCAGGTGTCTGGATTTCCACGAGCAGCGCACAGGAGTGGAGGAGGTATACTTTGGAGTTGGTCCTGGGTTGCAGGTTAGTGGGATGAGTTGACTTCGGTGGGGAGGACAGTGTTGAGGAGGTTAATTTGTGCATCAAAAGAAGGTAATTTGAATATGGAGACCAAATGGGGCATGTTGGCTTCTGACTATTGGAGGGGATCAAAAGATCAGAGGTCTCTGGGGGTAGATACAAGGTAAATTAAAATTCTTCCTGCTTAAAAATCCAACTTGATATCTCTCAACTGAAGAAGCATAAGCAGCACAAGACCAGTGGCTCTGCCCGGCCTTTTTTAACTAACAGACTGATCATTCTAAGAGGAAAATTTCCACTCCCATACCCTGTGTCAATCCACAGTAAACCTAAATATTATATAGGTTATACATGAATTTACTTTATTCCCGGCCAAAATCATATTTATTTCCTGAAGATATCAGAAGTGCGTAGAAAAGCTTTTCTTTTCTTCATAAAGCGATATAACTAAAACTAAAAAAGGCTCCCACACGCAGGTGTTTAAAGAACCCATCTTCTTAAATCTATGCGCAACATAGTGTTTTCACAATTCGTTGCCCATAGAATAAAAACAAAACAACTAAAGATGAAGGAACTGAAATATCACCGAGTGAAAGGGGAAGCCCAGTCTAGTGGAAAACACACAGATACAATTGTTTTCAAGCCATCTCGATTGGTAACTTGGAAATCATTATAGGTTCAAAGGTGAAGCATGTGATTGAAAACTCTATTACTGATCTGTTCATTCTAGAGAATTGGGAGTTAGATAGTTTCAGCAGAAAATACTGTGATACGAAACTCCATGCTTATACATATAGGGAAAATGAGGATAATAGATGGAATTCAAAAACAGTGATTTTTGAGGGTTATCATTTGAGAACAGGAGTTGTTAGGTAAGGTTTTTTTGTCAAGTGCCTGGTTCTTGGAAATGTTTTCTCTGAAGGGAGAATAAAACGGAGTAGGATGAGAAGCACGGTAGCCTAGAGGAAAGAACGTGGGCCTGGGAGTGAAAGGACCTGGAGTCTAATCCCAACTAAACCAGTTGCCTGCTGTGGGACCCTGGGCAAGTCATTTAACTTCTGTGTGCTCCAGTTTCCTCATCAATAAAATGGGGATACAATACCAAGTCTTCCACATACTTAGAATGTAAACCCTAGTTGGTCTGACCTGAATACGTTGCATCTGTTCCATTCATTCAGTCGTATTTATGGAGCCCTTACTGTGTGTTGAAATAATTATTACAAGATATGAATATTGACTATTATAAATATTGTAAATTCAAGATAGTCACAACTGCTGTACTAAATGCTTGGAATGTACAATTTGGCAACACACAGAGACAGTCCCTACCCAACAATGAGCTCACGGTCTGTGCTTAGTACAGTTGGGCATATAAGAAGGACTAAGGAAGCACCAGAATTTTATTATTATCATTAATACACAAACATATATATATATATATATATATAGAGTTGGACTGGCTCCGGGAAATATCTGGAAGTCTTTCTATTGCAGAAAGGCTTGAAGGTGGGCAGGAAAGACCTGGGAAGGAGTGAGAAGGATTTCTTTACCTCCAAGTGCCACTCCCATTTGGCTCCTTATAAATCAATCAATGGTATTTATTAAGTGCTTACTATATGCGAAGAACCGTACGACGCTCTTGGAAGAGTACGCCACAGTTGGTATTAAGCGCTTGCTATGTGCCGAGCACTGTTCTAAGCGGTGGGGTAGATACAGGGTAATCAGGTTGTCCCATGTGAGGCTCACAGTTAATCCCCTTTTTACAGATGAGGGAACCGAGGCACAGAGAAGTGAAGTGACTCGCCCACAGTCCCACAGCTGACAGGTGGCAGAGCTGGGATTCGAACCCATGACCTCTGACTCCAAACCCCGGGCTCTTTCCACTGAGCCACGCAGCTTCCCTACAGTTGAAGTGGTAGATATGATCCCTGCCCACAAGGATCTTATAATCTAGATGGGGAGAGAGGCATTAAAATAAATACAGATAGAGAAAATTGGAGAGCTTAAGGATATGCGCATAAGTGCTTTGGGGGCTGAGATGAATAGCACCGAAATAAGTTTTACAAAATAATAATGAACTATTATAAAATAAATATTGTAAATTCAAGATAGAGTCACAACTGCTGACTGCTCTTGATAAAATCAAGATGCATGGGTGGCACCGTACTGAGATTTGCTCTGTCACAGTGGGTCAATTTTTCCCTGCCAACAGGATGTTCTCCTATAGCACTGGAGTTGCATTCTCAAGGGGTGTCCTGTAAAGAAAGGAGCTTCTGGAACCGCACGCGTATCTACCCACCTTTCATGGAAAGGGCTCAGGCCTGGGAGTCCGAAGAACTGGGCTCTAATCCCGGCTCCACCAGCCAATCAGTCATATTTATTGGGCGCTTAAAAATAATGATAATAATGTTGGTATTTGTCGAGCGCTTACTATGTGCAGAGCACTGTTCTAAGCGCTGGGGGAGATACAGGGTCATCAGGTTGTCCCACGGGAGGCTCACGGTTAATCCCCATTTTACAGATGAGGGAACTGAGGCACCGAGAAGTTAAGTGACTTGCCCACAGTCACACAGCTGTCAAGTGGCTTACTGTGTGCAGAGCGCTGTACAAAGTATTTGGGAGAGTAGAATTTAGTAGACTTGGTAGACCCCCTTCCCTCCCCACAGCACTTGCCTGCTGTGTGACTTTGGATAAGTCACTTAATTTCTCTGGTCCTCAGTTTCCTCATCCGCGAAACGGGGAATCAATCCCTATTCTCCCTCCTACTTAGAGTATGAGCCTCATATGGGACCTGATTATCTTGAATCTGGCTCAGCGGAAAGAGCCCGGGTTTGGGAGTCAGAGGTCATGGGTTCGAATCCAGATCTGCCACCAGTCAGCTGTGTGACCCTGGGCAAGTCACTTCACTTCTCTGTGCCTCATTACCTCATCTGGAAAAAGGGGATTAACTGTGAGCCTCAAGTGGGACAACGTGATGACCCTGTATCCCCCCCAGCGCTTAGAACAGTGCTCTGCACATAGTAAGCGCTTAACAAATGCCAACATTATTATTACTCTAGCACTTACTACGGTGTTTCAGCACGTAGTATGCACCTAACAAAAAAGAGCATTATCATTATCATTGTAATAATAGTTATCATTATCACCAGATAAGATGTGTGGTATCAAAAAACTGCCTCCTGTTCTGCCTTGGGCTTCTTTCTTTTCTTTTTTCTAGAAGAAATGACGGTGTTTATTCTGCATTTACACTATAGGGATTCTTAATATTCAACAAGATACGACCCCTTTTGCAATGAGAGTGCGCCGGGGCTGAGTTGGGAAGGAAGGGCCAAGTTCACTTAATGACTATTCAGGTCTGAGATTCCAAGTGGCACTCATCCAGAGCCCTGGTTCCTTCATCTTTCTCTTCCTCCTCTTCCCCCGTGTCTCCTGCACTTTTGGATTTCTCTATTAGCACTCTCTTTCACAAAGATTCAAGGAACGGAGTCTCCGATCGAGTGGAGAAGTTGCAGAGAGGAATTGATGGTAGTGCTGGTCACGAGAAGCAGCGTGGCTCAGTGGAAAGAGCACGGGCTTTGGAGTCAGAGGTCATGAGTTCGAATCCCAGCTCTGCCGCTCGTCAGCTGCGTGGCTCTGGGCAAGTCACTTCACTTCTCCGTGCCTCAGTTCCCTCATCTGTAAAATGGGGATGAAGACTGTGAGCCCCACGTGGGACGACCTGATTCCCCTGTGTCTACCCCAGCGCGTAGAACAGTGCTCTGCACATAGTAAGCGCTTAACAAATACCAACATTATTATCATTGTTTGCATGGCATCACCCATACTTTCCCATCCCTTTCAATCCTGTTCCTTTTGAGGCATGGAGTACCTTAAATAAGTAGGTGGGTAGCTGGGCAATATATTGCCAAGTGCCTAATATCTGCCTAATATCTTGTCAGATATCAGCTGTTGTCCCCGAATCGGGGTCTGTAGAGGTGGGACTGAATTAAAGCCACCTTATTAGCAATCGACTTTTATCGATGGAGGCCATAGGTCATTATTAGGAATTGATGTGCATTCTAACTACTGGTAAAATCTAGAACATTCCGTTAGAAAGGATGATCTCGTCTGAACATCAGCTGGATATTCTTGTATTATTCTGTCCCTGATTTGAGCACCCGTGGGAATCCTGGTGGGTTGAGAAAAAGCATCATATTCAGCCACTGTGACAATCAGTCAGTGGTATTTACTGAGCACACTGTATAGAATAAGAACAATGCTAATTATAGTATTTTTTAAGTGCTTACTCTGTGCCAGGCACTGTTCTAAGCACCAGAGTAGATACACGGTAATCAGGTTGGCCCCCGTGGTGCTCACAGTCTCGATCTCCGTTTTACGGATGAGGTAACTGAGGCACAGAGAAGTGAAGTGGCTTGCGCGAGGTCACACAGCAGACAAGTGGCGGAGCCGGGATTAGAACCCACGTCCTCTGACACCCAAGCCCGTGCTCTTTCCACTAAGCCACGTTTCTTCCCCTGGTTAGTACTGCGCTAACCACTTGGGGGACCGCGGCGAAGTTGGTAAACGCCATCCTCGCCGTCAAGAAACGTACACTCTAATGGGGGAGACTGATATTAAAATTTTGGAAGTGATGACCCGAGGTCGAGCGAGTCAGGGTGGGACAGAAGTACAGTGTCAAGAAAGACTTGTTTTGGGGGATCACTACCAGATCCCCAAATCCTGGTCCCCAGTAAACCCAGAGAAATATTACATGTGGTCTCCTCACTGGGCCCTTAGGATGAGAATTGAGGGGAGCCTGCAGTGGTGAGGCAGCAAAGACTAGAAGAAAAGGCATGAATTTATGGGAAATTATGGACAACCTCCCTGGCAGATCCAACAACGAGTCTCCCCACCTTCAGAGCCTTATTAAAAGCACACGTCCTCCAAGAGATCTCGCCCAATTAAACCCTGATTTTCCCTCCTCCTCCCTTTTGGGTTACTCTTGCACTTAGATTGCGCTACAGATATTAATATAAGTGAATAAACTGCCACGACGTATGTAAGAGCTGGAAGGCTGAGGGGGGGGGGGAGTAAAGGGTGCAAATCTAATATCTTTCTCTCCCTTCAGACTCTAATCTCACTGTGGGCAGGGAAACTATCTACCAACTCTGTTATATTGTACTCACCCAAATGTTTAGGAAGTGCTCTGCACCCGCTAAGCGCTCAGTAAATGTGATCGATCAATTAATCCGTGGCTCATCTCCTCCTACTGCTCATTCCTAGTTCCATGGGAATTAGGACCGAGCGAGAATGTCTCTGTGTGGAGTTTTCTTTGGAGAGTGTTTGGATGGCTTGTGTATGTCTCTGAGTTGTGTGTGTACGAGTGTATGTTTGTGTGTCAGACAGTCAGTAAATCGTATTTACGGAGTGCTTACTGCGAGCCCTAGCACTGAGCGAAATGCTTGGGAGAGTGTGGGAGTGTGGGTTGTTTGTGTGTTTCTTGTTGAGCATCATGAGCAAGTGTACCTTCTGGTTGAGTGTGACTATTTGTGTATCGGTGTGTCTCTGTTACCTGTGGTGGACTAACTCTTCCTTTCCTGCTTCCCTATCTCTCACCCGTCTTCACACCCTAGTCTCTTGAGAGCCCCTCAAAATTGGATCATTCATTTCAGAAATGACAGATCTGTTTTGTTTCCACTGACCCTCTCTGCCTCCCACTCCGAATGCAGAAGCTTCATGAACCCAGCAGTCGGGCTCCCGAAAGTGCATTTCCATGTTTACTTTCCTTCCCATCCTGGCTTGATGGGAGAAAAAGACACTCTGGCTGAGGCCCACTTAGAAACTAGGGAGAGGAGCTCCATTATGTTAAGCGAAAGACCCTAGTGTTTTTCTCTTGTGCATTGTAATTAAGTTCATCTGGAGGTCAATTCAGAAGGACCCTCTCCTCTCACTGATGTTTTCGTCTGGATGAGCTTCTGGCGTATTTAATATTCCAACTTTGCGGTTGATAGATTATAAAAACTGGCAACCGTCCAACCTGAAGACTAGACTGCTTTGTGTCAGAGAGGGCTTAGAGTGTATTATGCTGTTTTCCCTCTAACCATTCAAATCAGTGGTGGAGGGGCTTTAGTGTTGTATGAAAACACTAGATCTCGAGCACACAATCCACAACCGATTCCACAGTCCCTGAAACACTGACACCCAAACTTCCCATCTCCCAGCTCCCTCTACACACAAGAAGTAAACAGTGCAACACGGGATTCAAAACACCAAACAAAATAACTGGAATCCTTGGAATAATTTTTTTAATTAATTTCCCAAAGAGCCACGTAGAATGTACAGAGGAACTCTGAGCTGTGAGGAGACCAAAATTCTGCTCCTCTATGCCACAGCCGTCTTACCAATCTTTGTTTTTGCCTTCATGTTGCTTTAGTTTTGTTGTCTCTCTCCTTATGTATCTGTCGCCAGGCCTGTCTTCCCCTTTTCACTGTTAGATTATGAGCTCCCAAGAGACAGGGATCGTGTCTCATTCCTAACTGGGTATTATTTTCAGTGCTTGGCACACTGTCCTGCACATAGAAAGTATTTAATGCATACTACTTACTACAGTTGTGTCAATAATGAGCTTACAGTCTGGAAGGGGAGACAGACATTAATATAAATAAATGTTATATATGATTGAAAGATACGTACATAAGTGCTGTGCGGTTGAGGATGGAGTGAATATTAAGATGGCCAAAGGTCACAGATTCATCCATTGTCCTATTTATTGAGTGCTTATTGTGTGCAGAACACCGTACTAAGCGCTTGAAAAGTACAATTCCGAATGCACAGACAATGCCGAAGGGAGATGGAGCCAAGAAAAAGAGCGCTTAATTGGGGAAAGCCTATCGGAGGAGATGTGACCTTAATAATGCTTTTAAGCTGGGATATATGGAAAGGGAAGGAGTTTCTGGCCGGAGGGAGGATGAGGGAAAGGGGTTGGCAGTGAAATAGATGAGATCGGGGAACACTGAATAAGCTGACCCTAGAGGAGTGGAGTGTGAGGGCTGGGTTGTAGTAGGAGATCGATGAGGCAAGGTAGGATGGGGTGAATCTATTGAGGTCTTTAAAGGTGATAGTTTCTGTTTGATGCAGAGTTGGATCACGCCTACCAACTTCTCCCAAGCATCTAGAACAGCCCTCTGCACAGAGTAACTGCTCAAAAGGCATCACTGATTGATTGATTGATTAAGGAGTCAGAAGTCATGGGTTCGAATCCCTGCTCTGCCACTTGGCAGCTGTGTGACTGTGGGCAAATGACGTCACTTCTCGGTGCCTCAGTTACCTCATCTGGAAAACGGGGATGAAGACTGTGAACCTCACGTGGGACAACCCGGTTACCCTGTATCTACCCCAGCGCTTAGAACGGGGCTCTGCACATAGTAAGCGCTTAACAAATACCAACATCATTATTATCCCATCTACCAATCTAGCTATATGTAAAGTTTGCATATAGGCACATATATAATTTAGGATTCCAGTATGTGTGTGTGTATATGCGTGTTTGTATGTGTATGTATGTATACGCACATATACTCACACACACTGGAATCCGAAATCACATACATGTACATATACGAGCTTTAGGATTTCAGTAGATACTAGTTAAATATTAAAATATTAAATGGCCAAAGGTCACAGATTCATTCATTGTAGTATTTACTGAGTGCTTATTGTGAGCCTTGGCGAATGGCTAGGAAGCAGTAACTCTAGTGTACCTCTTTATGGCCTGGCAGATCTGTGGTCCAATCGAGTTGATCAGCTGAAAACCTAGAAGGTACCCTCTGAGCGGGATAAAGACGGGGACAACAATTCAAGAGTGGGAGTGCGTTGCAAAGGTCAGTCGTGAGAGAAAGAAAAGCCATAAGGTTGCAAATCTTTAGGCTCTCACTATCCTGAGCTTCAACTCTATCTCCTGCTAGTGTCCTGCCCACCTGCATCATCCTTAAGCACGCTGGAACCGATTTTACCCTATCATGACTTGAGCTGGATTCCTAAGATGTAGCTGTGACTTGGCGCAAAAGTGGCCTCCTCCATTACACCGTGAGCTTCGTGGACCGGGAACTGTCCGTCTGGCACTCTTCATCCTCTCCCAGGTGCCCAGCACAGTGCCTTCACTCATTAAATAACACCGATTAACTGATTGGGTCGGTGTCATGAGAGTCCCCAGGTTTGGCCCGAGAGTTACTGTTCCACGAGCGGAGCAGCAGTTCCTCACACGACAGCAACAGGACAGTGTAAGTAAAAGACAGCAGATTCTTTCCCAGATCTGAGGCAGTCCTACCCGCTAGCCCCGTCAACTCTCCTTGACTGCGATTTGGGCTGGAAAGAGGTCTTTCCCGGCTAGTGGATCCTAGCTCTTCCTCCCCCGCTGGCCACTGACTTCCTTGTTCAACACTAGGTAGAGTGGATAACCCCACACAAAGGACCAAATAGGACACACGAAAGTGCGAGGAGCACCAGCAGAGCTCAGACCACCTGATCTCTCCCGCCAATACTGTGGTCTCCTCTAGGTTCTGACCTGGCCCAGCTCCCACCATCTACCATCTCCGGAAATGTTCCTTCAGAAGCCCCGTTGAGAAGCAGCATGGTCCAGTGGAAAAAGCACGGTCCTGAAAGTCAAGAGTCCTAGGTTCTAATCCTGGCTCCGCCACTCGCTTGCTATGTGACTTTGGGCAAATCACTTAACTTCTTTGGGTCTGCGTTTTCTCACGTGTCACATGCGGATGAAAAACATCATTATGATGTTTTTACTATAGTACATATAGTAAGTGCTTAACAAATATGGTTATTATTATCATTATCAGGTGCTCAGATTCCTTCCGTGCAAGCACCAAACTCCCGTTTACCAGTTTAATAGGACTGGGGAATTTAAACACTCCCTCCATCAGCTAGTTCAGGCCTAGTGAGATCAATAATTCACAGACCGATTCTGTATAGAGGGTAGTAAATTCTATAGAAATTCAGATTGTTGATGCGATTGTTGTTCTGATCCTGCTGTGCCAGAGTATACGTTCTTTGTGCCTCAGTTCTGTTTGGGAAGATGCAGTCCTTCAAACTTTAAAAGACACATTGTCCCTTATCTGTAGTTCTTAGCAACCAAACGTCAGGTGTGTTCTTTTCCCCATCACTGAAAAAATGATTCTACATTTATCCAAGCTGCCTGACATTCACTGTCACCCTAAGATCCATCATCCTCTAACGTTTCATTCCCTAGTTTTTTCCTCCTTATTAAATAGTAAGTCTTCCATCCATGCGATCCAAGTTCCCTTCCAAAAAAAAAAAAAAAAAAGAGTATCAATATTGTTTCAGTGAATCCCCTTCGCCTAACTTAAACAGATTGTAGCTGTAGGGGGTGAGGAGTCGGGGAGAAAGAGGGAGGTCGTTCCTGCCAATTTAACCAATTTCACGATCAGATGCGTCTCTCACTTTGTCTCTCAGCTTCTCAGACCTGTGCTGCTAATGTATTATCGGGCCCAGACTTTACCGTGAATCTGAGGACTGTCCACTGACCATAGGATTCACAGATAATTGCAAGGCGGTGAAGCCTGGTGCCCCTTTTGTCATTCCATGTCCCTTATCTTTGGGCAAACTGGGATTTTAGCAGATCTTTCCTATCTGATCCCTTCAGTTTTCTAAAACTTCCATTAGATTCAAAGAAGGGAGTCTCAAGTGGGTGTAGCAAGGTGCTGGGAGCTAAGACTAAAGTTAAAGTCCTGCCCTGCTCTCACTCTTCATACGCTGTCCCATTCATTCACGCATTCACTCAGTCAGTTGTATTTATAAAATCCTATACTGATGGGCTATGGGGGGAGGCAGCAGGAGGGGAAGGCACTGTACTGAACACCTCTAACGGGCGGCACGTTAAACTGGAAGTCTGATAGGTGCCGAGTACTTTCCTAGGGACTCAAGAGAACATAAGAAATGGAAACGACCGTTTCTGCCTTTAATAAAAAATAATTGTGCTGCGTGCTAAGTGTGGCAGGGATCACATCTACCAACTCTCGGGTACTCAGCTTTCCCAAGCGCTTAGAACAATGCTCTGCACACAGTTAAGCACTCAATAAATACCATCGATTGATTGCTTCTAGACTCTGGTCTGGAAGCTCTTTGCGGGCAGGAAACATATTTCCCAAATCTGTCACATTGTACTCTCCCAAGTGCTTAGTACAGTGCTCTGCACAAAGTAAGCTCTCAATAAATGTGATCGATTGCCACACGCTGTATTAATCATTATGGGTAGCCAGAGTATAGGAAGATCAGACAGGATGACATAAGGTTCCCATTATAAGGGGAGGGTGAACAGGAATCTTATCCCTGTTTGTTAAAGGTGAGAAATAATAATAATAATGTTGGTATTTGTTAAGCGCTTACTATGTGCAGAGCACTGTTCTAAGCACTGGGGGAGATACAGGATAATCAGGTTGTCCCTCATGAGGCTCACAGTCTTAATCCCCATTTTACAGACGAGGTAACTGAGGCCCAGAAAAGGGAAGTGACTTGCCCACAGTCACCCAGCTGACAAGTGGCAGAGCCGGGATTCGAACCCATGACCTCTGACTCCCAAGCCCGGGCTCTTTCCACTGAGCCACACTGCTTCTCAAACAGTGATGAGGCACAGAGAAGTTAAATGACTTGCCCGTGGTCACACGGCAAGCAAGCGTAGGATCTGGGAGTAGAACCCAGGTCTCCTGACTCCCAATCCATGCTCTGTCCGTTAGGTCATGCTGGTTTTACAGCCTTCGAAGAATTTGCAGCTTAAATGAAAGAAACAGGGTGGCCTGGGCAAAAGATCACGGGACGGGGAGCTAAGACAAAAAGCAGTTAAACAAATGATAAAATAATGGCCAGCTTCCCTACCATAGACAGATTAAATACCTTGAGGAACAGAGTATTTATGGGATAAGAGGCTTTTATTTTAAAGGGAAAACCACCCAAAGTACTTTCAATATTCAATGTTAAGGACAAGTCATCTACCCTCAGGAAGAATTTAAATCTCTCAGCGAACGTAAGGAAAGCCACTCACCAACTGCAAGATCTCTCCAAACCCGTTAACCTATGCTAAGAAGTTCTATTTCCCTTTCAAGAATCATATCACACTTGAAGTAAAATATTTGGAACCCAGAGCTTATAAAATTTTAATGCATATTCAAAAGTCATTTACTGCACTCTTCCTCACTAAGTGGTCCTCCATTAAAATAAAATAAGTCTTTTCAAAAAGAGGAAGCACTTAATGTGTGGCCTTTTTTTTTTTTAATTCCCCCAAAGACTTTCCTTTTTCTTAATGGTTCAAGGTGCAGTAAAAAAAGATCACGTTCCAAATGATGCCTCCCCAACCGGGAGACTCAGCATGATGTTTTACTTTTAAAGTATTTAAAAATCGTGCATTGTCCACGAACAGTCACTTTCGATTCCATTAGATTTCAGGATTCCAAAAATAGATGGTAATAGCTCTGGTCTATTAGACATCCTAGCAATGACTAATTTGCTAGTATTAAATTGGGATCTCCATTCATTATTGGTATCAGCTTCTTGTGGGCAGGAATCTCGTCTACCGACTCGATTACATTCTCAAGTGCTTAATGCGCTCTGAACACAGTAAGCACTCCATGAATACCATTGCTTGGCTGACTGTAAACAAATACCCTACCAGTGTTCGATTTTCCATGAAAATGAAAGAAAAGCAAGCTGATAGAATGATCAGCAATAGAGTCCTAAAATGCAGTCCGTTGACCAACTTCCAGGTAATGTTCGTCCTAGGTTTTCTTGGTTGGGACAAGGCAGTTTACCTGAACAGCTGCGTCTTGGTGAATTAAAAATCAAGGAATTGAATCAGGGAAGACAGAGAAATATTTAAAAGTTTCCAGTCAGGGAAGTAGTAATAACTTCAATTTGCACTCAAAGCAAAGTGAACACCTGCTTCATCAGCTTTGACTGGAAATTGGAGAAACAGGGTGGCTGGGTGGAAAGAGCACGGGTTTGGGAGTCGGAGGTCGTGGGTTCTAATCCCGCCTCTGCCACTTGTCCGCTGTGTGATGTTGGGCAAGCCACTTAACGTCTCTGTGCCTCAGTGACCTCATCTGTAAAATGGGGATTAAGACTGTGAGCCCCACGTGGGACAACCTGATTACCTTGCATCTACCCCCAGTGCTTAGAACAGTGCTTGGCACATAGTCCCCAGGCATCCTCAATCAGTCAGCTTTCCAGAGCCTCCCCGATGGCAGTGACGGCAATGTTCGAGTCTGTTCCGCTGGAAATGTGACAGGGAAGTGCAGCTAGAATGGGAGGCTAGAGACACGGAGTGAGAGGGGAGAGTTCGGGATGTATATAAATAGCTGCAGGGGATGGGGAAGTCTATGGAGGTGTAATCCACATCCCACTTTTCTCCTCCACCACCACCATTTTGCTGCCAGGCTAAGATGGAGAGGGTGGGGAACTGGGGTGATGGGTTTTATAGTGGCAACAGTCCCTTCAGTCTTCCGAGTAGGGATTAGGAAGGTAACTGTGGTCACTTTTTCCCTCAGTGTCGTGCTGTTTCCTCTTCTCCCCACCGCAGCCGGGGGGAGGAGGAAGTGGCAGTGTATCTTCTGAAATTTTATAATAGTGGAGTTGGTCGAGGGGGGCTCGGGGGGTCTCATAGCAATAGCTGTTGTGAGTGTTGGACTGTGCCTGGGTAGTGAGGAACATGAAAACCCAACTCCTGTAATATCTAGTCATGCCTTTTCCTTTTTTATGGTATTTTTTAAGCACTTACTAGGTTCCAGGCAAGGTTCTCAGCACTGGGGGTAGCCTCAAGATAATCAGGTTGGACACAGTCCATGTCCGCCATGAGGCTCAGTCTTAATCCCCATTTTACAGAAGAGGTAACTGAGGCACAGAGAAGTTAAGTGTTTCGCCCAAGGTCACACAGCAGACACATGGCAGAGGAGGGACTAGAACCCGGCTCTTTCTGACTCCCAGTCCTGTGCTTTATCCACCAGGTCATGCTGCTTCTCTTCTGTATTGTTCTCTGGTTTTTTGCTGCACCTTCTTTATGGGTTTTCTGTCAACCCAGCCTCCAACATACTCCGTATCCGGAGATAGTAAGCCTCTAAGGACCAGAGACTTTGCTATGAAGTAGTTTACTTTTCACCAATTCTTTGTACCGTGTTTTACACGGTTAACCCTTAAATCTTATTACTATGATTTTTCTTCCTATTCCAAAAAAGAGAATTTCCATCCTCCCTTCTTCCTTCACCGCTACAGCCTCCAGCTCTGGAAAGGGCAGTTCCCCATCCTCCTCCACTAATAGCTAGGGGAGATGAAAGGTCAGGGAAGACTTCCTGGAGGAGATATTGTTTTAACAGGTTGAAGATGGAGAGAGGAATGAAGAGAGTGGGATTTAGGTAGTAGCAAATGAAAAGAGAGGAAGAGAATTCTCCATCTTAGCCTGGCAGCAAATAGGTAGATTTGGTGGAGAACCTTGAAGCCCCCGAAGACATTAAGAGAGAAAGAGAGGTTTCGTCAAATCGAACGAGGTCTGTACTTGACAAACTCAACAGGCAGGAATGTGAATGTTTGTAGGAAAACTGTGTGAGATGTTAATTCCCTGGTCTCTTCAGGCTCACATGCACACCCACAAAGGGTAGTTGAGGTCATGTTAAGTGACCTCAGTGCTTAGCCATTGGTTTCTACCAGCACTGACTCCAAATTTCACAAAAACTGAAGAGAAAAGAACATTCAACTAATTGGAATTTAGCTCTTCCCATTTTCTTTCTCATCCTTGGGTGGGGGGTGGTACGAAAGACAATACGACGATCACAAATTGGACAGAAACAAGAGAATCATTAAAGGCTGGATAATCTTCCCCAGCATCACCAATATAAGGAGATGTTTTGATCTGTTTAGGAAATACGATTCACAATGTGCCTTTTAAGAACATTAGGGCTGTTACAGTAGCTAAGTGGAGTTATTTAGCCTTCAAATATTTCTCTGCTAAATATTCTCCAGTTTCTGATGATATATTCACTTTGAAATGAAAGTTCCTTCATTCCTTCAAGTATCAAAAATAAATACAAGAAAGGAACCCCTTTAAGCTAAATGTTTTTGGACTACATGTGATGAGATCTGAGATCATAGAAACAGAAGAAACCAAAGATGCATTAGGCATAGGCCAACACATCGACTATGTTGATGAATCCTTAAAAAACAGCTGCGTGTGTCAAAATTTTCTGACCGACCCAGTGACCTACATCTTGCCACCTTGATCCTTCTCTTTCACTCCGGGGAGTGGAAGGGAACTAAGAGACAATGTTGTCGGGGCCTCCCCAAACCTACAAGCTGGTGGTCAGTGAGGAGAGGGTGAGAAAGGAGAAATGAAGGAGGGGAAGAGCGTGAAAAGGACGGTAGAAATGAGGGGAACGGCAGGGATGGAGTCAAGAGAGGGAAAAGGAGAAAGTGAGGGAATGGAGAGGAGAGAGGGAAAGAGGGAGAAAAATACATCCACCGCCTCCATAAATGCTGTGATCGCCTTTCCCGTTGCTCGCGCCTGGTGAGAGCTTGAATCAGAGTGCGCCATTTTAGTTAGAGGGCTTGCCAATTCCACCTGAGAGGTGGGGTGGTAGAGATGAAGAAACCTTCACCTGAACTAGTTTAGCCACCGTGGCCATGCTCAGACCATGGAAGCCTCTCCATTTTAGTTTTCCGTTTATATAATACTAAATACTCTATAAATAAAATCTTAGATCTGGAATATGAATAAGAAGGCTTTGAATGTGGGCAGACATGTTGTCTGTTGATTCCCAGGTTGGGTTGGAGGCTACATTTCGAGTCGCCCGATGGTGACAGTGATGAACCTGAATGGTCTCCTGGAGCTCTGACTGAGAGAGATTCCCTCAGAAGTTGTGGCAGGCCCCTGGGGGCACTGAAAAACCCTGACGGATAGACTTATCATAACAAGGAAGAAATCCCCAAAAGGGGGCTAAACCTTCCCCGTCAATCAGTCAATCATATTTACCGAGTGCTTACTGTGTGCGGAGGACTAAACTGAGCATCTGGGAGAGCGCAGTGTAACATTCATTCAATTCAATTGTAGTTATTGAGCACTTATTGTGTGCAAAGCACGGTACTAAGCGCTTGGGAGAGTACAATTTAACAATAAATGGAAACATTCCCTGCTCACAATGAGCTCAGTCTAGAGCGGGGAGACAGACGTTAATATGAACAAATAAATCACAAGTCCGTACATGATCGCTGTGGGGCTGGGGTTGGTAGACGGAATTGGTAGACACACTCCCTGCCTATGAGAAGCTTGTGGGTGGCTTCGGAACTGTTGTGGGAATGACTGCAACCAGTTTGAGAAGGTCACCTGGTATTCCTCTAGGACTGTTGCTGTCGCCAATGGATAGGAATGGTTAAGGTCCCGGCTATTGCTCCATTTGAAATGTCAACCCTGATCAAAGGCCTTGCAGGAATGGGAGTGCTCTCCTTGGCCGTGCACATGAAATCCCAGCTGTGGCGAACATTCCCATGCTGTGAGAAGCAGCAGTCCTACCGACTCTGGGCTCTAATCCCCGCGCCCCGCGGGTCTACTGTGTGACCTTGGGCCAGTCACTAAACGCCTCTGTGCCTGAGTTACCACATCTGTAAAATGGGGATTAGGAGTGTGAGCCCAAAGTTTAAGAGTGTGAGCCCAAAGTCACACGACTGATAAGTGGCGGAGCCGGGATTAGAACCCACGACCTCTGCCTCCCGAGCCCCTGCTCTTTCCACTGAGCCACGCTGCTTCCCGAGTGAAACGTGTCTACCAACTCTGTTGCATTATACTCTCCCGAGGGATTAGAAGAGACATTTAGTAAATGTCACTGAAGATGATGACACCTTAGGTCCACTACCATCGTTGTTGTGATATGTGGATGAAATTCTTAAAAACTATGGTATTTGTTAAATGCTTACCATGTGCTAAGTATTGTCCTAAACTTTGAGGTAGATAACAGATAATCAGATTGGATGCGGTTCCTTTCCGACCTGAGTCTTACAATCTAAGTAAGAGGGAGAGAGGCATTCAATCCCATTTTCCAAATGAGGAAACTAGCGCACAGGTTGAACAGGGGAGTTCATTCATTCAATAGTATTTATTGAGCGCTTACTATGTGCAGAGCACTGTACTAAGCGCTTGGAATGGACAAATCGGTAACAGATAGAGACAGTAAGTGACTTGCCCGAGGTCACAAAGCAGGAAGGCGGTGGAGCCAGTATTAGAATCCAGGTCCTCTGATACCAGACTCCTACTTTTTCCCCTGGGCCCCCGTGCTTCTACTCCTCTTCTGAATCACTCCAGGTGTAGATCTGGGATAACCCTGAGTTGGTGTAAACAGTTGCATTTTCTCTTATCAGATTATCATGTTTTATAATTTTAAAGTTCAATTTCTTATTCTGGAGAAGTGAAATCATTTTTTTTTAAATCTCGCAGGCAATTGAGATTTGCCAAGTGCCAAAAGATGCCGACCCATATCAGGCAGTCTCTGAAATGCATGTGCCCAGTGTATCCAGAAAAACAACAACAATGTGAACGAATGCAATTAAGGAATATTTTCACCAAAATGTTGATTTAAGTGATTATGTTCTACTCTCAGCCAGTGAAAATTTCAATGTCTATATATCACTGTATTCTTTCAGAGACAAAGTTACAGAGGTTTCATGAACATCATTTAAGGTGAAGGTTGACAATCTTGTTCTTTTCTCCTGCTGTTTATCTTGAACTATTAAACAGGTTTGCTTGTTGTAGAGTAGCCATGCAATAGTATTTGTACAAAATCCCTTATTACGCAGTTTGGAATACCATGAAATAGGATATAGCATGGTCTGATCATGTTCCCTGAAAGGATTTCAACACTTTACAATCAGTCATTCCCACCTGCTCCCCTTGGCAAAGCTGCATTACAACATTCTTTTTTCTAAGTAGCTGAGAACGAAAGAGTTATTTCACGTCTTTTGGGCCCTCACAGAACCCTTCAGTGGATCTGTATTTTCCCTTTTTTAGGGGAGTGGTCCTGGTCCTCCAAATTCCACATTATAAATGACTTCCGCTACTCACCCAGTTCTACCATAAGGCAAGGGTTGCATTTTATAAAAACATCATCCTAAGGAAAATCTGTGTAGTAATATTTTATGTCCGGTCACATGCATATGAGCCACTGCTTCATCTGACATCGCAATGGCGTTTTATGTATGGGGGTGAATGTGACCAGAAAATTCAGGTATTGGATTCTATCCACTATGTGTAATGAAAAGGAGTGCACTGGCCAAACTGAGTGCATCTTGGTCCTTGGTCCTAGGAGGTTCTTGAAATCAATCAATTCATCAGAAATGATATATGTTGAGTGCTAACCTCGGGAAGAGCACAGTACTTTGTACTTGGGAGAGTACATTGCAATAGAGTCGGTGGACGTGTTCCCTGTCCCCTAGGAGTTTCGGTCTAAAGAGGGAGACAGACGTTAGAATTAATTACGGATATGTTCGTAAGTGTTGGGGGGGTGGGTGAGAGTTGGGTGAATATCAAGTACTTAGAGAGTATGGATCCAGGTGCATCGGTAACCCAGAAGAGAGGCAGAATGGGGGAAATTAGGGATTAGTCAGGGAAAGCCTCTTGGAAGAGATAAGATTTTAGTAGGGCTTTGAAGGTGGGGAGAATTAAGTCAGCATTCGGTGGACGCCAAAATGAACCTGGGACCCAACCAGCCATTTGAGCTCAAATAAATCCTGGTTCAAGATTTGTGGGGTGGAGCCAGGGGATTCTGAGTTTCACATACCAAGAGCCCCGGGTTCTCTGGTGAGCGCTTACTATGTGCCAAGCTCTATTCAAAGTGCTGGGGTAGATACAGAGCAATGCGGTTGTCTCACATGGGGCTCACAGTCTTCATCCCCATTTTCCAGACGAGGTAACTGAAGGCCAGAGAAATAAAGTGACGTGTCCGAGGTCACACAGCGGACAAGCGGCGGAGCCGGGATTAGAACCCACATCCTCCGACTCCCGAGCCCGTACTCTTGCCCCTAGGCCATGCTGCGGCTTTGCAAACGGGGAAGGGGAGAGGGTGCAGAATAGATAGGTAAAAGATGGGGAGACAGGTGGGTATCTCTGCTTACTCAGACGCAAAGAGAGCTTAGTTGACTGGGGTACGGCACCCCCCATAGCATCAACCTACCAGGAGGTGAGGTCGGATTTATCCAGTTCTACCTTCCAACTGAGGGCCGGAGAGAACGTGCAATAACGCGCGTCTTAATTTGTAATCCAAGGCGAGTCCGAGTTTTGGCATAAAAAAGGGGTCAGGGATGCGCAGTGTCCATATGTGTTATAGGACTTGAGGGTTTCATAACTAGAAAGCGGCGGTGTGGAGCTGGGGGGATGTTAAGATGGGAAGCGGCACCTGAGGCAGTTTGCATTAGAAGAGATGTGTCTCGTGGACTTGGCTACCCAGAGGATCCACTTCCCCATCTTCCTCCTCCCAACGCTTCTTTTTCCACCGGCCGATAGCAAGTTGCCCTGGATGGAGTGATGAGAAAGGGGGAGGAGAAGTAGAAGAACGAAGTGTGCCGAGGAGAGCCAGGCCCAGCCTGAGCAAATACAGGATGGACTTCAAGTCCACCCAACGTGGTGGGGGAGGAACGAAGCGCCGTTTCAATTTCCAATCTATCGTGGTTCTCCGTTTTATTCAAGCCACAACACCCTCCACTCTACGTCCCAGCCATCTCAAAGCAAGCAAGCTGTATCTGAGGTTAGAATTGCTAGCCGATGCATGAAATTATGGCCCTGGCACTGTGGAAGTGCGTACCCTGCTTTCAATCCCCACAGAACCGTAGGGTGAAGATAATGAAGGAGAAGGGGAAACAAGGGAGGAGGAAGGAAAGACCGAATCATTGCACTTCCCAAGTGCTTAATACAGTGCTCTGCACACGGTAAGCCCTCAGTAGATACGCCTGAATGAATGAATGCATCGATCGATTTTTCTTATAGTATTTGTTCGAAGTTTACTGTGTGTCAGGTACTGTACTAAGCACTGGGATAGATACTAGGTAGGCAGATTGGACCCAGTCCATGTCCCAAATGGAGCTCACAGTCTTATTCCCCATTTTTCCAGGTGAGGTAACTGAGGCACAGAGAAGTTAAGTGACTTGCTCAAGGTCCCGCAGCGGCAGAGTTGGGCTCAGATTCCCGGGTCCTTCTGACACCTAGGCCTGTGCTCTATCCACTACTGAGTGCAGAGCACTGTACTAAGCACTTGGGAAAGAAAGTCCAGTACGACAGAGTTGGTAGAAACACGTGACCTCGGCAGCGGCAGCTTCTATCGAAATATAATAGTTTGAAAGTTGTTTTAACCCACTTATTTAGTCCACATACCCTAATACTCTTTCTCCCTGTGAGCAATTCAAACACTTTTGGGAAACTGCTTAAACAGCTTTGGCTTCCAGGTCCCATTAGGAGCCTCGTTCAACTGCACATTAAAGTTCTGAGAGGAAGAGTGGGCTTTCCGTATGTGCCGCTATATCCGTCATTTCCTTTCATTGTGTTGGTGGAGAATTAGCTGCTTGGCGTTCCTTCTCCACACCACACCCTCAACACCCACCCTCCCTTCAGAAGGAAATTCATTTTGTAATCCACTATTTCTTACAATTACCTCTTTGATACTTTAAATGTATCGCTTGTTCTCCAGTGGAAGTGTCAGAGGATGAAATGACCTCCCATATTTCAGGAATTCCAGCTCCCATAAATAAAGTCTAGGGTTCAGACATTCATCAAATTTTCGGGATGAGTATTTCTACTTTGTCTTGAAGGCTGGGTTTTTTTTGAATTTTTGAAGATCTGTCTGAAAGTTTTTGAAAGCACAACACAATTTCAGTAGAATAAAACAGAAGAACCAATGTGAAACAACTTGGAAGTCCAATCAATCTAAGGATTAGATCAGGAGAAAGTTAAAATCTGGGCAACTTTGTATGAAAATCATTTAGACATCCAATTTCTTTGCTGCGCCTGGCACTTGTCTGGCTAAAATACTCAAGAAAAAGCTGATGGGCTTTTAGTGTCGAACCAATGCTACATTGGTAGTGCTTGGCACCAGAAGGGTGAAAGAAAGTTGAGTGAAGATAGTGAAAAATGGTCTCTATTTTAGCCATGAGTTCAAACGTTCACTCTGTCCTTTCCGTGAACCTGCTATTTATGGCAACCTCTTTTAACCTATATATAATGCATGAAGAAATCTGTGTAGAATAATATTACATGTAGGCAATCAAGGGAAGGGGTGTTTTTTTTAAAATCCAAAAGCTTTTGGATGTCATAAGTTCACAACATTTTTATGTTTTCAGTGGATTCTACCTCCAAAAAAAATGATCTCACCTCACAACTTCAGGAAAGTTAAAGAAATTTCAAGAATTGAGGTGGTTTTCTAGCATTGAAAATCCACATTTGCTCTAAATTTTCAAACTTTTTTCCCATAAAATCTTATCTTTTATTATATATCAACTCTTACCATTGCAAAGAGATGTTTATAAATTTATGTATTTGGGGATCACAGTCCTCCCCTGCATAGCACTTGAGAAGCAGCATAGCTTAGTGGAAAGAGCCCGGGCTTAGGAGTCAGAGGTCGTGGATTCTAATGCCGGCTCCTCCACTTGTCTGCTGTGTGATCTTAGGTGAGTCACTTACCTTCTCTGTGCCTGTTACCTCATCTGTAAAAATGGGAATTAAGACTGTGAACCCCACACGGGACAACCAATTACCTTATACCTACCCCAGCGCTTAGAACAGTGCTTGGTACATAGTAAGTGCCTAACAAATACCATCATCATCATCTTGCTATTGCTTCCTTCTGCCTGTACTCCTAATTTCTGTTTTCTCTGCTAGATTTTAAGCTCTTTCACGGCAGGAATCGTGTATCCTGATTTTATTAGATTCTCTGAAGTGTTCAGTAGAGTAATCCACACGTAATAGGAATACAGTAAACATTATTGTTTAAAGACTGATTGATTATTGCCATCGTTTTCCAAAACCTAATATTTTAAAAAAAATATTATTTATCAGGTTATGTTTTTCCAGTGCTTTTCCCCAAAGGAAAATGTATCTCAAAAAGCCTGTGATCCTCAGTCATTTTTCTCTGTAGTATTAACATCCTTTTCAGTTGAGGATCAGTTGAGTTGAGTTCAGTTCAGTCTACCCCAGCGCTTAGAACAGTGCTTGGCACGTAGTAATCGCTCAACAAATACCACAATTATTAATTATTATTATTGAGTTCTTTAACAAGATTTGAAGGTGTCTGTTATATTGTTGTCTTGTACTCTCCCATGCAAAACTCATGCTTCAATAGTTTTAGGCCCAAATCTGAAATGTCCAGGAGGAGAATGGTGAAAATAAATATTTCATGGGCAGTGAGGCTTCTGATCAATCGATCAGTGGTACTGACCATTTGCCGTGGGCAAAGCACTGTACTAAGCGTTTGGGAGAGTGTAGTATAACAGAGTCTGTAGAACCATTCCCTGCCCACAAGGTAATTCAGATTCTCTTTGGGAGTTGGGTTGTTCTTGGCGATCTGTCGTCCCCATTCTCTTTGGCTTATGCTGAGGGGCTCAAAAGGCTGAACCCTTGTTGAGCATCCACGAGGAATGTTTGTTTCACTGAATGATGTCTAATATGCTCTTGATGTTATTAATAGCGCTCAATCAATTAAGAGGGTCTGTGGGAAGTGCTCTTTGAGTAGTTATTAAGATGATAGATTCCATGCAACTGCTGAACATACATTTGCAGTTGCCATTCATTAGAAAAAATTATCATTTTTTCCAACAATTTATGCCAAACTGATTTTTCCCAGCTGCTGCATTGTGCCCTATGAATAGAGTGATTTGTAAGAATGACACTTTCTCTTTGAAACTTTCAGTCTGGCATCATGCCATAGAGAAAATCTGGGTTGAAATTCAGGATTCCTATATATCCCAGTCATAGAAGATTATAAAAGCAATTGCATTCTGCTTCTCTGGGGGAAAAGGAAAGAATAGGAGTCTAATGTAATCTTCAACAGCTAATAACTACAAATGTTGTTCTCATTTAGATTATTGCTCCTATTTGATTATTTTGACTTATTAATGTGAGGAATTTCAATTTGAGTAATCACCGCAGATAGTGAACATTTGGCAACATCTATTAAACAGTTTAGATCTTGCTTTTCCAAAGTCATTTACTGTACGTACTTCTGTGCTTAAATCCTCACCGATACAAAGCGAAGCAAACACCGATCTGTCCGGTTTTAATAAATCGGAAGCAAAGGAACTTTTTTGGAGACTAGTAGAAGTCCAGTGAATCTAGATTAAAAACCAAATTACAGTTCTGGTTAAAGGGTTAAAGCTAACTGCAGTTAACTGTTAGGTCATACATTAAGGACTTATTTTGCACCAAGCACTCTGTTATATCCTGCGGTAGGTACAAGATAATTAGATCGGCTACTATCCCTGATCCGTAACCTAAATCGTACGGAGAATAGGTATTTTATCCTTATTTTACGGATTGGGAAATCGAGTCAAGAGAGGTTAAGTGACTTGCCCAAGGTCACACAACCTGGCAGCTATAGAACTGGGACTAGAACCAGAACTCCTGACTCCCAGTTCCATGCTTTGATGAAAACTCCAGGCCAGCTTCCACAGTAATTGGTTGTGACAGATAAGAAGACACTGCCTCTCTTGCATTCCTTTAAGAGCGACATTGTGCCGACTGCTTGTAATGTGACTGAGTTGATCAATCAGCCAGGGGTATTTATTGAACACTTCCTGTGTGCAGAACACTGTACCAAGTCCTGGGGAGAGTACCACAGAGTCGGTAGCCGTGTTCGCCGGCCACAACCAGCTGACAGTCTAAAGGGAAAGAGGGACGTTATTATAAATAGACATTATATGAATATGTACATACGTACGTGGGGCTGAAGAATAAGATTTTTATTAACTCTGCTTGTGAACATCACCAAGGATAATGCCGTAAACTGATTGTTTGGTCTAGATTCAGGATGTTCCTTCCACGGTTTCCATATATCTTTACTTCATTCATTCATTCAATAGTATTTATTGAGCGCTTACTACGTGCAGAGCACTGTACTAAGCGGTTGGAATGGACAATTCACCCAAAGATATTTTGTCAATCAAGAATTTCACTATCATTAATGCTTATTATGTTATAGTGTTAATGATTTGCCCGACACCACTCATTCTCATCCTGCAGCTCATGTTTCTGTGGCTCATGGAGTGAAGGATAATTCTATAGTAGAGATGGTCACTAGAAATCCAAAAAGACTATGAAAACTCCCATAGCTGTTTGAACAGGAAATATCACGTAGGCTTACATTCCACAGAAACCAGCAGAGGGAAGCAGGGTGGTCTAGTTGATAGAGCACAGGCCTGGGTGTCGGAAGGTCATGGGTTCTAATCCCGGCTCCACCACTTGCCTGCTGTGTGACCTTGGACAAGTCACTTCACTTCCTCTGTGCCTCGGCTACCTCATCTGCAAAAGGGGGGTTAAGACTGTGAGCCCTCTGTGGGACAGGCACAGTGTCTAACCCAATTACCTTGTATCTACCCCAGTGCTCCGTACAGTGCTTGGCACATAGTAAGTGCTTAACAAATGCCATCATTATTATTATTACTACCAATGCTATGGCTAAAAGATCACAGGCGCTGTCCCCACCCTGAAGCAAAAGATGTCACAAATTCCAGATCTCACCAAAATGGGAACACACCGTTAGACCGATGGGGGTCTGGAAGCTCATGCTAAGATGACGAGGAAGAAAATCTTGTTCTCTTCGTGGATATCTTTTTCTAGATCCTGCGGGATTCTTCTTCGAAAGTGAGACAGATTCACTGTGATGTGAGACAGGGACTTTGCCCGACCTGATTAACTTGTGTCTATCCCGGTGCTCAGAACAGGGTTTGACACATAGGAAGCACTTTACAAGTATTATCATCGTTATTATTATCATCACCTTCATCAATCAGTGGCATTTATGGGGAGCACTGTACTAAGCACTTGGAAGAGCACGATAAAACAGAATTTGCAAACATGTTGCCTGCCCAAAATGAGCTTACAATCTAGAGGGGGAGACAGACATTAATACCAAGAAGTCAAAGTTAATATATTTGGTCCCCTTGTCCTCCTCAGGCTCCGGCTCCCCGACGGAGATCTAAGCCCCGATCTGTTTCTAACACGGACCCCCTTGCAAAGAGCATCTGTTGCTATGGATGTTATCCCCACCCTGCTCCTTCTCCTCCCTGACTCCAAACCACGTTGTGCGGTTTAGGGAGAGAGATTCAAGCCTCTCTGTTAATAGTGGTGGTGTTTGTTCAGTGCTAACTACGTGAAGAGCACCGTTTTAAGGGCTGGGGTAGTACAGGGTAATCAGGTTGTCCCACGTGAGGCTCACAGTCTTCATCCCCATTTTACAGATGAGGTAACTGAGGCACAGAGAAGTGAAGTGACTTGCCCACAGCCACACAGCTGACAAGTGGCAGAGCGGGGATTCGAACCCATGACCTCGGACTCCCAAGCCACTGAGCCTTGGTGGCCCCGCAGAAAGCAGAGGGGACTCCAACCTGCTGATGCTGCCCCTCTCTTCCACTTCCCCATTTATTCGTTCATTCAGTCGAGTGCTTACCGTGTGCGGAGCACTGTACTAAGCACTTGGCCCTCTCTGGCCTGTGGTGCTCCCGAGGGGCCTGAGCCACCGTAGCTCTGGGGCCTCTCGGCAGGGTTTGGCAGGTGACTCCATGCCCACAAGCCGCTCCTCCCATCCCCTACCAGTCCCGGGGCCCAGCTCCGCTGTCTGACTGGCTCACCTCTGCTCCCTTCCCCCTCCACACGCACACACTCCAAAATCAGGGTGTCACGAAGCGTCCCCCGACCCCCGAGTGCAGACCACAGTAGCTTCTGAAGTCACTGCATCTGCAGCTTGGGATTGATCCTAGAGCCTCCACGTTACCCCACTGCCTTAGTATTTTGAGGGTGCCCCCGGCCTCCCCGCCACATGCCTCCAAGATGGTGGATCGGGACACAGCGTGGAACTCAGTGGACCATTGGAGCAGGGACTAAGAGTGATAAACTGGCGAATGAGGGGTGCCGGGTTCTGCTCAACTGCCAGTGAGAAGCCACGAAACGCGGCTGACATCGCAGGGACTTAGTGAGGGCTCGCTCCCTTGGGAGCATCTTCTGCAGGGGCAAGGGGAGCCACCTGTGTCAGCTCAGGGCAGGCTGAAGCAATCGAAAGGATGTGCTTTAAACCCTGCCTGTGAAAGAGCTGGAGTAGACACAAGTTAATGTAATATTGTTATTCGGTATTGCTATATTGTACTCTCCCAAGCGCTTAGTAGAGTGCTCTACGCACAGTAAGTGCTCAGTAAATACAATTGAATGACTGACTACCAGGTTATCAGAGTGGACACAGTCTTTGTCCCACATGGGGCTCGTAGTCTTAGTCTCCATTTTACAGATGAGGTAACTGAGGCACAGAGAAGTTAAGGGACTTGTCAAGATCACACAGCAGACAAGTGGTGGCGCCGGGATTAGAACCCACATCCTTCTGACTCACAGGTCCACGCTGTACCCACTAGGCCACGATGTGCCTCCTTTCAAATAGCTGGTCATTGTGGACGAGAAACGTGAACCGCCCGAGACATTTGCGAGTTGACCTCGGTTGAATCTCGCTGTCGTCATCTAAATGAACTCTGGCAAATTCTGCAGTTTTGATATCAAAACTTATGCTTCTTCTTTTAATATTTAATACGTATAAAAATCGACGTTTCAGCCACGAGGGAATGAAAGTCATCTCAGTTATCTAAGTAAGGCGACCCGATCGATCTATCAACCAAATTTATCGGGCGCTTCCTATGTGCGGAGCACTGTACTAAGTGTTCGGGTCAGTACAATATAATAGATATATGATGTCAAATAATCTTAACTAGGATTGAATGATAGGACTCCGAGTCTACCGATCCATATTTCTGATGTAGATTCATATCTCCGACTAAATAGGAAACAGAAATTGGGAAGCCTAATTAGCCTTCTCAGCCATTAGATTTTCCCTGTTAATTGCAAACTTTGTGAGTTAAGCAAACTTGGTACACCTTTAGGAAAGCAGACATCAGCAATTAATATAATTTAGAGAGTCTAGAAAGAAAGATCAAAAAGGAACTCCCGATTGGAAATCTTTACCAAGCGCAAACAAATAAACATTAAATACCTTCCCACTGCAGCAACAAATGGCCTTTTAAAATGTGCTGATGGTTTTTCAAGGGCAGATTAGAGCCTAGCCGCTAGAGATTCAGTATTAATGGAGGTTGGAGAATTTTCTGTCCCAGAAAACTGCAGCAGATGAAGATTATATCTTGAGTTTTATTTGTGAACGCTGTTTACCTTCAGCAAGCCAGATGATGGCTACATATGTCACAGTAACTCAATAAAAAACTCCAAAATTGTCTCCAGCGATTCCTCTGACTCCTTCTTAAACCAATTATTGGGATTATGGAGGGTTCTTAACCTGTCTATTCTGGCGATCATGTCTACCCAAGTTGCCGTATTAAATATTCAATAATGTTGAATGGATACTTCTGTGAGACAAAATGGAAATCTAAATATTCATTGCTCTTTACATTGAGGAAGAAATTATGCCCCTTCTATCCAGGCCATATAACCCATCCCCTATCACTTTTTACAAACTCTTTCTCCAAGTGGGAAGCAGTGTGGCCCAGTGGAAAGAGCATGGGCTTGGGAGTCAGAGGACTTGGATCCTAATCTCAGATCAGCCGATAGCCTGCTGTTTGACCTTGGACAAGTCCCTTAAAATCTCTGGGTATTGACTTCCTCAACTATTAAATGGGAATGAAACGACAATGATAAGTAGTATTTGTTAAGGGTTTCCTGTGTGCTAGGCACTGTGCTATGTGTGAGGCTCTGTACTAAGCAATGGGGAACTGTACTAAGCACTGGAAATACCCATTCTCCCTCTTAGACTGTGAACCCTGTCCAGGACAGGGACTGTGTTTGACCTGATTAACTTGCATCTACTCCAGTGTTTCGAACAGTGCTTGGCGCATAGCAAGTGTTTATCAAATACCACAGTAATCATCATTACTATTTGTTTTCCTTCTTTCTTCCACCTTCATCCTCTCACTCTCTGCTTGCTCCTACTTCTCTGCCTTCCAACAAGCTCAAGCCTCTGCTTTACGAAAAAATCTTCTACTGTTCCCATTGCAATCCCCTCTAATTGCCTCACTTCTCCACTCCCCTTTCTGGCCAAACTCCTTAAAT
Organism: Ornithorhynchus anatinus; assembly: GCF_004115215.2. Classification (NCBI taxonomy): domain Eukaryota; kingdom Metazoa; phylum Chordata; class Mammalia; order Monotremata; family Ornithorhynchidae; genus Ornithorhynchus; species Ornithorhynchus anatinus. Next base: position 32,609,230 of record NC_041736.1, read on the forward strand.
AACTTGCACGTGCACACTGACTGCTTAGCCTCTTCAGATTTTCTCTCTTTGACCCACTGAAACTGATTTTCACCTGCTGAGACTGCACTCAGCAAGATCTCCAAGCCTTTAAAGGCTCCATCTCTCACTCACTGGCTTCTGCTTCTAACTGGCGTCGGTCAGCGTTCATTTCTGGGTTCCTGACTATTTTCCCTAGACAGTCACTCTTAGTTCAGCCTCAGTCCTTCTGTAGAATCTTGCGTTTCCTCTTACCTCCTAGACATCCTGTCCATCTTGCACATCCAATTCAGTAGGACTCCCAAATCCATTCTTCCTCCTAACAGTCCCCAATACCAAACAATCAATAAATGGATAGCGTTCACTGAGCATTTACTATGTGGAGAGCACTGTATTACGTGCTTGGCAGAGTGTAACGCAACAGGGTTGGTAGACTTGTTCCCTGTTCACAGGGACCATATAACATAGACAGGGAGACAGACATTAAAATAAATTATGCATATGTGCAGAAGTGTTGTGGGGCTGGGGGAGGAGTACGGATCGAGTGCTTAAAGGGTACGGCTCCACGTGCTCAGGTGACGCAAGAGAAGGAGTAGAGAAAACGAAGGCTTAGATGGGGAAAGACTTTTTGGTGAGATGTGATCTTAATAGAGATTTGAAGGTGGAAATAGTCATATATGAAGTGGGAGGAAGTTCCAGGCCAGAGGGAGGACATGAGCAAAGGGAGATAGATTAGATCAAGACACAGGGAGTAGGCTGGTGTGAAAAGAGTTAAGTGTGCAGGCTCGGTTGTAGGAAGAAATCCGCGAGGTAAGATGGAGAGGGGGAGCTGATTGAGTGCTTTAAAGCAGATGGTAAGGAATTTCTGTTTGATGCAGAGGCTGATGGGCTACCGGTGGAGGTTCTTGAGGAGCGATGAGAGACGGGGGGCAGGGAGATCAGCCAGAAGGCTGGTGCAGTAATCAGGTTGGGATATGTCAAGTGCTTGGATCCGGATGATTGCAGATTGGATGGAGAGGAAAAGACAGATTTTAACGATGTTGTGAAAGTAGAACTGACGGGATTTGGTGAGAGATTGAATCTGTGTGTTGAGTTAAAGAGATGAGTTGGGGATAATGCCGGGGTCATGGGCTTGTGAGAAAGGGAGGATCGTGGTGAAGTCTACAGTTTGGGGAATGATGGGGAGGACCGGGTTTGGGGGGGAAAACGAGGCGCTCTGTTTTGGACATCGCCATCCTCGTTGTCCCAGAAGAGTCCTACCTCGGGGCCACCTTCGACTTCTTAACCTCTTTAAACTCTCACATTCAGACTGTTGCTCATTTCTTTGTTTTCCCCACAGTGCTTTCTAGTTTCAACCCAGGCTATGCCCCCCTGACAGCCACAGCCCTAGTTCATGTTCATGCTCGCCATAGCTCGCTTAGTCCCAAGTATCAACCTCCCCTTAGGGCTCCCTCACTCCAGCAGCCTCCTGCTACTCACGTCCACATCTCAGCTTAATGCCCCGATCCTGATCATGCTCCCTGAGGTGGAGCTTTAGGAGCATCACTCCTCAAAAACCTTCAATGGCTGCTCATCTCCCTCCACCTCCGAAAAGACTCCCCACCCCCAACTTCAAGGCTCTTCACCAGATTTCTCCATCAGCTCTCGTCACCCTCTAGTCCCTTGCTTGTGGTATTTGTTAAGCTCTTATGATGTGCCAGGAACTCCTCTCAAATTTCACCTTCTAACTCTTCCTCATTCTCGATTCCCCTGCCTCCAACTTGTTGTTCAAAGGGTTTTCTCTGTTTGAACTCCTCTCCTCAAATCAGTCAAGACTCAGCCCACCCTGCCTTTAAAGCAATCTCAAAACTGGATTAATTCCTAACATCACGAGTGATTTCAACCCATGAGCCCAACATTATGTCGTCATACCCATCCCCGGTATATATGTCCGTGGGTATATTCAATGTGTAATTATTCATTGTGATTTATTCTGATTTTTCATCGTGACGTATTCATTCTCCTTCCTATCTGATCCTTATTCTTGGTTTTGCTGCTCTTAATAGAATATTCTGCACCCAGTAGGCACTCTGTACAGTGTTCTGCACACAGTAGATGCTCAGAACGGTGCTCTTCTCTCAATAAACTAGCCATTTCACCCCAGGTTGGAGTGAAATACTCAAAATCTGAAAGATCTCAACGCTAATCAGCCAGAGTACCCAGTCCAGAGAGACAGACCTCTAATAGTAATAATTGTGATATTCTTTAAACACTTACAATGTTCCGAGTACTCTGAGTGCTGGGGAAGATGCAGGTTAATCAGTTCAGGCACAGTCTCTGTGCTACATGGTGCTCAAAGTCTAAGCGGGAGACAGAAGAGGTTATTTCACTCCATTTTACAGGTGATGTCACTGAAGCTTAGAGAAGTGGCTTACCCAAGATCGCAAAGCAGACAGGCGTCAGAGCCGGGATTAAAACGCAAGTCCCCTGACTCCCAGACGGATGCTCTTTCCACTAGGCCTTGCTGTTTCTCTTTGGCCTGCTGTGTGACTTAACTTCTCTATACCTCAGTGACGGCATCCCCTCTCCCAACCCCACAGCACTTACGTACACATCTGTAATTCATTTATTTATATTAATATCAGTCTCCCCCTCTAGACTGTAAGCTCCTTGTGGGCAGGGAGTGTGTCTGTTTATTGTTTTATTGTATTCTCCCAAGTGCTTAGTACAGTGCTCTGTACACAGTAATTGCTCCGTAGGTAGGATTGACTGACTCTCTCCTACTTAGACCATTAGCACAGTGTGGGACAGGGACTACGTCTGACCTGATTAATTTGTATCCACCCTAATACTCTGCATCGTTCTTGACACACCATAGGAGCTTAACAAATACCACAGTACCTGCCAATTCACCTTTTCACCTTTTTGAATTTGGAAAAGTTCCAACTGCTAAACTTCTAAGGGGTAAAAACCACTATCAGATTGCTGGTAACAATATTAGTATTTATTGAGCATCCACAGTGAATAGTGCGCCCCGCTGTGCCTTTGGGAAATACAGAATGAAGAAAAGTCCCTGTCCACAAGGAGTTTACACTCTGAAGTGGGAGGCAAACAAAAATATTTACAACTACAATAGATGAAATAAATATTAAGACAAACAGTCGATTAAACAAATGTACAAAAATTCTGAGCTTGGGCAAGAATAAGTTCATAGACAGTAGCCTTGGCCGATGGATTTGTACGGCTGAGGGTTCTGGGAAAATAACCGGAGAAGGTTTAGTAGGAGAGCTTGAGTTTTAGAAGCTGTTTGAATGGATGAAGAGCTGTGGTCTGTCAGATCAGGGGATGGAGGGACGCGGTTCTAAACACGGGGAAGTGTACGAGTGAGGGGCTGGTGAAGGGAATGTCAAAAGTGAGAACAACTAGGAAGTTGGCTTGAGAGGAATGAAGAAAACAAGTTGAAATCATTGAAGGGAGCAGTCAAGTAAGGTGGGGCCAAATGATGGAGAACATTGAATTGTGATGAGGGTTGGTTTGATGTGGTGAGATGAAGGAAGCCAGTAGGGGATTTTGAGGAGAGGAGAAGAGTGGTCTGAGTATTTTTTAGGAAGATGATCTCAGCATGTATTGTAGATGCCTTTCTTAACTGAGATGTGAAAGTTAGGTTGAATGGGTTCTGGGGGAAAGATGAGGATTTCAAATGTGTTCGAGGTGTCAGCAGGACCCCAAAGTGGAAACGTCCTGGATGTAAGCGGAAATGTTAAATTTCAGGTTAGGTGATAGACCAGAAAGATTTGGAAGTCACCATTTAGTTTGAAAGTCACCATTTAGAGATGATAGAGGGAGCAGATTAGCTTCCTGAAAGGGTGACTGGAGCGTACGAGTCTATACCCATTCTGTAGCCCTCGCTCTGACTCCCGTTCCCTGTAGTCTGTGAAACCCTCACTCCATCATGCTCAAACTCCCCTTCACCTTGATCGGTTCTTGTCCCACTCACGTCTCACTAACCCCGCGATTTGACCCAGTCTTGCCACCCTCTTTCTCCCGAGGGGGCTTCACCTTCTTGCACTCCCCCTGATTCCTGGGGAAAGGTGAGGAGTCAGCCTGTTCCTCCCTCCCCACTGTCGTTTTCATTCTATTTTGCCTCCACATTTTCTCTCCCTCTCTGCCTTTGAATCCCACACTGTTCACCTCTGCCACCCTCTGCGGCTACTAGTCACTGTTATCTACCACTCGCTGTCCCTCCTCCACAGTGCTTACTCACTCTGATGTTTTTCTCATCTGCTCTTCTCCTTCCCCGGCCTTGAATGCTTCATGCTAATGATTTTTCTGACCTCGCACCCATGCCTTTCCTCTCTCTTCAGGTCCGCCGACCTCCTCCTTCACCCCAGCTCAGCCCCACGTCGGCTTAGTCACGTACTAAATCTAACCTTCAGTTAAACGCGCCTCCTCTCCTACTTCACCGTCTCGTAAAATTTTCCTACCGCGGCCTTCTCCCGGCCAACTCAAGAGTGCAGCCCTTCTCAATCCTCCTCCATCTCCCAGCTGCTTCAAGCTTGTCGACTACTCCATCCACCTAGAAAGCTAGCAACCTTCCGTCCCGTTGACGTGGAACTAACCTATATCTCGACTCTCCGGCCTCTGTTCTTTTTCTACACCGTTCCTTCAGTTTGGAGCTCCCTTCCTCCTGAAATCCAACAGACCGCAGCGCCGCCCACCTTCGATACCCCTTTACAACCCTGACTCCTCCAAAAAACCTTCCCCAATCAGTTCTTAGCACCCTCAGCCATAAAACTGACCAGAAATCTCCAGCATTTATTTATACCTATCCTGACCTCCTTTGTATATAAATTTATTAGTCACTCAAATGGTATTTTTTGAGCGCTTATTGTGCAGAGCACTATATTAAGTGCTTAAGCTGTCCAACTGCATTCTTTGATTGTTCTATTTTTTAATGTTCTTATGTCTGTCTCCCTTACTAGATTGTAAGATCCCGGTAGGTAGGAAATGCATCAGTTCTCTGCATTCTTTTTCCCAAACATTTAGTAGAGTGCATTCCTTGGAGAGGTCATTAATAATAATTGTGAGAAGCAGCGTTTCCTAGTGAGGAAGCACAGGCCTGGGAGTCAGAGGGCCGGGATTCTAATCCCGGATCCGTCCCTTGTCTGCTGTGTGAATTTAGGCAGGTCACTTAGACTCCGAGCCCGGCACTGGGCAGGGATTGTCTCTCTCTGTTTCCAAATTGTCCATTCCAAGCGCTTAGTACAGTGCTCTGCACATAATAAGTGCTCAGTAAATACTACTGAAGGAAATACTATTAAATGAACTTGTTATCTGTACCTCAGTCACCTCACCTGTAAAATGTGGATTAATACGGTGAGCCCCACGTGAGACTTGGACTGCGCCCAACCTGATCAACCTGTATTGGTACATAGTGCTTACTAAATATTCTAATAATAATGATAATGATAATCTATGATATTTGTTAAGCACTTACTATATACCAGATGTTGGGGTAGAAAAAAATACACTTAGATCAGCCATGTCCCACATGGGGCTCACATTCTAAGGGGGTGAAAGAACAGGCATTTAATCCCCAGTAAACAGATGAGGAAACTGAGGCACAGAGAAATGAAATGACTTGCTCAAGGTCTCCCAACAGGCAAGTAGCAGAGCCAGGATTAAAACCCAAATTTCCTGACTCCTAGGCCTGTGCTCTTTCACTAGGCCATTCTCCTTCCTGATATACATGGGGTTGGAGGGAGGCATCATTACTATTATTACTTCTAGTAGTAGTAGTTCTGAGAATCACTAAATAATAGAATGGATTAGAAGAAAGAGCAAGGGCCTGGGAGTCAGAAGGACCTGGGTTCTAACCCCACCTCTGCCACGTGTCTGCTGTGTGACTTTGGGCAAATCACTTAACCTCTCTGTGCCTCAGTTACCTCATCTGTAAAATGGGGATTCAAATTGTGAGCTCCAGGTGGAAATGGACTGTGTCCCACCTAATTATCTTGTATCTACCCTGGCACATAGAACGGGGCCTGACGCATAGCAGTCACTTAACAAATACCATTTTTAAAAAAATGGATGGCCACGAAATATGGAATCCAGCTGAACTATCCTTTCCACTTATCCCTTCCATTCGTAGTTGCAATTGAAATTGAGAAGCAGCGTGGCTCAGTGGAAAGAGCCCAGGCTTGGGAGTCAGAGGTCATGGGTTCGAATCCTGGATCTGCCACTTGTCAGCTGTGTGATTGTGGGCAAGTCACTTCTCTGTGCCTCAGTGAACTCATCTGTAAAATGGGGGTGAAGTCTGTGAGCCTCACGTGGGACAACCTGATGACCCCGTATCTCCCCCAGCGCTTAGAACAGTGCTCTGCACATAGCGCTTAACAAATACCAACATTAGTATCATTATTATTGTTATTATTATTAAAGATAAAAACATGAACTCCATGTGGTTTCATTTGATATATTTTAGTCAATTAGAAGTTCTAGAAACACTATTCTAATCAGAAAATACCCTTTTGCCATCTTATATAGCATATTTGGAGAGAGAACCCTAACCAGTGACATCTTGATCTTATCCCTTTTCAACAGCTGTTCCAAGAGAAAGCGAGCCAGGATATTTCTTTTGCAATGAAGGTGTTAAGGTTTAAGAACTTAAAAAAAAAAAAAACCGTCTCCCCTGACAGATTGGGGGAAATATGTTAAATCACTCACGATGATGAGCACTTAAAAATAGGCTACAGATGTCTAATTTGAAATACAAGAAATTTTCTTGGCATTTACATCCTATTAGTCATTACTATGTTTTTCTTATATTTTATTCACACATTTAGTTTTGCTTGTTCCCCTGACTTGCTTTGCCAGCTACTAGCTACCCTAACGTAATCCAAAAATCCCAAGCGGTAATAAATGCCAAAGAAGATTAAGAGTATTATGACTCTCTCCGAAGGGTCAGACTCCCATTGGATCTCAATAAGTGCTTCGTTTGGTGGACACGGAATATTGCTTTTAAGCAAATATATGAATGTGATTGGGCTTAGACTGAATTCAGAACCTCAGCAGAACTGGCTGTAAATTGAGATATTTGCCAAATGGTAAAGGGTGGATCCTACAATAAAGAGCCTTAGAATTGTTAACACATTTCATCCAATTCCCTGTTGACGCCTTTACATTCCTATCCTTCCACTGAACCTACTAACATTTCTAGAATCACTGTTTTCCTATCTAGAATATCCTGATAAATATTCCCTGAAGTGTAACACAAAAAGTAGATTCCAGGGATGGAAACATCCTTTACGGACATTGTGCATTTCTCTGCTTCTAAATGACAACGGTTCTCTTATCAGATGAACCATAAATATAATAACTCAAGAAAAAGAAAAGGAGGTCCTTGAACAGCAATTTTGTCCTGGAGGGGTTTGATGTGTGCTTGTAACGAAGAACAAACAAAGCCAGTAGAGTAGTTCAAAATGATTTAAATACATCGCTGCTAAAAAGGATATAAAATTTGTAAAATAATTACAATAGCTACACATTGCATTACTGTTTCCTTATACCTTGTAAAAGTTGAATTCTATTATTTTTAACCTTGGAACAATCACTGCTCCATCCATATAAGGAGTGTAGCATTATTTTTCCATTAGACTGCAATCTCCTGGAGGGAAGGGACCTTATCTTTTACCTTTATTATGTGCTCCAGGTTCCTGGATATCGGCTTGTTCCCAGCCTCTGATCTGAGAAAGTTATTCCTGGATCCAGTGTTGAGAAGGCCAGGGAAAACCCAACTGTGGGAAATTCCTCCAGCAGGAACAAAGTCCTGGAGGCCCTCACTTGGCATTGCCGCTTCTCAATAGATCGATCAGTCAAGTCAATCAGTATTTACTTAGGACCAATACTCCCTGGGGATTTGCACGAAGAGCTTGGGAGAATACAATTGAAAAAGAGATAAGAAGGCTGCCCTCAAAGACCTTGCATTGTAATGGAGAGGCTTACACCAGTCATTCACAAATAGTTGGAGGAGAAAGAAACAACATTTCAGCAGCAGATGATAGAATTACTCTCTGTGGGCTGCAGACATCTTTTTCTTCTATTTGTGCTTTTCCAAGCCCTGGGGATGATGAATCACATTTTATTGGTGCTCCATATAGCCCAATTATTAATAAAGAAGGATACATAAATTGAATGAATGACTGCAAATTGGTTCAGGTTGAAAACATGTGTAAGTAATGTATAAGGGAAAATGTGTAAGTCTAAACGCGAAGGGTAGGAAAGGCGTGTTCTGAGAAAGCAGAGCTTAATTGGGAAATAGTCCCTAGAGTAAATAGATTTTCTGGAGGGCTTTGAGGATCGGGAGATTTGTGGTCTAATGGGTTTAAAGGAGATATGAGATATCCTGAGATATGGATTGGAGGACGGAGAGCTGAGAGCAAGATAACAGCGAGAGGAAGCTAAGTTGAGTGAACTAAAGTGTGTGAATTAGGGTGTTGTGGAAGGAGAGAGATGATAAGTAAGAGGAAGTTTGCCGATGGAATGCCTTCGTTCCAATGGTCAGGAGTTTCTGCTTGACTGGGAGAGCAATGGATAACTGTCGTAATTTTTGAGGAGTGGAGAGAAATACGCTGAGCCGCATTTTAGACAAATGATCCAGGCAGCAGAGTGAAGCGTGGATTGGAGTCAGGGAGACCAGTGATAGAATACGTTCCCATTTCCTGATTTCTGCAGAAGATACATCAGGATGACTTTGTTCCTTTTCTGAGTCAATCTTCACCTTACCGGTCCCGGTACCCTGCTCCCAAATCCCGGGGCTAAACCTCTTCGAGGACTGGACCCACTTAATCACTGACTGGGGCTGTTTCAATAGCTGTCTGGAGCTAGTGCTATTTTTTCTATTTTGGCCCCTGCTAGCATAATATGGGCAGAGGCTGCTCAAAAGATGCCCCCTCTGTTCCTGATTACCACTCACCAGGGCTGGTCTGTCTGCTGAAATGCCACATGCTCAAAGTTTGCTCTTCACATTGTCTTTTAAATGTTTTTCTTTACTCCCTCCGCTCAATCATTCCATTTCAGCTCACCATTCAGCAGTAGCTGGGATGTCATGCTGTTCTCCATTCTTCTCTCAAGTTCTACCCAGCTAAGTGTGGGGGAATTGGAATTTCTTCAGTGTTTGCCAACTGTTTTAGAGAGCTCAGATCTTGGGGTGTTTTTGTGGGGGGAGGATTTTTTTAAGAGCTTACTATGTGTCAAGCACTGTTCTAAGCACTGGTGTAGATACGAGTTAGCAAACTGGACACAGTCCCTGTCCCACATGGAGCTCACAGTCTTAGTTGGAGGGAGGAGAATTTAATCCTCATTTTATGGATGAGATAACTGGGGCACAGAGAAGTGACTTGCTCAAGGTCATCCAGCAAGAAGTTGGCAGAGACGGGATTAGAACCCAGATCCTCCGACTTCCAGGCTCCTGCTCTTTACACTAGCCCGAGCGGCTTCTATATTTTGTGTTGGCCGTGGAATGTAGGTCGCAGTGATGAAACTGCGGCTTGTCTACCCCTGTAGCTTCACAGAACTGCAGTCCCCAGGAAAGAACACCCGGTTGAGTGGAACATAGACTCGAAGAGTTACCGTAGGGCACAGTGAGTGTCAGGTGAAGGGGTTCGATTTAGAATAAAATTGAAAGATACCGCGCTCCCTCGGTCGAAATACCAAGTCAGGTAGCTAGACCAGGGGTGAGCTCAACGGGAGATGGCAGTCAGGGGAAGGTGGACCCCTAGAGCAGAGATCTGATTTTCCTTATTGGCTGTGGGGTGAGCTGGGAGGTCAGTCGTGTCCTCAGCGATCTCCCCAATCCCGGCCAAACTCACGTGTTTGCAGGCTGGCCCGTGCATCAGCTGGTCGCGGGTGATTGCAATGCAGTCCCTCAAGGCTCAATTGTGGGACCCCTTCTATTCTCCATCTACACCTACTCCCTCGAAGGACTCGTTCACTCCCATGGCTTCAAGTACCATTTCTATGTGGACGATTCTCAAATCCACATCTCCAACCCTGATGCTGGAGTCTTGCATTTTCTTCTGTCTTCAGGATATTTCTCCTTGGTTGTCCTGCTGAGCCCTCAAAATTACCACGTCCAAAACAGAACTCCTATTCTTCGCACCCAGACCCTGTCCTCCCCATGACATTCCCATAACTGTAGACAGACCCACCATCCTCCCATCTCACGAGCCTTGGAATTAGCCTCGACTAACCTCCCTCATTCGACCCACATTTTCACTTTCTTGAGAATTGAGAAGCGGCATGGCCCAGTGGATAGAGCAAGGGCCTGGGAGTCAGAAAGACCTGGGTTCTGATCCTGATGTAGCACTGGTCTGCTGTGTGACCTAGGGAAAATGACTTCCCTTCTCTGTGCCTCAGTGATCCCATCTGTAAAATGGGGATTAACACTGTGAGCCCCATGTCAGACAGGTACTATGTCCAATCTGAATATCTACCCAGTGATAAGTACATGGAGCCTGGCACAGAGTAAGCGCTTTACCAATGCCATAAAAAAATCTGTCACCAAATCCCGTCGGTTGCAGTGTCACAGAAACATTAAATTCCACCCTTTCCACGCAAACTGCTACTGTGTTAATCCTAGCACTTATCCCGTCCTGTCTTGATTATTGCATTAGCCTCGTTGCTGATCTCCCTGCCTCCTTTTTCTCCCTACTTCACTCCATTCTTCACTCTGCTGACCAGATCATTTTTCTACACAGTCATTCAATCCATGTTTTCCGACCCCTCCGGAACCTCCGTGGGTTGCCCATCCGCCTTGGCACCGAACGGAAAGTCCTTACTTGAAAGCACTCACCCATTTTGCCCCCTCCAACCTTTCCTCTCTGCTTCCCTACTGTGGAAACCCACTCTTAACCCTCCTCACTCTCTTTTGTTTTCAGTCTCTATTTTGCCTTAATCTACCTTGTTTTCCTAAATCGTGCTTCAGCAACACCCTTCCGCTGCTGCCAATTTCAGCCACTCCCTGCCCTCAGTTAAGATAACTGGAGCCACACTTGATTGGATTCTGTTGTTGGTGTGAAGGAACTTCATGCCAACCATGGACTATAATTAATTAGCTGTCTCTCCCACCTTTCCTTGATAAGGTTGGGCCGGCTCTTAGGGTAATGGACCCTGTCTTTCCTCACCATACAGGTCTGTATCAAATATTGCAATAAATTAAAACCCTTGTGTTGCTGAGACTTGGATTTTTTTATTTTTTTTTGGACTGGACACTGCTATAGCCCAGCCTACACATTTCACTCCTGTAACGCTGACCTGCTCACTCTGTACCTCGATCTCATCCATCTCACCGCTGACCACTTGCCCACATCCTGCCTCTGGCCTGGAACTCTCTCCCTCCCTCCTAATTAACGGGACCACCGATCTCTCCACCTCAAAAACCTTAGTGAAGGCATCTCCTCGAAGAGGCCTTCCCCAGTTAAGCCCTCATTTCCCCACAATTTTCTCCGTCACCCTTTTAATAGGATTTTCACCCTTTATTAGCTGTCTCTCTCAGCCCCGTAGCACTTATGTACACACCGGCAATTTCATTGATTTATTGATCTTAATGTCTGCCTCCCCCTCCAAACTTTTAGCTCATCGTGCACAGGGATAGGTCTGTTAACTCGGTCACGTCGTGCTCTCCCGGACGCTTTGTACGGTGCTCTGCAAACAGTGGGAGCAGCATGGCGTAGTGAGAAGCGGCCTGGCGTAGAGGATAGAGCGTGGGCCTGGGAATCAGGTCGTGGGTTCTAATCCTAGATCTGCAGTCTGATCTCGGGCATGTCTTTTCACTTCTCTGTGCCTCAGTTCCCTCATCTGTACAATGGGGATTGAGACTCTGAGCCCACCTGGGACAGGGACTGTGTCCAACCCTACTTGCTTGTATCCGCCCCGGGGCTTTCTACGGTGTTTGGCACATGCTAAGCACTTGACAGATACCAGTTATCGTTAGTAGTAGTAAGTGCTCTATAAATGGAATCGATCGATTGATAGTGCAATGCTGGAGACCTAGGGGGAGGGGAAATTGGATTCCATAGTGACGGTTGGGTTATGTGAAATGTAGCTGTGGATTGGCTCAGTGGAAAGAGCCCGGGTTTGGGAGTCAGAGGTCATGGGTTCGATTTCCGGCTCTGCCTCTTGTCGGCTGTGTGACTGTGGGCAAGTCACTTAACTTCTCTGTGCCTCAGTTACCTCATCTGTAAAATGGGGATTAACCGTGAGCCTCACGTGGGACAACCGGATTCCCCTGGATCTACCCCGGCGCTTAGAACAGTGCTCTGCACGTAGTAAGCGCTTAACAAATACCAACAATTGTATTATTATTATTATTGTAGGCCTATGGGAGGGAAAACTCTCAGGGGGGAGAAGTATACTTTGAGGGTTGATGGCCAGCAGCGGGAAGCAGGAGGCTACCTCCAGTCAAAGAGAAATGGAATCGCAGCCCTCAGAAAGAATGGTCCGACCCACTTCCTTGAGACATAATCGCAGCCTGGAATGCCCAGGAATGTCTCCACGAAGCTGTCAGTAGCGGGGCAGACAACAGGAGGGGCAGGATCAGGGAGCAATGTGAGATGATGGAGGGCAGAAGGGCCGGTCTCACTCTAAGCTCAGCTCCGCTGGACGCAGCCCACCAGTCAGCCTGGCGGCTACGCCTGCCCCACACACCTGCGTCCACCGAAACACACTGCTTCTGATTTGGCTTCAGACCTTTGGGGAAGCAGCGTGGCCTCGGGAAAGAAAAAAATCACAGGCTTGGGAGTCTGACGGTCTGCGTTCCAATCCCAGCTCTGGCTGCTTGCTTGTTGTGTGACCTTGCAAGTCACTTAACCTGTTTTTGCCTCGGTTTCCCCATCTGCAAAATGGGGTTTCAGTGCCCGTTCTCCCTTCTGCTTGGCCTGCGAACCCCATGTGTCCGTGTCCAACCGGATTAACTTGTATCTACCGCTCACTTGGTGCCGTGTTTGGCATATAGTAACTACTTAACAGATATTACTATTATGATTGTCGTCATCATAATCATTATCATTATTATTAACACCCGTGGTGTCGGTTCGTAGCTTGAGCTGTGAGTGGACTGGGGCAGGGCACTTTTGTCTCTTGTTGGTTTTCATTCATGAACCTAAATGATAGCAGGTCGTTAGCACCGTAACTTGCCCAAGGTCACACAACGGACAAGTGGTGGAGCCGGAATCGGAACCCAGGTCCTTCCGATATTCCTGTAGAGTTTTATTCTTCTGTTTTAAAATAATGTCTTTCATTTGTTGACTTTTGTTTCATTTCTCTTTTCTGTCTCTCCTCCGCCAACTAGACTGTGAGCGCAGGGACTTGTCAGAATAGATATTTCGTGTTCACCCCAGTAGTTAGTCCGGTTCCTTGTTGCAGTAAGCAGCCCAGTGAGTAGCTCAATAATAACTAAATCAGAAGGGAACTCTTGGTGTTTCCGTGTGTGTTTGTGTAGGTGGGGGCATGACATGATGGCAAGGTGATACTTTTAATAGCTTTTTTAAAAGAATTTCAGAAACAAAAAATGAGTATGAATTTAGGGGATAGACCAGGATCGCATATGCCGTATCAGTTTTTTAGTTCGCCTGGAGAAAAAGGAAGAGTGTTCTCTCTCTGGTCTTAAATAACACATATCTGGTACATGCATGCATGCATTCATACATACAAACACACCCACAAAACAAGTTATACATAATTGAATATAAAATACATGTATTTTCAATTGCATATTCAGTCAATCATATTTATTGAGCATTTACTATTTGTAGAGCACTTTACTACGCACTTTGGAGAGTAAGACACAATTATAAATAGACACCTTCCCTGTCGACAACGAGCTTACAGTCTCAGTGGTGGGGATGGTCTGGGTTGGGGGTGGGGGTTGTTTATTCATTTCATCCAGATAGATCTGTGGCACCTCTTGTTACTTCCCTTGTTGTTCCTCCTCTCCCTACTATTTATATGCCTATCTCATTAGATTGGAAACTCCTCAAGGGCAGGAAACAAATATTTCATTTCTCCTTTACTCTCCCATTGCTTGGTACAATGCTCAGTATACAGTCACTAAATCGATAAGAAGTCGTTAAGAATGATTGCCTGATTGAAATTCAAGTTAAGGTCTGGGAATGATAACTCTGAGTGTAAAATGAAATTTTAGTCAAATATAAATATATCTATCTATATATCATATACATATATCTACGTATATAGATATATGTATAAAACAAAGATAACAGACATTCTGTAGAGGAACGCGTTATTGTTCTCTTTGGGAGAGCTCATTATTTCCCACCTTATTTTTGGACGAGATTACAGATGCAAAAAATGACCTCTTGCAAAATGGGTATGAAACAATAGACTGTGGGAGAGAATTATTAACTACTTAGAATGTCTGTCAGAAAATACAATGAGGAGCTAGAGTTAGGAACTCATTAATTAAATATCAGTATAGAAAATAGGCTATTAGCTACTAATTCTAAAGCTCTGATGGTTTTGACGGTGAAATTGTAAGCGAAGCAATTAAAAAGGTACTTACCGAACACAATGCTGACGGCACCTTTTTACAATTGCCCATGCTGCTAAACAACACTCAGAAATATTCCAAGATCCAGTGGGTACAGTCAGCCCTATTAATGAAACTTTTAATGGCTTTGATGGGTTCTGATATAATATCTACCTCAGGCCTCAGTATAGTGCCTGGCATATAGTAAGTACTTAAATGCCATAATCGTTATTATTATTTATACTGTGAGCACTGCGTGGGACAGGGACGGTGAATGACCTGATCATCTTGTATCTTCCCCAGTGCTTAGAATGGTGCTTGACACATAGTGACAGTTTTTAGTATTATCATTATTATCAGCCTTCTTTCTGGTCTTCCTGCCTTCATCTTCTCCCTGTGGTTCTTTTCTCTCTCAGTGCATTATCCTTCTCCCCTCTCTCTTGGCCTCCATCTTTCCGTTTGGACTTCTTCTCTTTCCTTTCTCATGACACAGGCACATGTATTCAGTGCTACACGTATTCAGAACACACGTATTCAGTGCTACATTTGTCCATTCATTCATTCAACATTTTTAATTGGGTTCCTGACTGTGAAGAACATTGTGCCAGGAGAAGAATGGGTGGAGTCTCTCAGTGAAAAGGATGCCAAACCTCTGGCTTATCTTTCCATCTTTCTGTGTGGACTTCTGCTCATTCCTTTCTCATGCTAGCCCAGCACTCCTTCCCTATCCTGACTCAATCTATGAGGGCAGGCTGTGGAAATAATACGATATCATGTCATTTCATTATTTTCCCCAGATCTGTCAAGGGCACTTTGCCTGACACTTCTCCCCGAATAATAATTAATTGAACATCTCAGGGATTGTGATACATCAACTTCTTCCTTCCTCATCAGTCAGCAATGAAGGTCCTATGCCAGCCATATTCATTAGCAGAAGGTGGAAATAGACAACTTCTTCATCAGGAGCTTCCTGCTGACCCAGAACTTCACTTCTTTGAAGTAATAAAAGGCGAGCCGCTAAGTAGAGCAGACTGTTTTGTTCCTTGAGTGAAGATCCTTTATCTCCTCGATATGACACCAAAAGAGAGCTGATATTAAATCTCCTCCTTGCTGAGTTTGATCGATAGATTAGGCACATAGGAAAAATAATGAATGGTACAAGTGAGCTTTAAGTTTCAATACCTGTATTTTAACCCCAATTGCAATTCTCTCTGAAAGGGAAATTGCCTACTGGAGCAATTTTGTTGGGGTTTACGAGAACCGTGGCTATTTTTCTCAAAAATGCCTCGGGTACAGAGCTACGTATTATGGATTTCAAAAAGCATTATTTGCTCCTGCTCAAATTTCCTCCTTTCTTCCCCACACGGTCACATACACATACGCGCCCACACGTATTCAGCGCTACATTTGTCCATTCATTCAACATTTTTAATTGGGTTCGAAACTGTGAAGAACACTGTGCTAGGAGAAGAGTGGGTGGAGTCTCTCAGCGAAAAGGATGCCAAACCTCAGGCTCATCACTTCTGGCTTTGTACAGGGTGCATGCAGAGGGCAAGAAATGAGGTACAGCAGATCATACAAATGGATATAGGCAATGGTTGTTTGGCAACATTTGAAAGCAGACTCATACCTAGTATTCTATTCCTTTGCTGCGATCCTGCGTTTTCTTCCAAAAGACTAAAGAGTAAAATGGCATCTCTAAACACTTGTCTCTTGTTACAGTTTCCAAACATTAGTGTCGGTGATCCTCATTTAGAGCTCGATCTTCAGTATGTCTTTGAATAATTGAGCCCCACGTGGGACGGCCTGATTCCCCTGTGTCTACCCCAGCGCTTAGAACAGTTCTCTGCACATAGTAAGCGCTTAACAAATACCAACATTATTATTATTATTCTTATTATTATTTTATCTAGCCACTTCCGGAAGCTATCCTCCAGTCTTATAGCAACCTCTCTACACAGTGCATATCAATCTTTGTCTTTCTGCTGACTCTCCTTTCCTCCGACTGCAGCTGTCGAGGCAAGTACGGTGTAGTGGATTGAGCACAAGCCTGGGAGTCAGAAGGGCATGGGTTCCAATCGCGGCTCCACCACTTTGTGCTGTGTGACCTTGGACAAGTCACTTTACTTCTCTGGGCCTCAGTTCCCTCATCTGTAAAATGGAGATTGAAACTGTTAGTCCCATGTGGGACAGGGACTGTGTCCAACCCCAGATAATAATAATAATTTGGTTTGTTAAGCGCTTACTCTGTGCCAAGCACTGTTCTAAGCAGTGTACAAGGTAATTAGGTTGTCCCAGATCTGGAGCATAGTAAGTACTTAACAACTACAATTATTATTATTATTATCATTATCATTGTCATAGTTTTCCAAACAACGTCGACCAGCCTGCTATCTCTTGTTTAGCCACCGGTTAGAATGACTTTTGGCATTAGCCCGCTGCCCGTGCAGCAGGGTTTTTGGACAGCCTTAAACTTGCCCTATCAATGATGCAATCTGAGCAGAAGCTATGATGTTGGTCTTTGGTTAGTACAATTCTCTGCCCTCAGTAAACCCTCAGTGAATAGCAGGGATTGATTGATTGACTTTGGCCTTTCACAGACTGAGTTAAATCAGAGACCTCACATCTATTGATTCCATCCCATTTTCTCACATCATCGTGCCCTATTTAGCCTCCCTACCCAACCTACCTTCCCTCGATTACCAAATCGACGCCCTCAAAACTACCTTCTCTGCTGAACTCAACTCACTCTTTCCCCTATATCTTCATCCATCTCATACCACTGTCCCACATCCCTGGATCACCTCCACAGTCTTCCTTCCCTTCCCTTCCCTTCCCTTCCCTTCCCTTCCCTTCCCTTCCCTTCCCTTCCCTTCCCTTCCCTTCCCTTCCCTTCCCTTCCCTTCCCTTCCCTTCCCTTCCCTTCCCTTCCCTTCCCTTCCCTTCCCTTCCCTTCCCTTCCCTTCCCTTCCCTTCCCTTCCCTTCCCTTCCCTTCCCTTCCCTTCCCTTCCCTTCCCTTCCCTTCCCTTCCCTTCCCTTCTTTCTTTTCTTTCTGTAATATTTATTGAGCATTTACTATGTGCAGTTCCTTCAATCCTGTGCACAAGCCACAGAGCACGGCTATTGGAAATTTAGATATCAGTATGTATCTAATAAAATATGTAGCAGATATTACCTCAGATGATCTGCCTGCTACAATTTCATGAACGGTCCAGTCTAAGACCCTTATTATCAGTAAAACCAAAGAACCCAATAAGCAGCTGGATTCCTCTTGAATTCTTTTTGTAGATCAATATTTTCTTCAAACTAAACTTATTTCTTTAAATTAGTGAGTCACAACTACAGAGGCATTATTGCTTGTAAAGTAGAAAAATCTCTTCAATCTTAAAAGAAAGCTGGGAAGAATTAAACACTCATAATTTAGCAATTTTAAAAGTATGTAGACAAACCGTGTTTTGAATGGCAAATCAGACTTTGCTCATTAGTTTAGTCTCACAAGTTTAATGGAATTGAAAGACTCTCTATTTCTATTCCAGGTTTTGCTTTGAAAATTTCACCCTGAAAGACTATTAATGCAAATATCAATAATGCTAAGACGGGAGGGTTTTGATTGGTACCGAGTTTAAAATATTGTATTTCCTCAATCAGGATTATTAGACTCAATTGATTTATAAGACTGGAGTCACCTAGCTGAAATACTGAAAATGAGAAGTAAAAGGATCCCTTGACTAATCCAGGCATTCAAAAGGAATAAAGGCGATGTGAAATCTGACTGGGTTCTTAACAAAAAGTCTGCCCGAGTCCTTCAAAGAGTATAAAACTCTGATTATGCATTTTAAGAATTAATATTTTAATCAGACACATAATCGAAAAGAATGCAAGAAGAGATGTAAGTAGAAACTGCTTCACATTAAAACAATTCATTCATTAGATCACATTTATTGAACACATACTGTGTTTAGAAAACCCTGTACTAAGTGCGTGAGAGAGTGCAATATAACAACAAGTAGACACGTTCCCTGTCCATAGCTATCTTACAATCTAGAGGGAAAGACAGGCATTAATGTACATAAATAAATTACAGATATGTACATAAGTGCTGTGGGGCTGGAAAGGGGCATGAATAAAGGGAATGTCAGGGCAACACAGAAGAGTGTGGGAGAAGAGGAAGGAGGGCTTAGTCAGGGAAGGCCTCTTGGAGGTCCTCTGCCTTCAAAATCTTTGAAGCAGGGGAGAATAATTATTGGATTTGAAGAGGGAGGGCGTTCCAGGCCAGAGGCAGGATGTGGGCGACGGGTCGGCATCAAGATAGACGAAACCGAGGAGCAGTGAGAAGGTTAGCAATAGAGGAAAAAGGTGTGTGGGCTGAGTTGTAGTAGGAGAATAGTGAGTTGAGTTAGGAAGGGGCAAGGAGATTGAGTACTTTGTAGCCAATGGTGAGTTTTTGTTTGATGTAGAGATGGATGACCAACAACAGACTACAAAACAAGACAGCCGACCCTTTATTTCATTGATTGATCCTTCAATCATATTTATTGAGCGCTTACTGGATGCAGAGCCCTGTGTTAAGTGCTTGGAAAGTACAATTCGGCAACAGATAGAGACAATCCCCAGGCAACAACGGGCTCACGGTCTAGAAGAGAGAGACAGACAACAAAACAAAACAAGTAGACAGGCATTGACGTTCTCACTGTCACAAAAGTTGATTAAGAGATGACTTGCCACATGTACTAGGCCAAAATTCTAAGAAAGGTAGCTTCCTGTGGCCGGTCCCAGGGTGAGAGAGGGAAAACACAGGGCTTCCTGTCAAACTCTCCAAGGGAAATCTGAGTGCTTGGCCTGGCTCCTTCCTGCTGTGAAATGTAGCAAACCAGCCCCTGTATCTACCGAGAAAGGTAGTTTTTTTTTTTCCCTTTTCCTTCTTTATAATTCCCCTAACACCTCCGACAGGGTCTCTGATCGATTGCTTTGAAATCATACGACTCTTACCAAAGACTGATTGTTATAGTGCACTATGACCCATTCTAACAAGAACCCCACTTCAGACACAGAGTACAGCCATTAAAATAAGTCTGAACTCATTTGCCGGGAGGCCAGAGGGATCAAGTTGAGACAGTGAGAATAATAAATTTTGACATACAATATTGTCCAACTCTTAATTCCATTCCTTTTTAGTTTGGTGTTCATGAGAATCTCTTTATGATGGAGACCCAAGCGTATGGGCTGGCAGAGAGATGCTTATGTGCATACTTTTCCTGATCCTGTTACTGTCCTCTCCCATCCTACCTTGATCCCCTCCACATGGTTATCCCGGAGCTGGAAGGGAAGGGAAGGCCATCCCAGAGAAGTGACGGGGTGACAGTTAAAGAAAAAAAAATAGCTTTGGTGGCAAGCAGTAACAGGGATGCCAGGGGTCTGAAATGATGGGAGATGGCTCTACCTGTTCTCTGCTGTGTGACCTTCTCTTTGCCTCAGTTTCCTCATCTGCAAAATGGGGATTAACTACTCATCCACCCTCCTACTTAGACTGTCGGCCTCGTGTGGGACAGGAATTGTGCCTAACCTGATTATTTTGTGCCTACCCCAGCGTTTAGTACAGTGCCTGACACATAGTAAGTGCTTAACAAATTCCATAGTGATACCACCATATTACTAGCTATTACTTCTACTGATGATGACGATGATGACGATGAAGAGCTATGGGAAGAGTGGGAATAGGGGAGAAGTAAATGAGGAAAAGGAATGAGGACGAGGTGGAAGGAGGACAAGTCGTTCCTGTTCTCCAGCTGGGTTGAGGGCTGGGCATACAAATGGAAGAGTCATGGTGATGTGGGTTGATTAAGAATGGCCCATTTGCCATATTGTTGGGGAACCCGTGTGCTGTTGTGCAAACCTACAACAGAGTAGAGTGACCTCCTTGCCAGGTTTAGCACGGAGAGGCCCAGATTTGTGTAAAATAGCCTTGCTGATTTAAGGAAAATATGCAACCATTCCAGAACTGGGTAACTTTACCCAGTAGCTTCCTTTAACCCCATTTTTGCCCAACATTTCCTTAACTTTCCTTTAGCTCTGTAAACCGTAAGCTTCTTGTGGGCAGAAATCCCATCTACCAAGCCTACTCTATTGTACTCTCCCAAACACCTTAGTACAGAGCAAAGCACACAGTAGGTGCTCATTTAAAAACATTGATTGACTGATCTCACCTTTCCTCCCTCTCATAGTGACTAATAGAGAAAGCAAAAGGAGGCGAACTAAGGAGGATGTCCCAATTTTCAACCACAACAACTAAAATCAAGCTTTTCAACAAGAATAACGTAGCCAGCCTGCTTCTGCAGCACTGAAGACCTCAGACTTATCCCAATCTTCCAAAAATATATCGGGCAGAAGTCACAACCTCAATAGCTACAGTGAAAAATGAACCCATTTCCTTTTAGGGTCAAAAAGTCGATTGCTGCCACAGAATTTGGATGAGTTTCCTGCCCTTGATTTATTAGCCAGCTATTATTTGCGGGAGTGGGCAGGGTATTCAAATATAATGATACAGAAATTCCTTTCACTAAGCTTTAGTGGAGTTAATGTTTCATCCAATACTGGGGATGAAGTCTAGAGTGCAAGTGTAGAAAATTTGGTCTAGTGGAAACGGTAAGGGGTCCGGGAATCAAGAGACTCAGTTCTCTTCCTTCTTTTTTACTTATCCGTTATGAAACCTAATGCTAGGGTAACCTTTGTGGGTCTCGGTTTCCTCTTCTGTTAAACGAGGAGAAAAATCCCTTCCCTCATAAGGATATTTGATGTCTAAATTTGAAAAATGATTTGAAAGAGCTTTGGAAATACACAAAACACTCTAAATTCAGAATATAATAACATTATCATCATTATTACTATTATTATTATTATTATTACCAGCTTAGTTCACTTTCTTTACCAGGTAGAATTACCCATTTTGATAAAATTTCCCTTGTCCTAACGTGACGGAAAAAAGCAATGTGATTCCCTGAGATGTAATGCAGAGAGAATGTAGGAAATAAGGATCCCATGAAAGTATCACCTTTTTGGTAAGAGGTAGCTCAGAAGCTTCTCTAGACTATGCAATTAGGACCAATATGCTATACTGAGTGAGACCCGCTATGAAAGTGGAGAGTTTTTACATTCGCATCACTGGTCCGATCAGTCCTCCTTCGAATCTACTAACTTTATCAACCTCTTCTTTCCTTTTAACTTTGGTGGTTTCTGGGATTTAGTCCTACGTTATCTACACTTCTGCCCTTAACAGTCACTCTCTGGGAAAGTTTTTTCAGTTCCATGGTTTTAAATCAACTATATCGATGCAGATAACTTCCAAATCTACATCTTCTACCCTGCTCACTTTCCTGTTCTACAGACCTGAGTTTTTCCACTCACTTGGGTATCTTTACCTGCATGATACACTGGCATTTGAAATTTACCGTGGCCAGAACCAGAGTCTTCCTCTTCCCTCTTTAATCCTCTCTTCTCAAAGGGTCACAATTCCAAATCCATCCAGGTAGGTCTCCCACTACAATATTTCATGGACCAAATCCTGGGCTGAGCCCTTACCTCCACCTGGCTAAACAACAATAACTTATACTTACTGTCGTCCCTATCTTCAGCTTCTCTCCACAGTTCAGTCTATTTTCCAGATACCTGCCTTTATCATCTTTCTCGAATACTATTCTGGGGCGCATTACTCCCTTCTCACAAAGACCCAAGAGCTTCCAAATTCTTCTCACAAGTGCAGAAACTCCTATTGGTTTCAAGACAGCCCATCGGATGACTTCCTTTTACCCGTGTTCTCTTTTCCATTCCTCCACCCCAGCTAATGATAACGCCAGTCCACGACTACTACCACTATTATTACTAATAATGAAAATGATGATATGTGTTGAGTGCTTACTCTCTGTCAAGCACTGTTCAAAGTGTGGGGAAGATACACAATAATCAGGTCAGACCCAATCTCTGTCCCATGCAGGGCTCAC
The DNA here is from genome assembly GCF_004115215.2 of Ornithorhynchus anatinus. Lineage (NCBI taxonomy): Eukaryota > Metazoa > Chordata > Mammalia > Monotremata > Ornithorhynchidae > Ornithorhynchus > Ornithorhynchus anatinus. The sequence goes on from NC_041736.1 coordinate 32,631,746, forward strand.
AGTCTAAGTTGGAGGGAGAACAGCTATTGAATCCTCATTTTACATATGAGGTAACGGAGGCACAGAGAAGTTAAGCAACTTGTCCCAAGTCACAGAGCAGGCACATGGTGAACCCAGGATTAGAACCCAGGTTCTCCGACTCCCAGGCCCACGCTTTTTCCAGTAACCCTGCTTCTCCGTTGATCTTTGTTCCTTTTAGCTCCATTACTGGCTTGTGATTCACCTACCTCCATTTTTTTAGTGGTATTTGTTAAGTGCTTACTATGTCCCAGGCGTGGAACTAAGCTCTGGTAGATACAAATTACTCAGATTGGACATAGTCCCTGTCCCACACGGGTCTCACGGTCTCAATCCCCATTTTACAGATGAGGTAGCTGAGGCACAGAGAAGTGACTTCCTCAAGGTCCCACAGTACACAAGTGGCAGAGCCAGGCCCGTGCTCTCTCCGCTAGGGAGTGCTTTTTCTCCATCCCGTTGTTTTACGGCTTTCCCTCCTCCGTGTTGAAGGTCCTCTCCTCTCAGCTTCCCAAATCCCATTCCTTCACAGCAATTCTAAAAGGCTATTTTCTCCGAGAGACAGCCACCCCCCACCTACCTAGTCGTGCCAAATCCTCAGCTATCTCAACACTCTTTTACAGAGGAAGCAACTCCTCTGTATTTGGGATTCTCTGCCTCCATTATCCGCCTCCACTATCCTAATTCTCACAGGCCCCAGTGACGGCTTTAAAGTCAGAGCCTCTGAAGAAGGCTGTTCATTTCTTCACATCCCTTATTCACACTGGCAGCCCTCTAAAGGAGTTAGAGTAACTTCAGAAATTGAACAATTAATGCAGTTCCTAACTGGAAAATCCATTCCTATAAGTTCTTGGTTTGGCTTCCGAGGCTGCTTTAGCTCATTTCCCATATAATTCATATTCCGATGGTCCGAGACAGTTGGCCCCAAATTCTACAGCATTTTAGAGAGCTCAACCTTAGTGGTGCTTGAAATTCTTTTCTAAGTAGTTGGTCCTCTCTTTTCCCACCTTGAAAACCCCCTCTACATTTATAGCTTTATAAGACTGAGGTGGAAAGACTAAAACTCATGAACGAAAGAGTCAAAAGACTGATATAAACTTAGGCGAGAAAGAACAGATTTTTTTCTGGAAACATTACATTTCGATTAAGTCCTGATTAGAAGACTAGAAAATCTGCTCTTAAAGCTATACAGAGTCAAGATGTGAAAACTGCTAAATCCTCGGAATTAGCAGCTATTAGAAGGCAAAACACAAACTTTGTTAATACTTTTGCCATCTACTGTGAAATTTCAAAGCTCAGTGGTGATGTGCCTTTTAAACCGCACATCGAATCAAGAGCACAGTAATCGAAATTGCTTTTTTTTCAGAAGAAAAAGCAAAGTTAGAAGGAAACCAAAATAACATAGAAAATGGTCTCCACTGAGAAAATTGAAGACTGTTGCTAGCATGGAAATGTTGAGGATGCAGTACTCTCCTGTGAAAAAAAAACTTCCTGGGGTTTTAAAATTTCCTCCATAATTATGAGGCACAAAGAGAAAAAGAAGGAGGAGAGAGAAAGAGAGAAACAGACAGAAGATAGCATTTTCAAATTTCAGTGCTAAATGGAAAACCCGAAAGTCACTCCTTTTAGAAATTCAGTTCTATGGCATCAACTTCTCTTTTTCTAAGAGGAAAACTTTACTAAATGAAGATATATTGAAAAACTGCTACGTATGCTTATTTAATGAAGTCTTTCATTGCCTCTCTTCTATCGTTACATTGCTGTGACTTGACATCCTTTGACTCGGGATTTCAGGTTTTCAAAGTGATACATTACGTTTATAAACGATAGGTCAATCTTCTCCAAAGCATTTCCTCTGAGGAAAACAGTCCACAAGGAAGAAAGACCCTGTTCTTTTTGATTCAATTCCTGGGAGAGAGACATCTGAAAATGCCACCGTTCAGAGTGCAAGATTTCAAAGGAAATCTTTCAAAAACTACACTCTGTTTAGTTACGAGGGAATAATGATAATACTCGAGGCCTGATTCCTATGTTCATTTCGCTTTCATTTCTGAGTTAGATGATTGCTTTCCCTTCAGCATTTAGGTCCATTAAAAGGCTTGTGAAAGGGAAAAAAATGAATGGCATTTATTGTTCTATCTTAGTTTTTGCTGCTACCTCTCATCACTGCTAATGGTTCAATACTAATGCTTATTAAGAGCTAACAATGTACAAAAGGACTGTAATGAGCAGTGGGGAGAAAGAAATGGTGATTACTTAAGAATGAGACAGGCCAACAAGGGAAGTAATTCCAAATGCATCCATTCTCTTCCACCACAGACTTTCACCCCCCTCAAAAAAGAAAAAAAAAAAGAACCAATAAACTATTTGGTACTGAAAATATATTTTCCGTTAACCCTTCGTATTTTTTTTTCCTTTCTTAACCCAAACTCTTCGGAGGAAACTTAAGGAAAAAAAAAACAGTCAAAGCAGAGTGCTGGAGGTAAGGTATTTATTTTGAGAGTAAACACTACATCCAAGCTTCACCTGGTCGATCCACAGCAAGAGAGCTTTGACATTTGACCTTCTGCACCATTATTATCTGACTGACTGCAGTCCTTAAGTGAAGGTTGTTACTTGAGGTGATATTTGCAGGAGGTACAGCGTGCCAAGTGCCTGAAGTAGTGTAACCTCTAAGGACTGTTTCTCCTCCTGGCTTAATGTAACACTAGTTTTCAAGTAATAGCCCAAATGCTGTATTTAAAACAAAACAAAGAAGTGAGAAACCTAGGCTGGAAGACATCTTCCAAAGACTCCCTGAATGTCTAGGTCTCTAAGTTTGTCTGGACAGTTTTTCACCTTTCTACATTTTTTTACTCCATGATGTCAAGCAATCAGTTAATAGTATGGATTGAGCTTCTACTTAATTCAGCCGATGTACTCAACACTGGGGAGAATATCGATCCATTAGTGGTGATTATTGAGCACTTACTCTATGCAGAGCACTGTATTAAGCACTTAGGGAAGTAAAATACAATGAAAATGATAGGCCTTAATCCTTGCCCACAGGAGTCTATAATCTAACTGGAAAGACAGACACTAAAATGTTATTACAGGTGGAAGGAGGGAGAAGGAAAAGTGGATGTATGAATATGTCGGTGAGTGAGTTCTGACTAGCATACGTATGATGGGATGTACAAAACTTTTATAGGTAGTCGTCAGCGGACGAGGAGATGGTTGACCCCGAAGGACTGAGGTGGTGGGGGGAAAGAACCTGGAAAGAAGACAGACTCATTATGGTAGGAGGAGATGTGATTTCAGATTAAGGACTGGGCAGTTCTGATTAAGGCTTGTTATATACATCATTCAATCGCTCAGTCAGTAGTATCTGTTGAGCACTTACTCTGTGCAGAACACTATGCTGAGTGCTTGGGAGAAAACAATGAAGTTAATAGACATATTCCCTGCCTACAAGGACCTTACAACCCAGTAGGGTGGATGGATCCTAAATTAAATTACAGCTAGGGGTGAAATCACACTCTTAAGATATTCATTTCCTTTAATGAACAAACTGCATTCTCAGTCTGGCACTTGCTTCTGCATTATGTGCAAGCAGAGATAGACACTTATTGAGTTATGTTTCCCCAATTTTTTTACGGTATTTGTTAAGTGCTTACTATGGTCATTCAATAGTATTTATTTACTATGTGTCAAACACTGTTCTAAATGCTGGGGTTGATCCAGGTCAATCAGGTTGGAGACAGTCTATCCCACATCAGCTCACCTTTTAAGAGGAGGGAGAACAGGTATTGAATCCCCGTTTTACAGTTTCCATTTCTAAATCTGCTTCTTGGTAATTTGATTCATTCACTCGTTCAATTTCATTCATTCAATTGTATTTATTGAGCGCTTACTATGTGCAGAGCACTGTCCTAAGCGCTTGGGAGAGTACAATACAATAATAAACGGCCAGTATCTCTAGCATGTAAGCCCTTTAGAGTGTAGAATGTAGTCTCTTGTGTAGAGGGAGGACTCCTTCCAATTCTCTTGTACTGTACTCTCCCAAGTTCTTAGTACAGTCCACTGCACCTAGTACCTGTTCAAAAAATAACACTGATTGTTTGATTCTGAGCATCACAAAGCCTCTAGGAATGGAGTCCCTCTCCTGGGGGATGTTCATCTGGCTGGTTTATCAGCTGCAGATTCCTCTCAACAGTCCACTGTTATTTCAGATTGTGCTTTACTAGGTCTCCAAATGGTTTATTCTGGTCTTCCGGACAGGATGTGGCCCTTTTAGGTCAGGATACCAGACACATCCCTGCTCCTCTTCCTTTTCAACCCAGCCCACACACTCTTCTCCTCTAATACCGACCTACCCACTGTTCCTTATTCTCATTTCACCAGTCACTGAGCTCTCGCTCACCCGCTCCCTCTTGCCTTCAACTCCCTCCCTGTACATATCCTACAGACCACCATTCTCTCCATCTTCAAAGCCTTTCTAAACTAATATATCTTCCAGGAAGCCTTCCCTGACTGCCTCACCTGTGCACTTTGTTCCATCCCCTAAGCATTTAGCTCCTCAACCCCTCCCTACGTAACAGCACTTAAGTAGGTATCCTTATACTCGGTTGCTTCGCTTGCCTGTAATTTATGTTAATGTCCGGCTCCTCCACTAGACTGGAAGTTCCTTGAGGGCAGGGATCATATCTTTGAATTCTGTGATACTCCTCAAACTCATTAAAGATCCCTTTTCAGAAGGGAAGCTAAACCAAAGGGTAAACCAAATCTGGAATCAACCACTGATCAGGGAAACATTCCAGAACCCACTTCAAATCGTATATTGTCCCACTTCCCTGCAGTGTCTTCTCCCTAAACGCATGCTGATGACAATATTCATTCATTCAATAGTATTTATTGAGCGCTTACTATGTGCAGAGCACTGTACTAAGTGCTTGGAATGAACAAGTCGGCAACAGATAGAGACAGTCCCTGCCGTTTGACGGGCTTGCGGTCTAATCGGGGGAGACGGACAGACAAGAACGATGGCAATAAATAGAGTCGAGGGGAAGAACATCTCGTAAAAACAATGGCAACTAAATAGAATCAAGGCGATGTACATTTAACTATCTCTCTTCAAACCACTGAATTCCATTTGCTTTGAGCTTTCCAGACTCTTCCCTTTGTCAAGAAAAATAGTGATGTTCTGTGCAAAGTTGCCAGCTTTCTAAGTTGCAGAACTTTTGAAAAAAAATCATTGAACAAGATGACAAGTGACAAGGGATCAAAGGAGTCCGCTCACTGATAAGAAAAGGGAGCAAAATACCCTTTCCTAAAAACTCCAGGACCTGAATAAGAAAGGAAGGAAAGGTTTTCAGGAAACTTCCCCTGATGGACTGAAAGTATATATTTACTGTGTACACTTCAAGATCCATAAAGTTCTATCTGCCATAGTCAAGGCCCTTTTACCTGTATTCTGATTTTAGCAGTACTCTGAATGGTAGCTGGCATTTAAAAATAATTTTTATTGACTATATGCTTTATTAATTCTTGAAATTCTCAAATCAGTCAACCAGTGGATCAATCAGTAGAATGCAGTAGAGAAAAATAGAGTTCAAGGGACAAAATGATAATAATAATAATAATTATGGTATTTGTTAAGCGCTTACTATGTGCCAAAGACTGTTCTGAGCGCCGGGGTAGATATAAGGTACTGAGGTTGTCCCATGTGGGGCTCATAGAGTTAACCCCCATTTTGCAGATGAGATATTTGAGGCACAGAGAAGTCAAATGGCTTGCCGAACGCCACACAGCAGACAGGTGGCGGAGCCAAGATTAGAACCCGAGTCCTCTGACTCCCAAGCCCATGCTCTTTCCACTAAGCGATGCTGCTTCTCTAGTAATTGACACAGGGGCCTTGAAATGGACTCCAGTTTCAGAGGGAGAAAGCAACCACCCCCAGCCCACTGCGGCTGAGGTAAGTGACCTATCCAGGGTCTCCTGACTACCAGTCTGAGGTGCAGCCCTCTCATCTGTGAAATGCCCTCACATCATACAACACTCAGGGGCGTGATTCTGGAAGAGAGGATTCTCCCAAATTGAAGAGGTTTGGAGAGGAGCCAAGAGAGAGCAGAGTTCAGAGCTTAAATTATTTTTGTTTATGAAGGGTTCTTTACAGCCAATGTAGTCGGCTGTTCCCTGTGGCGCGGGGGATAGAGCACGGGCCTGGGAGTCAGAAGGTCATGAGTTGGTGAGGCTAGAGATTGTACGCCGACCAGAGTTGATGAGATCGAGTGTTTGTCCAAGTTGGGGAGCGGGTGAGGTCGGGTGGAGCAGTGGGTCAGTGGAGTTAAGAAGCAGCGCGGCTTAGAGGCGAAAGCAGGGGCTTGGGAGTCAGAGGATGTGAGTTCTACTCCCAGATCCGCCACTTATCTGCTATGTCACCTCGGGCAGGCCACTTAACTTCTCTGGGCCTCAGTGACCTCATGTGTAAAATGGGGATCAAGAACTGTCCGCGTGGGCCAACCCGCTTATCTTATATCTACCCCAGTGCTTGACACATAGTAAGCACTTAACAAATACCGTCGTTATTATTAGAAAGTTGAGGGCGATTCATACAATAAACACAAAGAAAAAATACATACCTTGTGGAAGGGGCTGGATAAAAAGTTGGTAGTCGTCCCTTGAGTTTGCTCGTTCAAATTTAGTGGAGCTGAGAGCAATTTTGAAAAATATCTAAGGCATATTATTTATGAACCTTCTTAATTCCAGATGTTATTCTTCCAGGTTTAGAAGAGGAGGGAAACAGAAAATCTTACAGAGGTAGTGGTTTTTATTCTGCTAAATCTGAGAGCAAATGAAGAACCTCTGATACAAAGGCTAAATTTGAAGGAAGATATTGCTGTCCCTCATATCATCTGCAATTACATTATTTTCAAAATCTGTCATTTTACCTCTGACCTAGCAGGAACTTGGGTCAACTATGGCTTATCTCAGAGAAATGAAGGTGGTCCAGGTCTTCCTGTCCTGCCCAGCGTAATGTAGTCTGCCCGACTCCCTTGCCATAATCTTTTATAATTATTCAACCTTATTTTTCCATTCAAAGGCAAACCATCACTCCACTTACGCAAGCGAGAGTGGGTTATTGTGACTTTTACTTGTGGGAGAAAATGGTAAGGTGAAGGAAAAAGTCATGTCACTGATTTTGTTTAACCACTTCTGAATTCTGCAAGAGAATTCAGCGACAACTGGAAGTTGGGGTAAAAGCTGGACTCTGACACATAATAATAATGATGGCACTCGCAAATCTCCCATTAAGATCTTTCTCCCTCTGTGGACTGTTAACTCCTTGAGGGCAGGGATCAAGTTTACCAGTTATACTGTAGTCTCTACCAAGTGCTCATTACAGCGTTCTCTGGGAAAACTGAGTGCTCAATAAAGACCATTGATTGATAATTATCAAGCACTGAGATATATAGAAAATAACCTGCGTGTGTTCCGTCTGGCTTGGCCAAGGGGTACCCATTTTCCCAAGTGCCATCGGTGGCCACCCATCCCCAATTCCTGAGGGCAGCTGTTTGGGAAGATGTAAAAAAAAAAAATATCCCTTCTCTATTTGGCATCTGGGAAACCTGTACTTTTCATATTAAAATGATTCCGTGAAAATTCCAGAAATGCCGAAGCACGTTATCAACCCGACGCGTCTTAGACTTCCTGTGAGTCAGACATAGAGGACAAATAGCTGAAAGGTAAGCGTGTCATTTCTAGCATTTCACTATAATTCTCTTTGCTTAAATATAGCAAATAAATGGAGACCCGCCAAGGGAAGGTTAATGCAATCGATCAATTAGTGGTCTTCATTGAGTGTTAACTGTGTGCAGAGCGCTTGGGAGAGTACGATACAACAGATTTGGTAGATATGTTCCCTGCCCACAAAGAACCTACAGCCTGGGGTTGCGGGAGGAGAACGTCTGTAATGAGAAGGGATCTCTCTTGGTCCATTTTGAGAACCTGCAACTTTGACCTTTTCCTTACTGTTAGGAATTTAAGTTCGATTCAGTGGCTAAACCTTAATAGATAACCTCTTACCATATTTTATTTAATCAGAATAGAACTAAATAGGCTGAAGATGGAGAATCTTGATAAATTCTGAACTATGGAGTTTTTTTGGGTTTTTTTGGTGACTTTCAATCACTATGCTAAATCAATATTTTTGACTTCAGGCCAGTATTTTAAAATCAGTCCTATGGATCGCTAGTCTGCACAGACTGTCTCTCACCCAAGTGAATGTTCTGGGGATTTTAACAGTCAGTCACTTATCGTAGCCTGCAGAAGCAGCGTGGCGTAGTGGATAGATCACAGGCCTGGGAAGCAGAAGGTCACGGGTTCTAATCCTGGCTCTGCCATTCGTCTGCTCTGCGACCTTGGGCAAGTCACTTCACTTCTCTATGCCTCAGTAACCTCCTCTGGAAATGGGGATTGAGACTGTGAGCCCCACGTGAGACAACCACATTGGACAGGGACAGTGATCCACCAAATTTGCTTGTATTCACCCCAGCGCTTAGTACAGTGCCTGGGACATAGTAAGAGCTTAACAAATACCATAATTATTATTATTATTATTATCTGAAAGTCCTGCCCAAATGTTCTGCCGGGTACTCAAGGACTTGTCTACGTCTTCCTGCTTGCTCATCCCCACAATCGACTCTCTTTAATGCTACCAGATACTGCAGCAATGTTAAAAATTCATTAAGAGAGGTCTCCTCATTTCTCTCCCTTTTGAAAGAGACACATTATCAGAGTCCAGAAATAAAATAAGCTGCCCATTTTATATTCTCGTAGGAAGAGGAAGTGATGGACTACCGTACACTTTTTCAGGCGAGCACCTAGGAAGGAAAATCGGTGATGAATTGTCTCATTTACCGAGGCTTTCATTAAATGTAATTATAATCATCCTATTCGCTTTTCTAGCACCTTTCACGGTGATTTGTAAAGTGATAACTAATTAAACTTCACAACGTTCTGTGAAACGGATACTCTAGCCACCGTTCCTCTTTACAGACTTAAATGTGAGAGACCAAATATCCCTAGAGTGAGGAGAATTCAGACGGGTGAGGTGAGGTGCTCTGCTGCATCAGTGATGCATGAGCCGTGATGGGATTGGGAGCCATCCCAAGCGGGGCTTTGGGAGAAACAATCGGAAACCCACTGAGGGAGGTTGCAATGGGAAAGCTAGACGACCGAAGAGAGATGAGAGGTGTGACCTTCTGGAAAACCCTGCTTCTAACTCTCCTACAGCGACTTCTTTGTCCCCACCGGTGACAAAACCCCCTCCTGGAGCCCCCCTCTGCCTCTTTATCATCCGGAGGAGTGGTAATGGACTCAATCACGGGTGACCCGACCTCCTCGGTGTCCCTCCGTACCTCCTCTCTGAGCCTGGCCGAGGCGCGGGGAGATGAAAATGGCAGATGTGGCAGGGTCGGGAACTGATTTTTATTTTTCGAAAAAAATTCTCTGTCTCTGTGTCACTGTTCCACTGTGAGTTCAGTACATCAGAAGATTGGCTGACCTTCTGATCATCTGGAGTCTGTCTAAAGGAGCCAGTGAGAGGATGGGGTTCGTAAACGTGCCATAGATCAACTCCTTCAATTGGGTCGAAAATGATTAGGTGGGGAGCGTGGCTCAGTGGAAAGAGCTCGGGCTTGGGAGTCAGAGGTCGTGGGTTCTAATCCCGGCTCCGCTACGGATCGTCTCTATCTGTTGCCCAATTGTACTTTCCAAGCGCTTAGTACAGTGCTGTGCGCACGGTAAATGCTCCATAAATACGATTGAATGAATGAAGGAAAGTTAATGAGGTCGGACACAGTCGCTTTCCCTAAAAGGTTTTACGGTCTAAGCAGAGGGAGAAAATGATTAGACTGTAAGCCTGTCAAAGGGCAGGGACTGTCTCTGTTGCCGATTTGTACATTCCAAGCGCTTAGTACAGTGCTCTGCACATAGTAAGCGCTCAATAAATACTATTGAATGAAAAATGTATCGATTCCCCATTTTTATAGCTGAGGAAACTGAGGCATAAAGAAGTTAAGTGACTTGCCCAAGATCATGCAGCAAGCGATTGTCAGAGTCAGGATTAGAATCCAGGTCTTCTGAATTCCAGGCCCATGCTCTGTCCAAGTCACGCTGCTTTGCAATAGAAACATTTTCAATTTGGGGTGGCCCTTTTAAAATACTACTGCTAGATAATCCCATGGTAAAATAAAAGAATCAGCTGTAGTTCATTTCTCTTTAGTCTATGCACAGTATTTATTAATGAATGTGACATTTTGCTGTTTCGGTAAGAATGGATTTCCTAAGGGACCCTACGGTTATTTTGTTTGATATAACTGAAAAACAGATTGCAAGAGGGCTTTATCTACTGGGTCAGAATTCATGTTAAAAAAATTTTTAAAAAAATATGCCTTGGGCTACAATAGCTTTTGTAAATGGGGGGGGTTCTTATAGAGTCTGTAGAAGTTTGTACATCAGAGCAGCCAATTCCCTCGCTCTGGAAGGTCCCTTAATGGAAAAAACTTATTTATTCAAATTTGCATCTTTCTCCCCTTCTAGACTCTAAGCTCATTATGGGCAGGGAACACGTCTGCTAATGTTGTTGTAGGCAGGGTAAGCTCTCAATTAATACAGTTGATCGATTGATTGGAAGATCACCTTTCATGGACAGCAGTCATGCGAATCGGTGACCTCCTTCAAGATTTTCGGTATTGTTTCATTGGCCCGTTGCTTCTCTGAGCTGCTTACGATCAGATTGGGCAAATGTTTCTTGCAGCGTGCCTCAGTGGAAAGAGCCCGGGCTTGAGAGTCAGAGGTCATGGGTTCTAATCCCTGCTCCGCCACTTGGCAGCTGACTTTGGGCAAGTCACTTGATTTCTCTTTGCCTCAGTTTCCTTATCTGTAAAATGGGGATTAAGACCGTGAGCTCCACGTGGGACGACCCCATTACCTTGTATGTACCCCAGTGCTTAGAACAGTGCTTGGCACATAGTAAGCGCTTAACAAATACCATCTTTATCATTATTATTGTGGGATCGGGGCCAAGGAAGAAACAGGGTTGGGCTTCCCCTTGAGCTCATTCATCCTACCATCAGTCTCTTCTCCCTGGAATAAACAACTCCAACCTCTGAACAGCCATCCCTTCTTCCACCACATCCCAGAGAGCCTTGAACCATCCAGGAGCTGGGGACTTATGGTTTATGGAATCAGTCTCGGAGTGGGGAACCACGAGTGGCAGGGGCCTGTGGCTTGCTCATTACGGGCAGAGAAGATGTCTGCTTATTTTCCTGCATTGTACTCTCCCAAACGCTTAGAACAGTGTTCTGCACATAGTAAGCACTCAAAAGTACCTTTGATTGATGGACTGATTATGGAGTCAGTCTCGGGGTGAGAACTATGAGCGGCAGGGGCCTGTGAGCTGAAGGAGTCAGTCGTGGAGAGAGAGCTAGCTGGAAACTTAGGGTTTGCTCTTTTAATCCCTTTATGTGGATTTTAATAAAGCTTCAACAGATGTAAACTGTAAAGCATTGACAAAATATCGCTTCTCCTCCCGGAGGACTTCTCCGACTAGATCCTCATTGGCCCTACCCTCTCTCCTTTCTACGTCCCCTGTGCACTCGGATATGTATGCTTGAAGCACTAGGAGTCCATCCTCTCCTCAGCCCCACAGCATTTATGTCCTTATAATAATAGTAATGGCATTTGTTAAGCACTTGTTATGTGCAAAGCCCTCTTCTAAGTGCTGAACCATAATTTATTTTGATATCTGTCTCTCCCTCTAGACTGCAAGCTCCTTTTTTTCTACCAAATCTATTGTATTGTACTTTCCCAAATGCTTCTACTTTCACAACATCACTGAAATCCACCCAGTCTTCCCCATCCAAACTGCTACTATGCCGATCCAAGTACTTAGCATATCCCGCCTTGACTGCCGCATAAACCTCCACTCTTTCCTCCTTGCCTCCTAATTCTCTTCTCCAGGTTTCACACTACTGCCTAGATCATTTTTCTTAAATAAAGCTCAGGTCACGGCTCCCCACTTCTCCAAAAACTCCAGCGGATGCCCATTTACTGCCGCATCAAACAGAAACTCCTTACCATTAGCTTCGAAGCACTCATTGAGCTCACCCCCTCCTATCGCACCTTGCTGATTTCTACTCTTACCCAGCCCGCACACCTCACTCCTTTAGTGCCGACCTACTTGACTATAGATGAGATCAAAGTACGATGAATAGATTGGTATTGCAGGTCGATCCCCCCCACTGACCCCGTGCCCACATCCTGTCTCTGGCCTGGACCGCCAGTCTCCCCACCTTCAGAGTCCTACTAAAATCACGTCTCTTCCAAAATGCTTCCCCAGCTAAGCCCTTATTTCCCTTACTCCTGCTCCATTTTGATTCACCTGTGCACTTAGATCTGTACCCTTTTAGCACTTGGTATTGACCTCCTCCACCCCCAGCCCCACAGCACTTATGGACATATGCATAATTTATTTCAAAATCTTTCTCCCCTTCTAGACTATATCAACCAACTCTGTTAATAATAATAATAATAATAATAATAATAATAATGTTGGTATTTGTTAAGCGCTTACTTTGTGCCGAGCACTGTTCTAAGCGCTGGGGTAGACATAGGGGAATCGGGTTGTCCCACGTGGGGCTCACAGTCTTAATCCCCATTTTACAGATGAGGGAACTGAGGCACAGAGAAGTTAAGTGACTCGCCCACAGTCACACAGCCGACGAGTGGCAGAGCTGGGATTCGAACTCATGAGCCCTGACTCCAAAGCCCGTGCTCTTTCCACTGAGCCACGCTGCTTCTCTTGTACTCTCCCAAGCACTTAGTACAATGGTTTGTACACAGTAAGCACTTTATTATCACTGTTAATAATGTTAACATCATATTCACTACTATATTTGGATATCAGCATAATTATTAATGTGATTATGGTTAATTTTATTTATGTGATCATATCGGTGGTTATTTATCGTAATAATAATGATGATAATATATTTGTTAAGCATTTACCATGTGCCAAGCACTCAGTGCCAATTACGAGTTGATTGATTTACTTCTAGAATCTTTGCTGCCCATGTGACCCGGAATTTACAGCTCCGGGAACACTCAAGGCGATTCTCTGATCAAAATTCTTTTTCACTGATAGCTTAACCCCAACAGGCATTCCCTACACGCAGAACCAGGAGAACTCGGATCTCCTGATTTCCGGAGAGGTGCCCTTTCTCCCGAAACAACAGAAGAGTCATATTAAGCATGGAAATGAGAGAAGCCAGAAGATATTCACCTCTACGGTCCAGGGATGTGAGCACCAGACATGACCTCACTTGAAGAATTCTCAAATTCAGACGTCACTAGGACCATATTATAGCTTTGGCAAGGCATTTGAGGAAGTATTATTTGCCTTAGAGGCAAAGCTGCTAATCGCTGAGTGGACACTTTAAATCAAATTTAACCAGGGAAACCTGGAACATCTTGATGCCTCAATTCATTTCCCCAAGACATATTACTCTCTTTACACCTTCTCTGTCTGACGCCTCTTTCCTTCGAAGAGTTCTAGTGTTCTGATGAATCCGTTCAGTGTCCCAAGGAGATTGTGAATGACCTCCTCCATAGTTGAAACAAAACTCTGTGTGAGACGCCCGTTAAGTAAAGTGAATTTTTCCTCTTCAAACATGCAGACACGAGGCCAGAGTTTTATTATCATTTATGGATTTTTAGTGGCAAGCCCACAGATTTCGAGACCTATTTCTCAAAGCCTCTGATGATGCCTCGTCTGTTGTCTGGGCGGATGGACACGGGACCCAGTCTCGGATTTAATCGGTCCCTGTGTAAATGTCTCAAAATGTCTCCCATCTGGGAAGGTTTATTTTCAGCTCAGCCCATCAAATGAGACCATATAATTACCATTAAGACTGCATTTTGTTCTCTACCTCCCCCCCCAAAAAATGATGGGCCAAAGTGGCCCAAGCAACAACGAAGGGGACGGCACTTAGGCACCGGGATTCAATACTTCAAGGAATTGAAATGATACCAACTTGGCGGAAGGGGTTGAAGAAAGTGCTGCTTTCTTCTTGATGCATTCCAGTTTGAGAATAGCGGCCTCATTAATCGCAGACACGTCATGCTAAGAATATTATCGAAGTTGGATAGACTGACGACTAGCATTCGAGGGAGCCAGGATTGCATTTGCTCATTAGTCTTCCGGCACTGTGCCTGCCTTGGCTTTCATTCTCGGAGCTAGAGGGTGCAGCGTGCCGCTTAGCCCTCTGCCCCGTTGTTTCCCATTAAAATAGAAGAGAAAACAACTAGATGGCAAGGATCTCGTCGGAGGAAAACTTAGCTTCCACGGCCTTTGGGGATTCAGTGAGAAGTGTTGCGAAATGACAAGCGTCCGTTTGGATGAAGACAACGAAAGATCTTAAAATCCAGGGCAACCATATTGGGAATTGGGGGTGAGTGAAGAAATGGTGTTCAGGGGAAGATATTTTTATCACTCGACCAATCGGTCGATGGTAGTTACTGAGCGTTTACTGTCTGCATAGCATTTAAGCACTTGGGAAAGTAAAATATAAAAAGGGCCGGTTGCACGTGCTCCCTGCCTCTAGAAAAGGAACTCGCAATCTAACCTAGTGTGTTAATGAAGTAATATTTTAGATTACAAAACTAATTTTAACAATGATTGCAATAGTAACTGTGGTACACGTTAAGCACTTACTATGCGCCAGGCACTTTTCTAAGTGCTGGAACAGCTTACGAGCAGATGGGGCTGGACACAGTCCCGGTCCCATGTGGGGCTCACGGTCTCGACCCCCATTTTACAGATGAGGTAACTGAGGCCCAGAGAAATCAAGTGACTTACCCGAGGTCACACAGCAGACAAGTGGCAGAGCCGGGATTAGGACCTAGATCCTTCTGACGCCAGTACTGTACCCGCTAGGCCACGATAAAAGCAGGATCGTGTTTTAATGGAAGAAATTATCTTTTCTACCAAAAGATGCTCATTTTCACGGTGTACCTCTACTTCTTGGGTTCAAATGGATCTAAGAAAGTCGTTGCACTGGCCCGTGCCCCGTGGTAAACACAGACCCCAAGGTGGATGCTATCAGACCAGTGTTTATTTTCAGCACGACGGAGTATATGACTTCGTACGATTCACATTCTCTCCCGTGGATATCATCGGCATGCGCAGCGGTGTCTTTGGAGAGAAAAAGGGGCACCGCCTTCGGCCCGTAAGCGTTAGCATGGCAAAACCTGCATCCGAGCTCCATCGAACAGCAAGCGGTTTGGCAGCAGGGCCCTGTTTGAAGCTAACGGCTTGTCGGTTGGCCGTAGCTGAGCGGGCCAATGGGAAGGGAGAGGGATTCTAGACAGTTGTGAGCTGCCCAGGATTAAATACTCATAGACACTGATGAAACTGGGTCACTACATGGCCCCTTTGGAAAGGGAATCATGCCTCATCCACTCAGGCGTGGCTTGTTAGGTCAGAAGATTTCACTGATTAGAACTGTGCTCTGCGCCCAGTAGGTGCTCAATAAGTACCGTCGACTAGAGTGATGGGGATGTGAGAGAGTCCAGGGCTTCGTACAGTGCCTGGAACGTAATGAGTGCTTAACAAATAATACCATCATTATTTATTAGTACCATTCTAGGGCAGGATACCGTGGCAGCGGCCTGCCCTCGAGGTAGGCCGTTATTCTTCGGTCTTTAATCACCTAAGCCCGACCCCTCCCTAAGCTTCCATGTCCCATTTTCTGGAATCTTCTTGGGACATTTTTTTCCCCCCAGCCTCACCAGTCCCGGGTCCTAAAACTTTAGCCCACCCCAACCTCCGCCCCTAATCCCAATGCACCAATCCCATACCTTCTCCACCCAACGCTTCGCTCTTCTTCTTTTAAAACTGTCCTGCCCCCCATTTATCCTTCCCGTTCCCTTCTCCATGAAGGAGAAGCCAGGCAGGGAAGACATGCTTCTCCACGAGGGGCTCACCTCGAGGCTGCGGCCTCCCCCGTCAGATCGCCACCTTCTTTCCAAGGTCGCGCTAATCTGGAATTCACCGATGCCATTTGAGTTCAGACCTTTTAGACCAACTGACTGCTTGCAATTTTCTGCCACAAACACGTTTGTTTGTTGGGTGCAGTGAACATTTCCTACCAACTCTGTTGCACTGTAATCTCTAAAGTGCTTAGGATAGTGCTCTGTACCCAATAAGCACTCGATAAATGCCATCGATGCATTGATTTGTAGGTCTGAAAATACAATTATTTTTCACTCCAGGTTAGAATTATCTGTGTCATCTGTGAACAAGAACAATATGGGAGAGGCTATATTTGGGTAGAATCTTTTTAGTAGATTCCTCATACTCTTTTATCATTATTTCTCAGTCTTCTTCAGCAAAGACTCTATGAACACCTGGGAGCAAATATTAGAGCATAGGCCTCCGAGTCAGAAGGACTTGGGTTCTAATCCCTGCTCTGCCACTTGTCTTCTGTATGATCTTGGACAAGTCAATTAGCTTCTCTGTGCTGCAGTTACTTCATATGTAAAATGGAGATTTAGACCATCGGCCCCATGTGGGACATGGATTGTGTCCAACCTGATTAGCTCGTATCTACCCTGGAGCTCGGTATATAGCAGGTACTCAACAAATACCATTAAAAAACTCAACTCCAATATTCCAACCGATCAGCAAGTCCAGGGAAAGTAAACACAAATTACAGGCAGATGTGAAAACCTAATAAACGAAGAGTAAGAGCAAAAGTGAAAACATTTCACTGCGGACAGTAAAGCTAGGGTGTGATCGATGGTGTAGTAAACTAAATGGACCCAGCTCCTAAATCTAAGGTAGAATTTCTTAGGAACAATCCATTTCTTTCAGTGGTAGACTGTGTTATTGGCTTTGGTCAAGTGATGATGTCTTCTGCGATTTCTAGAGGCTGTGACAGGTCAGGCTGGCATTTATAGTTTCCAGTCGAGGAAACAATAAGTTAAGAATGAATTCTTTGCCTTGGAAGCTTTTTCCTAATTCCCTTAAAGCTACGGTTTGAACTTCACTGAGTGATCCTCAAATTATCTGGGGTTCTACAACAATTCTGAAGGTTTTGGGGGATGTATGATTTTTCCTGTGCCTAAGTGTCTATTGACTCTCTATAATTTAAAACCCTGGATTCATTAAAATATGAAAATCCATACAAAAGAGCCAAAAAATTCAATTATTAAGTACCCCTAAAAAGGCGGCCTACCAGAACAGTCGACTACAAGATATTCCATTTGGGTTTAAATTTGGAAGTCTCTTAGTCTGAATCTGTATTCTTATTTTGGCTGGCTCTGTGCATTTTCAATTAACTTGCATTCAGAGACCAAATATTTTTCTCTGCAAACCATGGACGTTATGCAATCAAATAGTATTTAAGGAGGAAAATTGGAGATTTGGAATCTAAAAAAGTGATTACGTATTTAAGTCTCTTTTGCACATGCACCTGGTGATTTGGGGATGTCAGTCAGATAACTCAGAGTTAACGAGCTCACGGGTTTTCGTTTAGATTGGGTTTTTATAAAGGCTTCATGGGCCTGTTCATACTCTCTGAAGAATACTGCCTCAAGCACTGTGAATGGCTTCACTTAAAATTACTTAAATTTAGTAGAAAGGTCATTTCCGACTTGAAATATGTGCTCTAAACGTTAGTTAATAATGGTGAGTACAAAATCACTCCCTAATGGTGTTGAGAATCTTGGGGACCAGTTTATATTTACGGAGAGAGACGGAGGGAGCGAGGGATGGAGGGAGGGAGAAAAAAGAGAGAAAGCGAGAGAGAGAATTCTCCCACAGAGTGGGCGTGAGGCTTCTAAAGAAGTCATGCTTTGGGAAAATCATCGTCTATCAACCAGCGATTTCATGGGAATTAATGGGTTGGGGGTATCTGGTTTGAAGATAGAACGATGACTGACATTTCTTCATCCAAATTCCCGTGTTATTGCTCGGTCTGCAATGATTCGCTATCCCCTTGCTCTTCATTTGTATTGGATTATTCTAAATCCTGCAAAATGACAAACAACCACAAAAATCACAAACTACTCTGTTTTTGAGGCAGAGGCTCACAACTTGGTCAACACTGCGCTCGCGTACACTGAATCTACTCCCGCATTTTGTGGATCTTGTTATTCTGGGACAAATTTACTCTGGGGGAAGAACATTCTCCAGTTCTTCCACCCAGTTTTAGCCAAATCATATAATGCAAGCCCACGTATCAGCCGGCTGGATGTATCGCTATCCTTAGTCGTTAAAGATAACTACTTATTGCGAGATCCTATCCATGCCCGTGAGTGTGGCTGAAAGGATCGAGGCATGAGGGACATATCTTTCCGAACCATTTTCAAGCAAAGTTAGATCCCTCAAAAATTACCATTGTTGTGTGCTGATGGGTTTGTCCAGTTCTGGACTCCTCTCTGTTTTCCAGCCTGCCTCTTGTCATTCTATCTTCATAACGACTTCCTTCAAGGAGAGAAATCCATCAATTGATTGTTGTAAGCCAGGCAGATCTGTCTGTTATAGTGGTCTTTCCCAAAGCGTTATTTGAGACTTTCCTTCAGGAACTCTTTCAGACCACTAAGGGACCATGAGTTCAGGACAGAAGGCTCCATGCAGTATGTGGAGGAATGGATTAAAACGTTGTCGGCACTTCCAATGTGCCTGTTTTACAATGGGGAGCTTAAGAAGACACTGGTAGAAAGAACGGAGTGTTGGGTTGAAGGTGAAAGCTCTATCTCCAAAACATATTTTATGGCCTGACATGCAATGTATTTTATTTGAGAATGACAACTTCCACCCCAAAACCGAAGGCATTGCCTAGTGGAAAGAGCTTAGGCCTAAGACTC
The DNA here is from genome assembly GCF_004115215.2 of Ornithorhynchus anatinus. NCBI lineage: Eukaryota > Metazoa > Chordata > Mammalia > Monotremata > Ornithorhynchidae > Ornithorhynchus > Ornithorhynchus anatinus. The sequence goes on from NC_041736.1 coordinate 32,650,673, forward strand.
GGGAGACACAGATTCTAGTTCTGGCTCTACCGCTTTCCAGCTGGGAGACCTTGGGCAAGTCACATCAGAGGCCGGGCTTTGGAGTCAGAGATCATGGGTTCGAATCCCGGCTCGGCCACTTGTCAGCTGTGGGACTGTGGGCAAGTCACTTCACTTCTCTGTGCCTCAGTTACCTCATCTGTAAAATGGGGATTAAGACTCTGAGCCTCACGTGGGGCAACCTGATTACCCTGTATCTACCCCAGCGCTTAGAACAGTGCTCTGCACCTAGTAAGCGCTTAACAAATACCAACATTATTATTTTTTCTCTGTTTTGGTTTCCTCATCTATGAAATGGGGTTGAAATCCCTGTTCTACTTCCCTCTTAGGCTGTGAGTCCTATGAGGGACAGAGACTATATTAGATCTGATTTTACTGTGTCTACCCCAGGGCTTGGCACAGATTAAGCCCCTAGCAGATGCTACTATATTTGCTTAGGGGAGAGCACTGTGGGTGCCTTTCATGACTATTGATGATTATTATTTTTGAAAATAGAAGGGTTCACTCCCCAGTTAAAATCCTGAAATTTAGATGTTTTAAAATCCTGAAATTTAGATGTTTCAATATCCGGCTATAGGGCACAAGGCTCATTAGGTCGGCACCAGGAAATAAGAGCGGGACATAGTTGCTTTAATGAAAATAACAGACTCAGGAAAACCACCAACTAGAAGAAGGGAAGATGAGTTTACAAAGCCCCAGAAGTCAGAGGTGGATAAAATTGAAAAAGAAGGTCAAAGAGAAACATATGACCTAGTAGGAAGAGCATAGATTTAGGAGTCAGAGGCCCTGGGTTCTAATCTCAGCTCTTCCACGGGCCTGCTCTGTCACCTTGAGCAAGTCATTTCACTTCTATGTGCCTCAGTTCCCTCGTCTGAAAAATGGGGATTAAGACCGTGAGCTCCGTATGGGACATGGACTCCTTCCAAGTGATTACCTTGTACTTACCCCAGCCCTTAGTACGGTGCCTGGTACATGGTAAGTGCCTAACAAATATCATTTAAAAAAAAAATCAACCTCAGTGATCTTAAGGGAAAGCAGATAACCTGGGGAACTGCCAGACTATATAACCACGTGGTAAAACAAAAAGGCTAATTTTGCTTGGAGCTGAATAGAAAAAGAAAGTACATCGACTGTCTGGGAGATGACAGGCCTTCTAGATCATTCTAATGAGGCTGTACCTGGAATTCAATCCAAGGAACCAGAGTGCTAAACAGAAATGTGAGAAGGGGGTTTGAAGTAAAAGATTGGAAGGCCTGTCTTAATGAGAAGAGATGCAGATAGCTACTATGTAAGCCTTATGGATTGGTAAATGAGATGGAGAAATCATTGCCAAGCATTTGCATCTGGGTAAACTTCACAGAAGAGTCACTTCAACATAGTTGTCTCAAGGGTAGATCCCGAGGAGCAAATAGCTGCATTTAAGGAAAGGGAATTTTATCTGGTCATGCATCACTTCTCCGTTGAAAAGAATTCAGATTTGCCAGGAATGCCGGACTCTGGGATTCTCCTTAAGGTAAAGCCCAGGATCTGTGGTGAAAAAAGATGAAGGGAGAAGAGTAAAATCAGCATCCAAATAGGAATGCAGAGGTAGAAGAGAAACCAGATGCTAGCTCTGAGGACTGAAGAATTTGGTTTCAGCAGTAACACAACAAAGCTAATTCTAGGCTTCAGAGGGAGCTGGGAAATCACCCGAGAGATCGACGCTCTGTCCCCACAGGGAATTCGGGGGGTTCTCGTGGGCCCCATTGGAGACAGCAATCCATATTTCTGACTGACTGCCCGAGATTGCAAAACAGTTTTTCTGTGAAAAATTCATTTAGAACATAACCTAATCAGTCTCGACTCCCACTCATTTTTCTTTTTACAAAAATCAATGACCGGTAGAGTTTGGTGTTATGAAGACAGCTGTCAGGAGAAGACAAGGAATGAACCTCTTGGTGCATCTGCTTTCTCCACCCTGTCTTAACTCTGCCCAACTCTGCAAGAATGGATCTGCTTCTGTAGATTGTTCAGTTGTTTGCCTTACGGAAGGGCTAGACAGTGGAAGGGGTGGTCTCCCTTCTATCCACTCCCCCACCACCCCGCACTGCACAAGGATAACCAGATTGAAGTGCAAGCGCATTCTCAAGTAAAGCAGGGCAGCAAGGATATGCCTGCTTAATTCCCACTTGCTAACGTCCACATCATATTGAAATTGAAATCCTGGTAGGAGGACTAGTACATTTAGCGCCTACTTAATGGAAAGTGCTAACCTAAGCACGGGGAAAAAATATGCAGATGAAAATTAGACAGATTTCTGTGCTCTGTAAGGGGTTCGCAATCTAATAATAAGGGGACAGAGACGGTACTGGAGACAGTCAAAGAAGGAAAGCCCATCTATATCCACGTCAAAGAAAAGCTCCTCAGCATCAGATTCAGGGCACTCCAGCAGCTCTCTCTCTTACTCATCTTCATTTCTCCCTCACTACAATCCACCCCACACACTTTGCTCCTCTCATTCCAACCTACTCACTGTCACCTGTTCTTGCCTTACCTGACATCGACCACTTGCTCAAGCCCTCCCTCCTGCCTGGAACTCCCTCCCCATATATATCCAACAGACCGCATTCGCCCCACGTTCAAAGCCTTATTGAAATCATGTCTCCTCCAGGAAGCCTTCCAAGATGAAGCTCTCATCCCCCAACTTGATTTTCCCCTCTCTTCTGCCTCTCCCATGCACTTAGTACCACGCCCCAAAACATCTGGGTACTCCTCACCCCATCTACAGAGCACTTGTCTGTATACCCTTGGGTTCAGTTGCTTCCTTACCCTGTAATTTATGTTGACGTCTGACTCCTCCAGAAACCGTAAGCTCCTTGAGGGCAGAGATCAGGTCTACAAACTGCACTGTATTCTCCCAGGAACTCAGTACAGTGCTTTGCACAAAGAAAGCCTCCATTAAATGCCGATGATGGACTGAAAGATGAAGAAAGAAAACACAGAAACAATTTTAAAGAACCAAGAGGATGATAGATACCACGAGGACGATAGGATATTGCTGGTAGAGGAGCAGGGCTTAGACTCCTCTGGCGGTGAAGAGTCTAGAAGTCACCGAAGGAGCTGTAGCAGCCAAGACCCCCTCACGTTCTCGAAGTTGAGCAAGCCTGATGCTGCAGGGGCTTCTTTCCTCAGTCTCCGGCCAGAGAAGGAGGGACCCAGAATAAAGGGACTAACCTTCCGCTCGGGTTGCTGGACCTTTCTCACCGCTTTTTCTTATGGTATCTGTTAAATGCTTCCCATGCGCCGGGCACCTGTGCTGAGCGCTGGGTGGATACAACGTAATCAGGTTGGACGTATTCCCTGTCCCCCAAGGGGCTCACGGTCTTAAACTCCATTTTACAGATGGCGTAACTGAGGCACAGAGAAGTGAATTGACTTGCCGAGGGTCACAGAGAAGACAAGGGGGAGAGTCAGGCTTAGAACCCAGGCCCTTCTGACTCGCAGGCCCGTGCCCTATCCATTAAGCCCCACTGCTTCTCCCCTTTCTAACTGTAGACGTTCTTTTCCAACGAAAGGACCTCACGGCCATTTCTTCCCCCCGCAAGAAACGGGGAGAGAATGACTAAAAAAAATAAAGCAAATCGGGAACCGAAGCCCACTTTAGGTATCCCTGTAGATCACCCCCATTTCCCCTCACCCCTTCCTCCTCCTCCGAGCCGCCCAGTGGAGAAATTACCCGGATAGTAGCTCCAGCCTACCGGGGATGGAGAGGCATGGAGGAAGTTATATATAAAATTCATGTATTCTATATGTGGTTATAGATTGCTGTTTCCAATGTATATTAGGAGAGAAGTTATGGAAATGGGAGTAGATAAAAAATGAAAGGGGGCTGGGGAGGTCACATCTAACCCATCTCTGCTTTTATGACCTATAAACCAGCCAAGGAATGAATATTCTATTTTTAAAGGTCCCCAGAGAACCGGCTTTCACAACTTCCCTCAACAGTATGTGCAGTTATTTAACAGTTATGTAGATGAAGCCATGCTCTTGCTACTTTTAGATATGAAAAAGTGGCAGAAAGTGATTTCCCACAGAAGCTATGTTTAGAGAATCCATTTAATAAGGATATTTTGCTTCCACAAGTCCTAAAAATGTCCTGCTTCTGTAAGATCAGGACCTAAATCTGCCCTGTATTACATTCCCAATAAGTGTCAGAGTTTCAAAATATAGCTTTCTCTGTCCCTTACATCTTAAGCATTCAGAAATGAATTAACCCTTTTGGACTTTGATACTACTGACTGTCCCGGAGCAATTAGTTACACTGTGCCCGATGGTTCTGGAAGAGTTATCCAACTCCGGAAATAATCCGTTTAGCCCTCCTCTCCTCATTCGTTACTTGTTACCTAATTAACCCGCCTCCCTGGCCGTAAGCATATTTCTCCTATGTAAAATAGTAATGATGATGATTATGGTATTTGTTAAGCGCCTTTTATGTGTCCAGGACTATTCTAAGCTCTGGGTAGATACAAGCTAGCTGATTAGGTCGGACACGGTCCCTGTCCCACCTGGGGCTGACCGTCTTCATTCCTATTTTTTGGATGAGGTAACTGAGGCACAGAGAAGTGAAGTGACTTGCCCAAGGTCACACAGCCAACAAGTGGTGCAGTCGGGATTGGAACCCAGATCCGACTCCCAGGCCCACGCTGTATCCATTAGGCCGTGCTGCTTTCTAAGCTTACTTACAAAGCCTCTGTAGAATCAGTTCCCATAAAACATGTCATATCAATCAGATAAAACCAAGGGTTTGTCGAATTAACTTGACTTTTCTCAACCGAGCTCACGAGAGAGCCATAAAATGTGTTTGGCCTGGCTTCGGCTTGAGTGACACAACTGGAAGGAGAAGGACAGAATTTTACTGAACCAAACAGTTTGAAATGATTTTAAATTGCGGTCTTCCATCTCCTCTTTTTAGCTGTTATTCCCATGAATCTTGGCATATTCATGGACTAACGTACTAATTTAGCTTACAACTCAGTTCATAAAATACAAGGTTTAGGGGAAGTTCATCTGGCTCTTAACGTGTTTACATTTAAAACAGATTGGGCAGGAGTGAAAATTAAGAGGTCCATTTAGTCGAGAAAGAATCTTTCCGTACCAGATGGCTGTTGCATTTACAAGACATGTCTGTGGCATTGCTGTTCTAGAAATAGATCTATCTGCCAAATGTAAGGGCTCTGAAAATGATTCTGATCGAGATTTCTTTTCCATAAATTCGAAGAACTGTGATTTGCTGGGGTTTATTTGGAGATTGACCTTTTAGAGCAAAACCGTAAGTTGGAAAATACAGACACGAACAACTTCACTGTTCGAAAGGAGTATTTCCATCCCTGCAAACTCCTGGTTTCCGAGCCGTAGTGTGACCTGCTCGGAGTCAGGAGTCCTGGGTTCTAATCCCCCAGAGCGGCACGTTGTAGGCATGGCAAAATGATTAATGAGAAGCAGCGTTGCCTAGAGGGCAGAGCATGGCCCTGGGAAGTCAGACGTTCTAATCCCAGGTCTTCCACTTGCTTGTTGTGTGACCTTAGGCAAGTCACTTAACTTTTCTGTGCCTCAGTTAACTCATTTGTAAGAGCGAGGATGAAATACCCCTTCTCCCTCTTACCTAGACTGTAAACCCCATGTGAGACGGTGACTGTATCAGATCTGATCATCTTGTATCTGGCACGTACTTCGGTGAGTGCTCGACAAATATGATTGTCATTATCAGTATTATTATCATTACAATTGCTGTGTGACTTTGGATACGTTGCTCTTGTCCCTCAGTTTCATTTAAAAAATGGGAACCGATAATGCCTACTTCACTGAAGAAATGGGGAAGAACTTTGGAAAAACATGAAGGTGTTCTACAAGCCGGTAGAATTCCTTTCAGTGGTCTGAAGTGTATTTTGATCCCCCACTCAACAGACTATATCAAAAGTCGTTGAATGGTACTGCAGGAATATCTATCTCTATGTTGATGACTGCTCACAATTAGATTATAAACTGGACCGTCTACTTTCTCTATTTTATTCTCCCAAGTGTACAGAACTGTGTATAGTACTCTGCATGCAGAAAACACTCAATACTAATCATTGATCGATTGATAGATAATTATACAGCGCTCCCGGGAGGAAGCAGCGAGACCTAGCGGAAAAAGAGTCGGAGGACCTGGATTCTAATCTCGACTCTGACAATTGCTTGCTGTGTGACCTTGGGCAAGTCGTTTAACTTCTGTCTGCCTCAGTTTGCTCAACTGTAAAACGAGAAGTAAATACCCGTTCTCCCTCCTGCCTGGCCTGTGAGCCCCACGCGGGACGGGAGCTGTGTCCGACCTAATTAACTTGTAGCTACCCCAGCGCTTAGAACAGTGCTTGACAAAGAGTAAGCGCTTAGTAAATACCCTAAAAAAGAACAGATGCCAGCAAGTTGTCTCAAAAGCTGTTGTGTGATGAACTGAAAGGGGGCACTACAGAAGCCAGGCAGGCGGGATTAATGATACGAACCAACGGGCGAAGCACGGCCTCGAGCAAAACAATTTATAAGGTAGAACAGTGGACTCTGGGGGGAATCACTATAATTGACAGATCAGCCTGGCATGCAGCAGTAGTGAGAGGGGATGCTCCTCTCACTAGATAGAGGGTAATCAGGTTGTCCCACGTGAGGCTCACAATCTTCATCCCCATTTTCCAGATGAGGTAACTGAGGCACAGAGAAGTGAAGTGACTGACCCACAGTCACACAGCTGCCAAGTGGCAGATCTGGGATTCGAACCCATGACCTCTGACTCCCAAGCCCTGCTCTTTCCACTGAGCCACGCTGCTTCTCACTTCTCTGGGCCTCAGTTCCCTCCTCTGTCAAATGGGGATGAAGACTGTGAGCCTCACGTGGGACGACCTGATGACCCTCTGTCTCCCCCGGCGCTTAGAACGGTGCTCTGCACATAGTAAGCGCTTAACAAATACCAACATTACTATTATTCTCTGTGCCTCAGTTACCTCATCTGTAAAATTGGGGACTAAGACTGTGACCCCCCACTGGGGCAACCTGATCGCTCTGTATCCCCCCCCCCAGGGCTTAGAACAGGGCTTTGCACATAGTAAGCTCTTAACAGACACCAACATTATTAGAGAAGTAAAGTGACTTGCCCAAAGTCACGCAGCTGACAGGTGGCGGAGCGGGGATTAGAACCCATGACCTCTGACTCCCAAGCCCGCGCTCTTTCCACTGAGCCGCGCTGCTTCTCTAATTACTACTTCTCTGTCTCAGGTGGCATTCCACGCGGACGTGTGTGAATCCAGCTTTTAACGGTGCTACTTTAGTGTCAGGGAGCAACATAGCAGGATAGGGAGGGAGCGGCATGAAGTGACTCAACAAATCTGTAGAACTAAAATTAGGACCGCCAGTTTTCCTAAACCATGGATTTCTCTTGTCAGATTATCCCTGATTTTGTTTCGTCGGGCTAGAGGCACAACGTTTCTCTAAGGGGAAAGATTCTCCCGGAATCATCAGGGCCTTTGGGCAAATCTAAACGTGTGGGAAGTCAGATGTAGACCCACTAAACCGATTAGACCGTAAGCCCGTCAAAGGGCAGGGACCGTCTCTATCTGTTACCGATTTGTCCATTCCAAGCGCTTAGTACAGTGCTCTGCGCATAGTAAGCCCTCAATAGATACTATTGAATAACTACTCTTGAATGAATAAACCATAGGCAGCGTGGCTAGTGGATAGAGCCTGGGAGTCAGAAGGTCGTGGGTTCTAATCCCAGATCCACCGCTCGTCTGCCGTGTGACCCTGGGCAAGTCACCTAACTTATCTGTGCCTCGGTTACCTCATCTGTCAAATGGGGATTGAGCCTGTGAGCCCCACAAGGGAGAGGGAGCGTGTCCACCTCCATCTTCCTGTATCCTCTTCAGCGCCTAGTCTGGTGCGTGGGACAGAGTAAGCGCTTATCAAATACCATCGTTATTATCGTAAGTGCCTTTAATAGTAATAATAATAATGTTGGTATTTGTTAAGCGCTTACTATGTGCAGAGCACTGTTCTAAGCGCTGGGGTAGACACAGGGGAATCAGGTTGTCCCACGTGGGGCTCGCAGTCTTCATCCCCATTTTCCAGATGAGGTAACCGAGGCACAGAGAAGTGAAGTGTCTTGCCCAGGGTCACGCAGCTGACAAGTGGCGGAGCCGGGATTAGAACCCACGACCTGTGACTCCCAAGCCCGGGCCCTTGCCGCTGAGCCCCGCTGCTTCTCTAGGCAACGTTCGTGATGCGCCTGCTGAGTGTCCTAGGTCAAGGCGACGATATGGGACAGGAGATTTTCCCCCAGGTTCCTCCAGCTCTAATCTAATGTACTATAACATTAAAGAATGATTCGACCATGGTATTAAATTAGCACAAGCACTTAGGAAAACCCCGCACCGAGGTCTTCGTTCACTGGAGCCTTCCCGCTCCTGAGAGTGTTAATGGCTGTGACCATTTCTGAGACTTCTTCAATGGGTCCAACTTCGCAGCCTTTACTTGGGAATAAGTCCCATTACCGTCAAGGACGACGAGATCAGGCCCGATGGGTTTTGCCAGAAGTGCCGGGACAGCTGCCTCTTTTCGAGTCGGTAATTTTGCGAAAGCTTCAAATCTCGAAGCGATAAGGACGTAGCGGAGAGGAAGTGCACCGGGGAGATGGAGAGGTTGTTTTGATTTAAGAAGCAGACGTGCTCTTTAAGAATGAATAGCAACGGTGATAAGAAGGTCAACGTGGATTTTTAATTTTTAGCCATCTCACAAGTGTCCATATTTAGCAGTTGTTAAGAGCCTCTGAGTAGACTACGCCTGGGCTGTCAGGTGAAATGAAGGGATGTTTTACTGAGAAAAATAAGGGAATAAAGCCGTACGTTATAAAGTTCCCGTTAAATACTGACCCAATCTGGGAGCGAGAAAGAGAGGTGCCAGAGAGAGAAACAGATAGGCGACACTCGGGCATTGATTTTTCAAAGTCATTGAAACTGATTTTTATTCACATTCTCTACATCCATCATCAGTAGAAGCACCGTCGTGGTAACATTACGTATAAGATTAGAAAAGGATAAACGGGGCCGGGGAAGAGACAGAGAGAGAGTTACGTGACCCTCGAGCTCTCCTCCAAGAGTCTTTTCATTCATTCAATCGTATATATCGAGCGCTTGCTGTGTGCGGAGCACTGTACTGAGCGCTTGGAAAGTACAATTCAGCCTTCCCGACTAAACCTTCATTTCCTCTTCTCGCACATCCCATCTACGTCACCCTTGTAGTTGGATTTCCACCCTATATTCACCCCCTTAGTGGAAAGAGTCCGGGCTGGGGAATCAGAGGTCATGGGTTCGAAGAGAAGCAGCGTGGCTCAGGGGAAAGAGCCCGGGCTTGGGAGTCAGAGGTCATGGGTTTGAATCCCAGCTCTGCCACCTGGCAGCTGGGTGACTGTGGGCAAGTCACCCCACTGCTCTGTGCCTCAGTGACCTCATCTGTAAAATGGGGATGAACTGTGAGCCCCACGTGGGACAACCTGATGACCCTGTATCTACCCCGGCGCTTAGAACAGCGCTCTGCACATAGTAAGCGCTTAACAAATACCAACATTATTATTATTATCATTATTATCCCGGCTCTGCCACTTGTCAGCTGTGAGACTGTGGGCAAGTCACTTAACTTCTCTGTGCCTCAGTGACCTCATCTTTAAAATGGGGATTGACTGTGAGGCTCACGTGGGACAACCTGGTTACCCTGTATCTCCCCCAGCGCTTAGAGCCGTGCTCTGCCCATAGTAAGCGCTTAAATACCAACATTATTATATCAGTGATTTTACCCATTTATATTTTAATGCCTCCCCGTCTAGACCGTAAGATCCTCCCTGTCTTACAGACCCGTACCCTTGGCACTGACCTCTCCTCTTGCCTCTCGTTCCGGCCACATACTAAGCCTGTCACCAAATCCCGTCACTTCTGCCCTCGCAGCGTTGTTAAAATCTGCCCTTTCCTCTCCATCCAAACTGCGGCCATGCTGAGCCAAGCACTTATACTATCCCACTGCATCCGCCTCCTCGCCGACCGCTTGGCCTCTTGTCTCTCCCCACTCCAGTCCGTACTTGACTCCGCCGCACAGCTCATTTATCGCCAAAAGCAAAGTCTTCAGAGTGATGGAGTATCCTGTCATTGACCACTGACCATTCGTTACCCCATGCTTGCCCCGCAAGCACTTATGTACTTATCTGTAATTTATTTGCTTATATAATGTCTGCCTCCCCCTCTAATCATGATAATAATGTTGGTATTTGGTAAGCGCTTACTATGTGCGGAGCACTGTTCTAAGCGCTGGGGTAGACACAGGGGGATCAGGTTGTCCCACGTGAGGCTCCCAGTCTTCATCCCCATTTTACAGATGAGGGAACTGGGGCCCAGAGAAGTGAAGGGACTTGCCCGCAGTCACACAGCTGCCAGGCGGCAGAGCCGGGATTCGAACCCATGACCTCCGACTCCCAAGCCCGGGCTCTTTCCACTGAGCCAAGCTGCTTCTCTGGACTGTAAGCTCATTGTTGGCAGGGAATGTGTCTGTTTACTGTTCGACCGTACTCTCCCAAGTGCTTGATAATGATGACATTTGTTAAGCGCTTATTATGTGCAAAACACTGTTCTAAGCGCTGGGGTAGTACAAGGTAATTAGGACGTCCCACGTAGGGCTCACAGACTTCATCCCCCTTTTACAGATGAGGGAACTGAGGCCCAGAGAAGTAAAGTGACTTGCCCGGAGTTACCCAGCCGACAAGTGGCAGAAGCGGGATCAGAACCCATGCCCTCTGTCTCCCACCTCCGGGCTCTTTCCAGTAAACCACGCTCAATATAGTGCTCTGAACTCATTCGTTTATTCAGTAGTATCTATTGAGCGCTTACTATGTACAGAGCACTGTACTAACTGCTTGGAATGTACAAATGGGTGACGGAGACAGTCCCTGCCCTTTGACGGGCTTACGGTCTAATCAGCAAGCGCTCAGTAAATATGACCGATTGAACGGATGAATGAATGACGGAGACTTCGGGACAGATAATCTGCATGGAGGAATGAATTATAAATTTAATATCTGGGCATAGTTTCGTAGTTGCCCTTCTGTTATAGTCTCACTGAGGCAGTGGACCCAAAAGACCAATAAGCAAACACACCAAGTAGGGAGAAAGAAAACTGAAAGTGACCGGAAAGGTATAAAAGCACTTGATTCTAGGGAAGTACGTAGGTGAAGCAGTAGGGAGGGAAAATAGGATAGGGCCATGAGGAATTAGACAAGGCAGGTTACCTGAAGGAGAAGTAACATTAAGAAGGACTTTGAAGATGAGGAGAATAGTGGTCTGTCAAATGTCTCCAGACTGTGAGTGTGCGTGGACGGGGAATGTGTCTGTTCCCGTATCGTACTCTCCCAAGTACTTGGTACAGTGCTTTGCACGCAGTAAGCGCTCAATAAATACGATTGACTGAGTGAATAAGTGTAGGGGGAGAGAGTTCCAGACGGGAGGGAGGATGAGGGCAAGGGATCAATGGTGAAAGAGACGATTAGTATGATTATTAGGGTATTTCTGAAGTGCTTCCAATGTGTCACGCAGTACGATGAGAGCCATCAGGTGTCCAGGAGTTCTGGACTAGTGGTCCGGCCTGAAATTGTCCATCGAGGTTGCAAGGAGCTGAAGATAGGTCAAGGGAATTCCCGATTCCCCTGGACGTGTTGGCTCTGCTCTACTTTGTAATCTTCATCTCATCTCTTCCTTACACACCCCCTTCTTCTGGACTTAGATGGCACCCTAGCAGCGTAAAGGAATTAATGCACCAATATTCCTGAATTGAAGTCACCTCCTAGCCTAATATCCTGCTCGGAGTGACTGCTTCAACACTAATTTTGAGAGACAGGGCATAGCTACACCTATCCATAAGTCAGGCCCTTTAAATTCTCTCCGTGAGAAGTCTCTCCTTCCTGCACATATTTTATGGGGTGAATTCCCTCCACGCAGCATCTGGCTGACAATAACCAGACCCAGTTATTATCACAATCTCGGCAAAGAATTAAGAGATCATGTGCCCTCTTGATTCATCCACAGAGTTTCCCCTCCAAGCTCTTGCGCTGAACGTGAGAATGTATTCAAGAGTAATATGGGAAGGGAGGTTTGGAGGAAGGAAACCACATGAGTAATAAGCTTTATAGGGATTTTTCACTGATCTGCTCTGCTCTGCAACTCTCAAGATTAAGGGATAAATATATAATATCCATCTACCTAACGGGATTGCTTCTATCCGTTGCCAAATTGTACTTTCCAAGCGCTTAGCATAGTGCTCTGCCCACAGTCAATAAATACGATTGGATGAAATACGATTGAAAGAATCCCCAAATCCGGCCCTTCCCTTACACCCTCCTTTCTCTACCCATCTCCACCCCAAATCCGTCAATATTTGCCCCGTAGCAACCCGCCCCCATTTATCTTTAACCCTCATTGTTTGAGAAACTGCACAAGCTCCTTTTCTTTTGCTTTCTCAGCTCTTCTGCAGTGCCAAACCCCTAATTATTTCTCTGTTACCCCAAGTCAGTTAATTTTAAGATTAAATGCTTATTTTGATTCCAAGCACTGGGATCTGAACTGGGATATATATACAGGATAATTGGATTGGACACAGTCCCTGTCCCACAGGGTTACCTTTGGTTGCAGACTGCTTATTTTTAATAATAATGATGACGATAGTATCTGTTAAGCACTTACCATGTGTCGAGCACCGTGCTAAGTGTGGGGTCAGGTTGGGCACAATCCACGTCCCCCATCGGGGGCTCAGAGTCTTCCACGCTTTTCAAAGACAGACTTCCCTCGCCCCCTCAGTCCCCTACTTCCCAACCGGACCCACTGCCTTCCAGGAACCTGGAACGAATTTTCCTCTGCACCATCGAGGAGGCTCCATCCCATCTTGCCTTCCACCTCCCCTAAGGGAAAGAGCAGAGCAAGCGCGACCGGAAGCCGTTACAAATCCCTGGGCAGGAAGTTGGTTCTCCTTGTAAGATTATCTACCTTCTCTCTCCTCCACTTATCACTATCCCACCTTGATTACTCCATCAACCTCCTTGCTGCCCGCTCAGTCTCTTGTCTCTCTCCCCTCCGGTCTCTATTCCTCTCTGCTGCCCTGATCATTTTTCTCCAAAAATGTTGAGGCCGTGTTTCCCCACTTCTCAGGAACCTCTGGTAGTTGCCCATCTACATCAAACGGAAACTCTTCCCGTCAGCCTTAAAGTACTCAAACACCTTGCCCCCTTTTCCCTCACCTCGTTACTCTACTATTACCCAGCCCCCACACGTCACTCCTCTAACGTTAACCTTCTCGCTGTATTTCGACCTCTATCGCGCCATTGACTTCTCACCCACATTCTCCCTCTGGCCTGAAACACCCACCCTCTTCATATCTGACAATTACTGTCGCCCCCTTCTAAGCCTTATTGAAGGCTCATCTTCAATAGCCCTTCCTTGACCAAGCCCTTTCTTCTTTTTCTTCAGCTCCCTTCCGCAGCCCCCTGAATCGTTCCCTTTATTCACCCCCCTTCTCAGGCCCTCAGCACTTTCGTACATGTCTGTAATTTATATGATAATAATAATGTTGGTATTTGTTAAGTGCTTACTATGTGCAGAGAACTCTTCTAAGCTCTTCTAAGAGCCTCCTACGTGAGGCTCACAGTCTTAATCCCCATTTTACAGATGAGGTAACTGAGGCACAGAAAAGTGAAGTAACCTGCCCACGGTCACACAGCTGACAAGTGGCAGGGTTGGCATTCGAACCCATGACCTCTGACTCCCAAGCCCAGGCTCTTTCCACTGAGCCACGCTGCTTCTCTATTAATGACTGTCTCCCCTTCTGGACTGTAAGCTTTTTGTGGGAAGGATACGTTTCTGTCGTATCGTTAGATTTTCCTCTCCCGAGTGCTTAGTACAGTGCTCTAACACAGTAAGCACTCGCTAAGTATCATTGACTGACTGACTGACTCCATTTATATTCTTAGATTGTGAGCCCCTCATTGGACAAGGGCCAGATCTATTTCCCACCGTGTATCTTTCCCCAGGGCTAAGCACAGTGCTTGCTCTTCACATGGTAAGTGCTTAGTAAGTGTTATCACAACTAATACCATCCTGTATCCCTTTACTCCCAGCAGAAAACAATTGGTAGAGTTGATAGAGGATCAGAACTGTGAGGAAATTCTGGAAGTGACATCATGTGGCATTTACTCAGCCACTTGTCAGCTGTGTGACTTTGGGCAAGTCACTTAACTTCTCGGTGCCTCAGTTCCCTCATCTGTAAAATGGGGATTAAGACTGTGAGCCCCGCGTGGGACGACCTGATTCCCCTGTGTCTACCCCAGCGCTTAGAACGGTGCTCGGCACATAGTAAGCGCTTCACCAATACCAACATTATCATTTCTAATCAAATCCCCTGGTTCACAGAAAAATCGTTACAATCTCTCTCACAATTTCATCAGTGTTACGTTATTAGTTATTTTTAAATCTTTTTTTTTATTAATTTTCATTTCTGCTTGCTGTTGTGAATTTCATGACTTTATAAAAGGAAAGAGGTAAGGAACTTCATCTTCAGAGGACAAATTGAGCTTGTTGCATTTATCTCACAGAGACTGAATGAAATAAAAACTAAAATAGGTTAATCAGGTCAAATTTAACTTCATTCATTTTTGTTTCTGAGATCGCAGGGTTTCTGAGATAACCCTCATAATAGAATTGTGCATCATTAAGTTATGTTTTAGCAGAAATATGGCAAATTAGTTTATTACAAATCTGATCGCATGAAGATTATATGGAAAGATTATATGGAAATTTTAAAATCATATAATGTACCCAAACTTTTAAGATTCCAAGCGTTATAGCCAGCTAGATTTAGATACAGATATCTGAAGCCAGGGTCTATTTTAATGGCTCTCCATAGGCAAATGCTCAAATCCAGCAAAACGCCAAAGAAAAGAGCCCACACTGACCCCTTCAGAAATATCCCATCCACCTTAGTTAAAATCACCCACAGTGCAGCCTCTGAGTTCCTTCCGTCTTTCCAGGATTGTTCCTTCCTTTTGCCGGTGAAAACTCAACTCAACCCTGCTCTAGTTCAGGACAGCCTCAAATAGTGACATTTATCTCAATCTTCTCTGCCCGCCGACCCCTCATTCACATCCCACCTCTTGCCTGGAACTCCCACCCCCTTCATATCCGAGACCACTCTCCCCACCTTCAAAGTCTTATTTTTAAATTTATTTTAGTGGCATTTGTTAATCCCTTACTCTGCGCCAGGCAACGTGCTAAGTACTAGGATAGCTGCTGGTTAATCAGGTTGGACACAGCCCATGTCCCACATGGGACTCACAGTCTTAACCTCCATTTTCAGATAAGGTCACTGAGGCGCAGAGAAATTAAATGACTTGCCCGAGGTCACCCAGCAGACAAGAGGCAGAAGCAGGATTAGAACCCAG
This sequence comes from Ornithorhynchus anatinus, assembly GCF_004115215.2. Classification (NCBI taxonomy): domain Eukaryota; kingdom Metazoa; phylum Chordata; class Mammalia; order Monotremata; family Ornithorhynchidae; genus Ornithorhynchus; species Ornithorhynchus anatinus. The sequence goes on from NC_041736.1 coordinate 32,666,238, forward strand.
GTCCTCTGACTCCCGGGCCTATGCTTTCATCCACTGAGTCACACTGCTTCTTATTAAAATCACATCTCCCCCGAAAGCCTTCCCCGAATAAGCCCTCGTTTCCTCAACTTCCTCTCCTTTCCGGGTCACCCTCACATCTGGATTGCCCCTTTATTCACCCCGTCCTCGGTCCCACAGCACTTAAGTACGTATCCATAAGTCATTTAAACTTCTGTCTCCTGCTCTGGACTGTAAGATAACAATAATAATAATGCCGGTATCTGTTAAGCGCTTACTATGTGCCGAGCACTGTTCTAAGCGCTGGGGTAGATACAGGGTAATCAGGTCGTCCCACGTGAGCCTCACAGTTAATCCCCATTTTACAGATGAGGTAACCGAGGCACCGAGAAGTAAAGTGACTTAATAATAATAATAATAATAATGTTGGTATTTGTTAAGCGCTTACTATGTGCAGAGCGCTGTTCTAAGCCCCGGGGTAGATACAGGGTCATCAGGTTGTCCCACCTGAGGCTCACAGTCTTCATCCCCATTTTCCAGATGAGGTAACTGAGGCACAGAGAAGTTAAGTGACTTGCCCACAGCCACCCAGCTGACAAGTGGCAGAGCTGGGATTCGAACCCATGACCTCTGGCTCCCAAGCCCATGCTCTTTCCACTGAGCCACGCTGCCTCTCAAGATCCTTGTGGGCAGGGAATGTGTTTACTAGCTCTGTTATATTTCATTCTCTCAAGTGCTTAGTACAGTGCTCTGCACCCGGAAAGCTCTCGATAAATACCGTTGATTGATTAATTGATTGACAGCAGCATGATCCTCCACCACCCTCCTTAAATCTGGCATCCGGGGCCCACTCTGGAAGACAGTCGCGATGCCCAGGTGACCAGGGCTCCTCCCAGCCCCTGCTCCAGCCCCGGAAGGACTCGAACGGCAGCGCCGCCCTCCTCAGATTCAGTACCTCGACGGGGCTACGGACGTATCCGCGGCTGTCACTTCTGTCCGAGTCGTAAGCAGCCAGAAATCCTGCAGCCTTTTTCTCGTTTACCTTACGCTGTCAAGTCGTTGCCGACCCACAGCTATTCCCCGGACGCATCCCTCCCATGTCACCCCACCTCCATTTGCAATTGTTCTGGTAGTGCAACCGGAGTTTTCTTGGTAAAACTACGGAAGTGCAGTACATTGTTCCGCGCGGTACGCTTGAGTCTCTGCTCTCGACTCTCTCCCGTGCCGCTGCTGCCCAGCACAGGTGAGTTTTGACTTGCAGCAGGTTGCCTTCCACTCGCTGGCCACTGCCCAAGCTAGGAATGGATCGATTATGCCTCTGCGTGACTCTCCCTCCCGAAGTGGAGACTGGTAGAGTACTGGAAACTCTCCAGATGCGATCCTAAGAGGGGTTTTTCTTGTTTGCTGTCATCCTTTTCTTCTTCGTCTCATTCGCCTTTCTTTAGAGGTATGTCACTCACCCCTTCCCCTCTTGTGAGTCTTTCTGCGGCCGGGGACCCCGGGGCCCATCCAACCTAATATCAAGCAGAAACTCCTCACCCATCAGTTTTAAGACACTCGGCGCGGCTCAGTGGAAAGAGCCCGGGCTTGGGAGTCAGAGGTCATGGCTTCGAATCCCTGCTCCGCCACTTGTCAGCTGTGTGACTGTGGGCAACTCACTTAACTTCCCTGGGCCTCAGTGGCCTCATCTGTAAAATGGGGATGAAAACTGGGAGCCTCACGTGGGACCACCTGATCACTCTGTATCTACCCCAGCGCTTAAAACAGTGCTTTGCACATACTAAGCGCCTAACAAATGCCAACATTATAACTCTCTCCCCACTCCTCTCTACAACCCTCATCAAACTCTTCACTTCTCTAATAACAGCATATTTTTCATGCCTCATTCTCATCTCAGTCTCTGTCGACCCCAGCTCACACCCTCCTCCTGACTAGAATTCCCTTCCCTTTCACAGCTGACAGACCACCATTCTCCCCCTCTTCAAAACCCTACTAAATTTACATCTTCTCCAGGATGCATAGCACATCTCATCTCTCACCTTTCCATCCCATTCTCCCTCCTCTCTACGTCATCCACGCACTTGAATCCTTAAGCCCTAAGCACTTGGGTTCTCACCCCCTTCCCATAGCACTTCTGTACATATCTTTAAATTCTGTGTCCCGGACCATCTGTAATTTTCTTTAATGCCTGTCTCGCCCCTAGATCGCAAGCTTCTCCAGGGCAAGGATCATGTCTCCGTACTCTGTTATACTCTGTGGAAGGTTTAAGTGCTTTACTCTGAGTAAGAGGTCAAGGAATACCGTTGATTAATTGCTCGATTAGCTACATCCAACAGGCCGATCTGGGGGGGTCAGTAGCAGAACTGGCCCGCAGGGACTTTAGCAGGGGCCAGGATCAGCAGGATTGAAGACAGACCGGCTGAGGGTCACTAGCCAAGATCTCTCCAACCCTCCTTCCTGGAGTCCCACAGACCCCTGTGAGCGATCGTCTTCTCCAGCGGCACCTCTGTGGCCTTGACTCGCCTGCTGCTCGCTTCCCATTTTGATGCAGTCCCCTGGATTAGTATTTTGTTGCCACGTCTTGGAGGAAACTGACGTAATAAAGTAATTGTTAACTGCATTCACCAAAGGGCAGAATAATTCATGATCAGTACCCTAGGCAGATGGTCATACCTTCAGGAATTTCCTCTGTCTCCTATATTGCACTCTCTATGAGAGAGTTGAATCTAATTGAATCATAATTCACCACAGCATTGCAAATCAGGGTTTAACTAGGATGATGCGAAGTGCCTTACGGAGCTCAACCAGACGGTAAAAGAGAACTTTAGCCTTAAACTAAAGGTCATCCTTGCCCCGTGGCTTAAGGAGATTCTGCGAGATGTGCTATGAAGCAATTAACCCTTATTTTCTCTCTGGATAAATAGTAATGCGAACTCTGAACATTTTCTAAAAAAAAATCAAACCCCTGTTCTCTGGGTGATCCGAATGAACGTGATCAATCCCAAAGTAAGAGTTTAGAATAAAGGTCCATTTGTAGAGAAATTTTCAGAAAGAAACAAAAGTGCTGTAGAATTAAAATCAGCAAATCAATAAATCCTTCTTAGGGAGATTGTTCTCTTTACACTTTTCCTATGGATTTAATTGTGGGAAAGGAATGCCAAGCCCTGAAGAATTATATCTCATCTTTTCTCACAGAACAGAATCGGCGCACGACAGCAACCTCAGAAAAACTGTTATAGGGTGGGGGAGAGAACTTCATGATAATGTTTTTTTTAAGTACCTTATTATGTGCCAAGCACTGTGCTAAGCACTGGGCAAGTTCAGGAAAATCAGACCGATGACTTAGGATGATGCCACGGAAGTGGCCTTTCAGTATGCTATGGAAAAGCTCGGGAGGAACAAAACCAACCGCCCGGCCAACTTCGCATTTCCAGATTCTGCCTCGTCGCCCCAACTTCAGGTCAAAGATTTGAGGCAGAGCGGACTTTCCGGGGGAGAAGCCAAAGATTACTAACACGTCCAGGGAAGTGTCGGTTAGGTGGAAGAATCTTTAACTTGGATGAAACAACAGATATGGTCACTAGCATTTAACAAATTTTCCACATATGCTTAATTACCGCTGCGCCATCAATGATACTGATTTGATACCTACTCTGGACGGAGCTCTGAGCCGGGTGATAATTGTGTGCGGAGCACCGTTCTGAATGTCTAGTTCCTAGCCTGTGGGAGAGTAAAATGGAAGTGACAATATAATCCCTGCCCACTAGGAGCTGTTCTCTTGTTCCTCTTTCTCATTTACGTACCCTAAATACTTCCTCCACACTGGTTTTGGGTTACTATTATGGCGTCTGTTAACCACTCACTAGGTGTACAATCTCCGTTCTAAGCATTAGGGTAGACACAACTTAATCAATTTGGACACGGTCCCTGTCTCATATGGGGCTCACCCCCCTTTGACAGATGAGGAAACTGAGGCAGAGAGCGGTGAAGCGACGTGTTCGAGGTCGCCCAGCAAGCGATTGCCACACTGCTTCTCCCTAGGCCACGCCGCTTCTCAGCATTCAGAGTTTATAACGACCCAGGAGTGGCAAATAGTACATTGCCCTAAATTCAGACATTCAACAGTATTCAGTGGGTATGAACTATGTGTGCAGAGCACTCTCTACTCTACTAGACACTTGGGGAGGAAGAGACAAGACCCGAGCTCTTTTCAAAATAAAATCCATAAGCGCATCAAGTGTTGGCGGGACAGCAGATCACGCCCGCTTGGAGAGGATTTGCCCACTACACGTGACATCTTCAGATGTGAAAAATGATCATCAATCCATCACTCACTGGTATTTATTGAGCACCTACTAGGAGCAGAGCACTGTAGTACAGACTGGAGAGAGTACGATTCAATGGATTTGGTAGACACGATTCCTGCTTTCAAGGAGTCTACAGTCTGCTGGGGTAGAGAAACACTAGGAAATAATAATGATGATGATGATGTTGGTATTTGTTAAGCACTTACTATGTGTCAAGCACTGTTCCGAGCGCTGGGGGAGATACAAGGTAATCAGGTTGGCCCACGTAGGGCTCACAGTCCTCATCCTCATTTTACAGGTGAGGGAACTGAGGCACAGAGAAGTGACCTGCCCAAGGTCACACCGCTGACAAGCGGTGGAGGTGGGATTAGAACCCATGACCTCTGACTCCCAAGCCCGGGGTCTTTCCACTGAGCCATGCTGCTTCTCTGACAGAGTGTATGTGCACTTACCCAAGTCATCCCTCGGCCAGCTTCGAACCCCAGCCTATTTCAGCTGAGTGAGACTTCTTCGGAAATTCAGAATATTAACTGTGGTATTTCTTAAGCACTTACTGTGCGCCTGGCACTGTACTAAGCTACAAGCAAATCAAGTTGAGTGCAGTCCCTGTCCCGTATGGAGCCTGTGAGCAGTCTTGATCCTCATCTTATAGTTGAGGCCCAGAGAAGTCAAGTGACTTGTTTAAGGTCACGCAGCACATAAGTGGTGGACCTGGGATTGGAACCCGTGGCCTTCTGACTCCCAGGCCTGCGCTCTATCCGCTACAGTATGCCGATTCCCTACACCGTGCTGCTTCTCTCATGCAGCCCTTTCAACATAAACATAATCTAATTGTTTCTCCTTGAGTTGCTAACGTCTTTCAACAAAGAGGTGTCAAGATTCCCATTCCATCGCAGTATATTTTTTACTTATACGCTGCAGATTTTCTTTGGCCGCAGTCAGTGTGCATTTTCTTTTATTCCTTCTGCTTTCAGAAACTGAACTGGATCATCTTTCGGTGAACACAATCGGGAACACCTCCAAGGAAGAATTGGAAGAGATACCTGGAGCCTGGAAGGTAAGAGAAACAAGTATTTTACTTTTCTTCTCCATTTCAGCTACAATTTTCCTTAATAAATGATAGATTTTATTAACATAAGAAGGACAGAATGGAGTGTTAACACTAGGGGGTTTGTTTTTCTTTCAATTTTCATGCGTAACTTCCATTAGCAGTAATGGCTCTTATGTGCCTGAGCTGAGGGAATATACCACTTTATTAGGAAGAAATGATATATAAAGTTACTTACAGAATAAAACCCAACAGCAGAATTACATTTTTACTGTGGAATAATATTACTTATTAGACTCATAGAATGCAAGCAGATATTTAAAGAGATAGATTCTATGCTTTAAAAAAAAATCCAGGAATCTGATTTAAAAGACTCTGGTTACAGCATGTTCCTTTTAAAACCAAAGCCCAATTTTTTCTTTTCCCTTTCGAAACACAGAATTGTTGATATACCGGCATGATTACATTTGTCGCGGTAAAAACAACTCCCAAGGCCCGGGTCCAGAATAGTTTGCTTCCTAAGCAAATCTGGAAAACGATGAGGAAAACATGACGAAATCAGCATTTTTCTTTAGCTTTTTCTTCCTTTTGTTTACTCGGTAGGATAAGGTGATAAGAGCCAACCGGCTTTCCACCTGTACGTTGTGTCCCAATTGCTGAAATCAAATGAGAAGCTCTTCCTCAGCCCAGATCACAGAGCTTGAGTGGAAGTTGTCAGATTTGATAAAGTAGAATTGTCCTAAGGGGGAAATTTTCTCTTTCTATTTCCAGAGGTGCATCTGTTCACTAGCATATATTTTCCATCTAATACCGGTTTGTCTACTGCATTTTCAATGAACTTTAATTGTGCTCCTTAGCTGACGGTCTTAATCCTGCGCCGACTCTCTTCCGGTAGCAATCAGCCGAGGAAGATAATCATACTCCCTGAAGCAGATAAAAATAACCACTCTGACTAGATTTTTCTTTCTTCGTACAAAGTAGAGCGTCACTATCACAGTGAGTGGGCATCTGTTTGCATTCATACCCAAGATCTCCGGGAAATAACTGCTATTTCTAACCTGTTATGGTAATTAATCTCGGAGGGAATTACCCAGGAAGAAGACATTCTAGAGTTTTGAACTTGTAATTGACATTGTAGTGCCTCACATTAAAGTGGCTGGCTGTGGCGAGATCCCGTATGCTGAGCGAGATCACTGCGCCCTCGTCTCCTGTTTCCATTTTTCTTTTTTTATGGTCTTCGTTTAGCGTTTACTACGTGCCTGACGCTGTTCTGAGCGCCGTGCGGATACCAACAAGCTAATCAGGTCGGACACGGTCTCTGTCCCACGTGGGGTTCGCGGTCTCGATCCCCATTTTACTTGCTCAAGATCACACAGCAGGCATGTGACACAGCCAGGTGTAGAACCCAGCTCCTTCCGTGACTGTCAGGCCCGTGCTCTAACCCACTAGGCCGGGCTGCTTCTCTTAGGCCAATTTCTGTAGCTGTTGTACTGAAACTAGTGAAATCCACTAGATGAGCTGAAGCCTATTCCGAACGCGCAGTCTTGGTTTCCACGCACCTCAAGTGGATCGATTCTAAGAGTTGCTTACTAGCAGCAGTGCGATTTCTCTCTCCAAGCCCTTGTAGGGTCGCTGAAGCAGATATTTTAGCAGGATTTTCATCAGTCACCACCCTACCGTCCCTAATCCAGTTGCCACCCCCATTCCTCATAATAATAATGGTAATAACTATGGCGCTTGTTAAGCGCTAACTACGTGCCAAGCTCTGTTCCAAGTGCCGGGGTAGATACAAGTTAACCAGGTTGGACACAGTCCTCGTCCCGCATGGGACTCACACTCTTAATCCCCATTTTACAGCTGAGGTAACCTAAGCCCGGAGAAGTTAAGTGACTTAAGTCAAGAGCACACGAGAGGCAGAGCTGGGATTAGAACCCGTGGCTTAGTGGAAAGAGCCCGGGCTTGGGAGTCAGAGGTCATGGGTTCTAATTCCGGCTCCGCCAGTGGTCTGCTGTGTGACCTGGGGCAAGTCACTTAACCTCTCTGTGCCTCGGTGACCTCATCTATAAAAATGGGGATTAAAAAATGTGAGCCCCACGTGGGACAATCGGATTACCGTGTATCTGCCCCAGCGCTTAAAACAGTGCTCAGTACATACTAAGCGCTTAACAAATACCATAATAATAACCCAGGTCCTTCTGACTCCCAGGCCCATAATCAGTTCTTTGGTGCAGGTTGTTAGTTCTGAAGTTTCGGAATCAAGCTTCATTCCTCATTGCTGTCGAATTGTACATTCCAAGCGCCCAGTACAGTGCTCTGCACATAGTAAGCGTTCAATAAATACTATTGAATGAATGAATTTCGATGAGAAGTCCCATCATTGGTATATGTGTTGGGCATTCACGCCCATAAACGCCCACACACATACTCACAGAGGGTTGTCCTTCATTTCAAAGATGCCAGTGAGCTCCAGGCTGGAAAGACCAACCGGGGCCTTGCCGATCCTTCCCACGTGGTTAGGATGTAAGACTAGATTCTTGTTGTACAGATGAGGGCTTATCTCTCTTTGGGGCTTTCTCCCGGTAACCTAGACTTCACCGAGTCTTTGCTCAAGGAGAACAGTCTCAATCAGCCAGAGACAAAGAGAATGACGAAGTATGCTGTAGAATAAATATTAGACTTGGTACCGGGAAGAACAAACATTAATTAAAGAAGAAGACAACACGATAATATATGTAGATTTGCATTAGGAAATAATGAATTTCTAGAAGACGAAGTAACACGGCTCCTAGGTTCACCGTTACTCTGGATGTGATGTGATTTTTGCTTCCTTTAAAAATACCTCTAGTGGGAAAAATTATGGATTGGTGCACACGGAGAAGAAATTTTCAACATTCAACTTCTTAAAGTAAAGGATCCGACTTTGCTGCGTATTTATTAAGTGGTACTATAAACTACCTAGAACCAAATCAGATTTTTATACTTAAATTAGGTGGATCATTATCCTTATCCACAAAGAAAATTTACTGACTTCTCACTTAGTAAAGGGCTATGTTTGACGTTCTGCACCAGTTGGACTCTTTTTTTAATGGTATTTTTTAAGTGCTCACTATGTGTGAAACCCCGTACTAAGTGCAGGGGTAGGTACAAGATAATCAGGTTGGACACAGTCTCTGTCCCATGTAGGGCTCACCAACTTAATCCTGATTTTACAGATGAAGGCACTGAGGCACAGAGAAGCTAAGTGACTTGTCCAAGGGCACGTAGACAGGGCAGAGTCGGAATTAGAACCCAGTTGTTCTGATTCACAGGCCTGTGTTGCTTTCATTAGCCCAGGCTGCTTCACTTTTCTCATTTTGTCAAGAAAAACTTAAAAGCATCCCCACTCCATTTCTGAAATACACAATATTTTCCTATTCACCACCTGATACTTAACCTTACCCTGCTGTCATTTCAAGTCGATCGGATAGGCAGTCCCTTTAAGACCTTCTAGGAACAAAAGTGACATTAACAGGAAAGTCATAGAAATTTCCTCCAATCCCACCAAGAAAGTAAACAAGCAAACAAGTAAAGGCTTTGGCTGTTTGACCAAGGGAAAGGTTTTGTCTTAGTTATTCTTTACAGAAGTCAAATGTATCTTACCTCAGGACCCTATGTTAAAATTTTGTCCATTTTTCTCAACTAGTCGCTGATTTCCATTATTCTTATGGTGCTAATAATAATAACAAACGCTAGGAAGTTCAATTTGATATCCTTTCCATTGCCTCACCTGCCGACAGGAATACCTGAACTATTGAAGCAGGGGTGGCTGGTTTGGAAAATCTACTTCTTTCCTGACCCCAATTGCAAACGCACACACACAAACACACATTATTTTAAAGGCAGCTCAGAATTCCGTGTTCTGCGTTCTAAGCTCTGCACATAGAGAAAGAAGTGAAGAAACTCGGACACATTGTTGAAGAGAAAAAAGCTAAACAGAAAAACTCAGCTACATAGGAGAAATAAAAGAGCTGTGTTCTACATTGGAGAAATAAAAGAGCTACGTTCTTCCCTTTGCCTGATAGAACAATTCATTTCTTTGACCAACTAGATAGACCAATCGATCGATCAACTCGTGGCATTTATTGGTATTTATGATTTATTTATAATAACCATATCCTGGAATGTCATTGAGAGCCTCTGTATATTAATGTTTCTACGTCGATGAACTAGTGCTCTTTGAAACAGGAAAGCTAATAAATGGCTCACCTTCAAACCGATTCTGGAAGGTGCATATAATAATGACGTCCCTCTCACCGCCTCTAGAACGTGAGGTCGTTCAGGGCAGTGAATGTCATCGTTTATTGTTGGACTGTGCTCTCCTAAGTGCTTAGTACAGTGCTCTGCACACGGTAAGTGCTCAGTAAATACGACTGAATGTGCGGAGCACTGCGCTAAGTAAGCTCTTGGGCGAGCACAACACAGCTGAGGTAGCAGACACATTCCCTGCTCACAATGACCAGTTAGGCAAAAGGAGGTGAGAAATGAGCCAGGAAAGAAAATATGGGAAAAAGGAGGCAGAAGGTGGAAGGTTTGAAAATTTAGAATTAAACATGGTAATGTGATTTGGGAAACAAAAGAGAAGCACCCTAGGTTTCTGCACAGCAAAGTTGACGTCGGCAGAGTGATTCCACTGTAGTTCCTATTCAGTCAATCAAACGATCAATCGATGGTATTTATTGAGCTCTTACTGGGAGCAGATCTCTGACTAAATGCTCGGGAGAGGACAGTGTAATAGAGTCAACTCAGGAGCGACAGAGACTCAAATAGAAAGTCTTTTTGTTCATCTGTCAAATGGCTCATCAGTAAAACAACTCCGATGACCTTAGGAGACTGATGTGGAGCCCGAGCGTAGAATATGTGGGACTGTTAAGTGTTAATTAATATCGTTAACTTGTTATATTTTATACAATAACCTAGAGGTGAATTCTGCTCCCACACAGCAAAATGAGACTGTAGTTTTCTCTATTTTAAGAATAATTAGTTGAGTTTTGAGCAAACTACAATAACGCTTTTCGCTCTGAAAGCAGGAATGTTATTTATAATACAAAAGATTCACAGCTGGCTACATTATCAATGAAATCTATTTTCTGCTTAATAAAAAGCCTGTCTCCGCTCTCAGGAGAAAGGGTATATACTTAAACGCCCCGGTGCTCAGTTTTACATCTTTCCTTCTTTGCTTTCAGTAAAGTGACACATTGGGTTGTCAGAGTGGCTGTTTATTTTTTTCCCCGGACTCCTGCTGTACACAGGCGTGGCTCGGTGAAAAGAGCCCGGGCTTGGGAGTCAGGGGTCATGGGTTCGAATCCCGGCTCTGCCACTTGCCAGCTTTGTGACTGTGGGCGAGTCACTTCACTTCTCTGGGCCTCAGTTCCCTCATCTGTAAAATGGGGGCGAAGACTGTGAGTCTCACGTGGGACAAGCTGATCACCCTGTGTCTACCCCAGCTCTTAGAACAGTGCTCTGCACATAGTAAGCGCTTAACAAATACCAACATTATTATTATTATTTGGGCTGTAGTCTAGGTTCCCCCGAACTCTGGGTTCATGGCAGAATGCCACAGTGTCTTCTGCGTGTTTGTATACGGACGCTTAATTCATTCAGTCGTATTTATCGAGCGCTGTGTGCAAAACACTGTACTAAGCGCTAATGTGAAGTCCCCTGTGGTTCAGGAGAAAAAATATAATGAAAAAGAAGGCTACTGTCTGATAAAAATTTCTGTGGTACTCAATCATCATTTATTTATATATTTGTTAAGTACTTACTGTAGACCAGGCCCCGTAATAAACGCTGGGCCTCCCTGTCTCTCAAGCCCGTGACCTTGGGGTTATCCTTGACTCCTCTCTCATTTAACCCACACATTTAACCCATCACTACATCCTGTGAGTTCGACCTGCACGACAGCGCTCAAATCCGCCCTCTTCTCTCGATCCAGTTACCGCGTTAATACAAGAACTTACCTTAACCCACCTTGATAGCTGCATCAGCCTCCTTGCTGACCTCCCTGCCTCCCGTCTCTCCCCACTCCGGTCCACACTTCAAGCCGCTGCCCGGATCATTTTTCTACAAGACCATTCAGGTGGAGTTTCCTCACTCCTCAAGAACTTCCAGGGGTCGCCCATCCAACTCCACGTCGTTCGGAAACCCCTCGCCATTGGCTTTAAAGCGCCCGGTGGACTCGTCCCCTCCTACTTCACCTCGCTACTCTCTTACCAGGAGCCAACCCGCACACTTCACTCCTCTAATGCCAACCTTCTCGCTCTACCTCCATCTCATCTATCTCACCTGTGACCTCTCGCCCTCGTCCCGCCTCTGGCCTGGAACACCCTCCCTCTTCATATCCAACAGACAATTACTGTCCCCACCTTCGAAGCCTTACTGAAGACACGTATCTTCCATAAGGCCTTCCCCGATCGAGCCCTCCTTTCCTCTTCTCCCGCTCCCTTCCACGTCTCCTTGACTTGTACTCTTTCTTCATCCCCCGTCCCAGCCCCACAGAACTTATGGACATATCTGAAATTTCATTTATTCATATTAATGTCTGTTTCCCCCTCTAGATTGTGAGTTTGTTGTGGGTAAGGAATATGTCTGTTATATTGCTATATTGTACTCTCCCAAGTGCTTAGTAGAGTGCTCTGCAAAAAATAAGTGCTCAATAAATATGATCGACTGACAACAATAAGAATAATTGTGGTATTTATTAAGTTGGTTAGAGAAGCAGCGTGGTACAGAGGAAAGAGCCCGGGCTTGGGAGTCAGAGTTCATGGGTTCGAATCCCGACTCTGCCGCTTGCCAGCTGTGTGACTTTGGGCAAGTCGCTTAACTTCTCTGTGCCTCAGTTGCCTCATCTGTAAAATGGGGATTAAAACCGTGAGCGACCTGATCACCTTGTTTCTCCCAGCGCTTAGAACGGTGCTTTGCACATAGTAAGCGCTTAACAAATGCCACCATTTTAAGTGCTTACTATGAGTCGGGCTCTGTGCTGAGCGCCAGGGTAGATGCAAGATAATCCGTTTGGACACTATCCCTGTCCCACGCTGGGCTGACAGTACTAATCTTCATTTTACAGATGAGGTAACTGAGGCACAGAGGAGTTAAATGACTTGGCCACGGTCACACAGCAGGCAAGGGGCAGAGCCGGAATTAGAACCCAGGCCTTTCTGAATTCCGGCCTGGTGTTCTCTCTGCTGAGCCTTGCCACTCCCCTTTCTTCCCCCGCCTTTTCAATCTACTCTGTGTAGAACATCTGTTAAGTGCTTGGGAAAAAATGATAATAATAACTAGAATGATTGTATCCATTAAGTGCTAACTAGGTGCCAAGGACTGTAATAAGTTCTGGGATAGATAGATCCAAAGTCATCAGGTCCCATATGGAGCTCATAGTTTAATAATAATAATAACGATGATGGCATTTGTTAAGCGCTTACTATGTGCCAAGCACTGTTCTAAGCGCTGGGGAGGTTACAAGGTGATCAGGTTGTCCCATGTGGGGCTCATAGTCTTAATCCCCATTGTACAGATGAGGTAACTGAGGCACCGAAAAGTTAAGTGACTTGCCCAAAGTCACACAGCTGACAAGCGGTGGAGCCGGGGTTCGAACCCATGACCCCTGACTCCCAAGCCTGTGGTCTTTCCACTGAGCCACACCGCTTCTCCGCGTTTAAGTACAAGGGAAAACCAGCATTGAATCCCCATTTTGCGGATGAGGGAACTGAGGCACAGAAAAATTAAGTGATTTGCCCTTGGTCACACAGCAGGTAAGTAATGGAACTGGGGTTAGAACCCAGGTCCACTGACTCCCAGACTCATGTTATATCCACTAAGCGTACTGCTTCTCATGTCCACCAACAATATTCGAATCCCGCTCTGCCCCTTGTCAGCTGTGTGACTGTGGGCAAGTCACTTCACTTCTCTGTGCCTCAGTTACCTCATCTGTAAAAATGGGGATGAAGACTGGGAGCCCCACGTGGGCCAACCTGATTACCCTGTATCTACCCCAGAGCTTAGAGCAGCGCTCTGCACGTAGTAAACGCTTAACCAATACCAACGTTATTATTATTATTCTTAATAGAAATGACTCTTGCTCTCCAGAAACTCACCATCTCTTGTCTTTGCTGTTATTTTTTTGGTTATTTGCTGATATCTCATCATCATCATATCATTATAATCATCATGATCAGTGTTTACTCACCTCCTCCAAGAGGCCTTCCCAGACTGAGCTCCCCTTCTCCCTCTACTCCCTCTCCCGCCCCCCCCCCTTCACCTCTCCGCAACTTAACCCTCTTTTCCCCCCATCTCCCTCTGCTCCTCCCCCTCTCCCTTCCCGTCCCCTCGGCACCGTACTCGTCCGCTCGACTGTCTATATTTTCATCACCCTATCTATTTTGTTAATGAAATGTACATCGCCTCGATTCTATTTAGTCGCCATTGTTTTTACGAGACGTCCTCCCCCTCGACTCTATTTATCGCCAGCGTTCTCGTCCGTCCGTCTCCCCCGGTTAGACCGTGAGCCCGTCAGACGGCAGGGACCGTCTCTACCTGTTGCCGCCTTGCTCATTCCAAGCGCTTAGTACAGTGCTCTGCACATAGTAAGCGCTCAATAAATACTATTGAATGAATGAATGAATGTTTATTGAGTGCTTGTATACCAAGACCTTTATAAGCATTCCCTGTCACAACTCTCTTCTTCCAGCGCTCTTTTGTGATGGAACCCATTGCTTTCAATGCCCGATTTCTTATGGCCGCTCTTCCTTTGAAAAGCAGCGTGGCCTAATGGAAAGCGCAGGGCATCTGGGATCCGAGTTCTAATCCTGGCTCTGCCACTTGTCTGCTGTGTGACCTGAGGGAAGTCAGTAACTGTTCTGTGCCTCAGGTCATACTTAAACTGTGACCCTCATGTGGGTCAGGGACAGTGTCAAACCTGATTATCTTGTACCTACCCCAGCACAGAGTACGGTGCTTGGCGCATAGTAAGAGCTCAACAAATACCATCATAACAATTATTGCAATGTTGGTAAGTTCCTACGTCTCAAATGTTTCCCTTTCATCGGTCCTCTAACTTCAAAGCATTGATACTGAATTAGAGTGATCAAAGCTTCTTTAAATGGAGCATTAGATAATGCTAGGTCTAGTAAGAATCAATAATGCAGCTAGTTTGATGGCGAAAGTGCCTTTTGATCCTTTGAGATGAGCGTTCGCATGTGCACATATAGAAAACATCAAATCCGAAGTATTTTATTAGTGGTTTACATTTGCATACCGCTATTTGTTCATGTAGCTGTCTGGGGTTTTATCACTCTACTGGAACGTATTTTTCTTACTTCCCTCCATTGTTCTGATCTTGGAAATGCACTTCATATCCTATAGGAAACTTGACTTTCTTTAGTTTAACATTCTGTTTCCATGGAACCAAATGAGAGCTCTAGTAAGCCCTAGTCCTCAAATAGGATGCTTGCAGCCTCTGTTAAAGCACTGTCTACCTCGATGGTCGGTAATCAATTCATTGATTAACCGATAATATTTATTGAGGGCTTAATGTGTGCAGAGCACTGTACTAAGCGCTTGGGAGAGTACAATAGTGCGGAGTTGGAAGACATGGTCCCTGTGTGCAATGAGCTTAAGTAAGGGGGGAGACTGGCATTAGGGGGGGAGACTGGGATTAATATGAATAAATGAATTATGACTATTTACATAAATGCCGTGGGGCTGAAAGAAGGGTGAAAAAGGGAGCAAATGTAATTGCAATTAAGACACAGAAGGGAGAGCGAGAAGAAGAAAATGAGGGTTCAATCAGTTCCCACTCCCTTCCGTGTCACCTTGACTCGCTCCCTTTTCTCTCCCCACTCCCCCACCCCAAAGCACTTATGTATATATCTATAAGTCTAGTTATTTATATTGATGCCTGTTTACTTGTTTTGATTTCTGTTCTCCCCCCCCCCAGACTGTAAGCCTGTTGTGAGCAGGGATTGTCTCTCTTTATTGCATTTTCCAAGCGCTTAGTATAGTGCTCTGCACACAGCAAGCGTTTAATAAATACCACTGAACAAATGCAAGTGAAGGCAGCGGGTATAGACAACTTGTTGAAGGAGTCTGGAGACCAATGGTAGGAGGGAGATGGAGTGATAACTGGAGGGAGCCGGGTGGTCAGAGAGGGTTTTGTTTTTAGGATGGGGAAACATGAGCATGATTGAAAGCTAGTGTAAAGAAGTCCTTGGAGAGCGAACAGTTGAAAGATGGTGGTCAGGGAGAGAAGGGATGAAGGCAAATGATCTGATAAGGTGTGAAGGGATGGAGATGCATGTCCAAGGGGAGGGGGTGGATTTTGAAAGAAGGCAGGAGTTCTCCTCTTGAGATACGGCTGGGAAAGGTGAGAGAGTTGAAGTAGGGGCCGGAGGAGGGAGGGGAAAGAGCTGCTGATTTCAATTTTCTCAATAAAGTAAGGGGCCGGGTCTTTAGGGCAAGAGTCGGTGTGGTGGGAAGGGACATAAGGGTTTAAGGAAGGAGTTCAATGTCTGGAAAAACTTGAGAAGACAATGGGCATGGGTATAAATAAGGAAGGAAAAGTAATTTTGCCAGGCAGAGGAGAGGGCAGAGTTAAAGCATGCAAGGTTGAACTTGAGGTGGATGGGTCAATCTGATATCTAGATTACTGCCAGCAGTGCTCCGAGGCTTGTGCACAGGAGGGAAGGAAGCAGACTGTGGAGGTGATTCGGGGCAAAGGATTAACGGTACGGGATCAAGGAAGGGAGAGTGGAGAAAGCGAGTTGAATTCTGTAGAGAGGGCTGTGTTGAGGATGTCAGTTTGGTCAATCAGGGAAGACAGTTGAGGTATGGAGACTAAATGGGGCATAAAGACAGGAGAAAATTGAATGGGGTCAAAGGAGCGGAAGTCTCCGTGGGGGAACAGAACAGATTTGCGAGTAGGAAGACCTCTGGTCCGAGGATCTGCGGATCTGAATTCTAATCCAGCTCTGTCATTTGTCTGTTCTGTGATCTTGGACACGTCACTGAACTTTTCTCTGCTTCAGCTCCGCCATCTGTAAAATGGGGATTTAATACCTGTCCCCCCTCCGACTCGAGACAGTGAGCCCCACTTGGGACAGAGCCTTTGTCTGACCTGGATTAACTCGTACTGCGTTTCAGTATATGCTAAGCTTGAATCGGCATTCCTACTACTAAAGCATTTAGTCCGGCATCTATAATAGTCTGCAGCTAGAAATAAAGCATAATCCAAGGAGAATAGTTAAGTGGGAGGAGCTTGGCCAAGTGGAAAAAGCACCTCCCTGGAAATCAGAGGCCTGGATTCTAATGACAACCCCACCCCTTGCCTGTTGTGTGACACTGGGCAAGTCGTTTAACTTCTCTGGGCCACAGGTTCCTCATCTGTACAATGGGGGTAAAGTACATATTTTCTCTTCTATTTAGACTTGGAGACCCAGCTGGGCCAGGGGTCGTATCTGACCCGATCGTCTTCTATTTATTCCGGCATTCAACAGGGTGTCTTGTCTCATGCTGTGGGGTCGTCTCCGACCCAGAGCGACGCCGTGGACACGTCCTTCCAGAATACCCCACCTCCACCTGCAGTTGTTCTGGTAGTGTAAAAATACTTGGTAAAAGTGCAGAAGTGGTTTACCGTTGTCTCTTTCCACACGGTAAACCTGAGTCTCCATCCTCGACTCTCTCCCACGCTGCTGCCCCCCAGCACAGGTGAGCTTTGACCTGTAGCGGGTTGCGTCCACTCGCTAGCCACTGGCCAAGCTAGGAAGGGAATGGGTCGGCCTCTGCTTGACTCTCCCTTCCGTAGTCGAGACTGGTAGAGTCCTGGAAACTCTCCAAGTGCGGACCCTGAGAGGGGATATAGCAAATAGTAAATGATTAACAGATATCGCGATTACAATTATCATTACGGTGCTTGACGCATAGCGAGCTTTTAATAATACCGCAATCGTTATCATTATTGTCACTACCAGCGATCCACTGGGCATCTATCTCACTTTGTTCCGAAAGATCAATAAAATAGACCAAGATCCAGCATTCTGACCTTGGATAATATATCAATCATTTTTCATTGGTTCTCAGATTTTTCACAATTTGGGGAGCTGCTGACGTAGGTTACGCAACACAAACAAGGGAAATGTCAGTGACCTTTTGGAGTGCGGAGGCATTTAATGAAGCTTTGGCTGAATGATTGCTTGAAATCCTAAAGCAGAAAGCCTGTTTTCTCAAGTTCAGTTATTAGGTGGCAGTGAAAACAGAAATGTAATTATAATAAACATCTACTGTAAAGCTGGCTGCTGGGATTACAGGTAGGTTTCTCTTTATTGAAAATGTTAAATGGTTGCTTTGAAAGTTCAATGAATCAATTAACATTTCTAAGTATTGCAGTTTGGGAAAAGGGCTAAGAAATCCTGGGTAACTATTGTAATCACAGCTGTGAAAATGGTTACATTGTGATTCTTTGGGAAAAAGGCGGAATAACCACGTTCTCGTCAATTTTCAATAGTTTATTATTCAGTGGAACGTTTTGCCCCCAGAATATCTTGGGGGTCTTTACTGTTTCGTGTTTTTCTGGGTTGGTTTTTTTTTTTTTTTCCTTTTATCTGAAAAGCCGATAGCACTGGGAATCACACGCTTTTTTTGTTTTGTATTTCAGATCTGTTGTTATTTGAGATTACACCTTGGACTCCGGATAGCGTATCGAAAGCTTGTGGGGAATGTACAGTTTAATGAGTTATAAGTAAGCAGGTAGAAAGTAGAATGTTGCAGAGCTGGAGGGAATAGGAAGTGAGAGTAAAAGAAATAGTCAATGCCAACTGCTAAATAGCCATGCCCTTCCACACTAGGATGTGGCTGTGGGAGGCGGGATGAATTTGGGAAACAAGCTTACACAGTGATAGTCATAATTGATTGGTTTCTTCTCAAACTGTCGGTGTCTTTATAAATGTGATTATTACCTTTCTTAGCCACAGTTATCTACTCCCCAGGTTGTTGTTTTTTCATCCAACAGGGAGAGACATTCCAGTTTTACATCAGATCCGTTTAGGATGGAAAATGCGTGAATCTATGTGATAGTACTACAATGGGTAGACTGGAACAATAATAATGGTAATAATAATAGCGATCGTAATAATGATAATATAGCAGTAATGTACTGGGGTAGATACAATATCAGCAGAGCAGTGTCTATCCCAGTCTCACGTGGGGCTGATACTCTAAGAGGGAGGGCAAACAGGAACCGAAATGTTGAGTGACTCGCCCCAGGTCACACAACAGACAAGTGGGAAGTGAAGCATTAAGGAAGGTGCCCTTGCAGCGAGGGAGAGGCAACTCTCCGAGCAGTTATTTTCAGGTTTTTTCCCTAATTGTCAGCTCATGTTCAAACGGTGAGTTTCTTCATTTCTGATGAAAGTGCATGGTCCTTTGAGAAATGAGCTAACTGGAACTTAGCTCTGCCTCCATCAATCAATTGATGGGAGAACAAACAAGGAACCTGGGAGTATTCTAAGCCAGAAGGATCTACAGTAACATGGGAACTTCCCAGCAGTTTCATCTTATTTGAGCCATCCCTGTGAACTCCCCTTGGGCAGGCACGACATCAGACAGCTCTATTATAGTATAATCGACCAGTCGATCAATCGGCGCTATTTATTGGGACCTTACTGTGTGTAGAGCACTGTACTAAGCACTTGGGATGAATCAGATTTGGAAGACAGGTTCCCTGCCCAACATGTGGAACTTACACTCTCCCAAGTGCTCAGTTCGGTGTTCTGCACACGGTAAGCACTCAATAAACACCGTGGGTTGATTGATCGATTCACATAACCTTTCTAAAGATCTAGAATGAGGATACAGTTTATTCCATTCATAAGTTAGTGTGCGTGGGGAACCAGGAGCTATGGAGACGGAAGCCTCGTACAGGCCTTGTCTGCAGATCCTTAAAGTCATCAGATCCTTATCCTGAGACAGTGACCGTGGCCCCGTCTTCATAATTCAGCTTTGACCACGTCGACCACCACGCAGAAGTCAGTGAGAGTATTTATGCTGATGTGATTCAGCCTCTAGAGTGCTTCAAAAGCCTACTAGCCTGAACTCGGTGATGGACAGTGTAAGAACTGATGTAAATTCTGTCACTTTACTGGGTTGGTGCCTTCTCTTTAAGCCCCAGTTCAGGAAGAGTGGAAAAAAACCAAATAATTCTTCAGTGACTCATTTGTTATAATGATAATAATAGCAATAATGGAGATGCAATGTCCAAACTCCCAGGCAGAGAGGATAGAGCACGGGCCTGGGAATCAGAAGAGCCTGGGTTCTAATCCCCAGCTCTGCTACATGTCTGCTGTGTGACCTTAGGCAAGTCATTTAACTCCTCTGTGCCTCAGTTACCTCATCTGCACAATGGGGATTAAGACTGGGTGCTCCATGTGGGACAGGGACTGCATCCAATCTGATTGGCTTGTAACTACCCTAGTGTTGATTCATTCATATCATATTTATTGAGTGCTTTCTGTGTGCATAACACTGTACTAAGTGCTTGGGAGAGTACAGTACAACAGTAAAGAGGCAGGTTCCCTGCCCACATGAGTTTACAGTCTAGAGGTGGAGAGACAGACGTTAATATAAATAAATCAATTACGACTACATACATAAGTATTGTGCGGCTGGGGGGGGGGGGGGGGGAAGAACAAAGGGAGCAAGTCAGGGTGATGCAGAAGGGAGTGGAAAAAGCGGAAAGGGGGGCTTAGTCAGGGAAGACCCCCCCCCGAAGGAGATGTGCCCTCAATAAGGGGGGAGAGTCTGTCAGATTTGAGGAGGGAGGGCATTCCAGGCCAGATGCAGGTTGCGGGAGAGGGTCGGCACTGAAATAGATGAGCTCGAGGTTAGCATTGGAGGAGCGAAATATGCAGGGTAATAGGAGACTAGTGAGGTGAGGTAGGAGGGAGCAAGGTGATCGAGTGTTTCAAAACCAAGGGTGAGGAGGGGTGTTTTTTTTGATGTGGAGGTGGACGGGCAACCACGGAGGTTTCTTGAGGAGTGGGGAAACATGTCCTGAGCCTTTTGGTAAAAAAAAAAAAAAAAAAGATCCAGGCAGCAGAGTGAAGTGCTGGAACGTGGCTTAGGGGAAAGAACACGGGCCTGGGAGTCAGAGGTCGTGGGTTCTAATCCCGGCTCCTCCACTTGTCAGCTGTGTGACTTTGGACAAGTCACTTAGCTTCTCTGGGCCTCAGTTACCTCATCTGTAAAATGGGGATTAAAACTGTGAGCCCCACATGGGACAACCTGCTAGCCTTGTATCTATCTCAACACTTAGAACAGTGCTTGGCAGATAGTAAGCGCTTCACAAATGCCATCATTATTATCATTGTGAAGTGTAGACTGGATTGGGAAGGTTAGCAGGGAGGCTGAAACAATAATCTGGGTGGCATAATGCATGACACACAGTAAGTGATTAACTTACTATACTATACTATACTATAAAATAATAATAATAGTAATAGTGGCAATGATAATGACAAGCATAAAAAATTGTGCTATCTGTTAAGCACTTACTGAATGACAAACACTGTAATTACTGAGAGTTGGATTTGAAACAAGATAATCAGACACTTTCCTGTCTCACGTGGGGCTCCCAGTCTATGAGCCATCTCTAATCCAGTGACCTCTACTTCACACTAATGCTCCTCAGTCTCTCAGCTGCCTTCAACACTGTGGTTCACGCAATCTCATCATCATCATCATCAACATCATCATGAACGGTATTTATTGAGGCCTTATTATGTGCAGAGCACCATATTAATCACTGATAGAAGAAAACACAACAGAGTCGGCCGACGCAATCCCTGCCTACAAAAGGCTTACATTCTAGAGCGGGAGGCAGACGTTAATATAAAGAATTTATCGTATATAATTTAAAGATATGTACAAAAATACCGTGGTGTTGAAGTTGGGGCGAAACCGAAATACCCGAAGTTCACGGATCCCGGTGCATAGGTGATGGAGAAGGGAGAGAAAGACGGGAAAAAGAGGACGTAATGAGAGAAGACCTCTTGGAGGAGTTGTGACTTTAATAAGGCTTGGAAAGTGGGACGAGTGGTGGTACGGCATATATGGAGGGAGGGGGAGTTCAGGCTAAGGGGAGGACGTGAGAAGGAGGTAGGGTATCAAGAAAGATGAGATCAGGAGACAGTAAGATGGTGCTAGAGGAGCAAAGGGTGCAGACTGGGCTTTAGTTGGAGACCAGTGAGGTGAGGTAGGAAGGGCGGGGCTGGTAGATTGCTTTAAAGCCAATGGTAAGAAAATACCACTCCTGGAAATATTATCTAACCTGGGCTTCTGTAACACCGTCACCTCCTGGTTCTTCCCCTATTGCTTTGGCACCGCCTCAGTTTCAAGTCATTTAACTCTGTGAGCCCAGAAGTAAAAGAAGTTGACTGTAGGGAGAGGCCCGGGATTTAGGGGATTGGTATCGTGGAAGAGATGGAGGAATAAGGATGTAAGGGAGTCGAATTCAGAATAGAGGGCCTTTTTAAAGGTACTAGGAAGGGTGAGGATGGCAGGGATTTCAAGAGAGAGGCAACTATCAAGACAGGTGGAGGAGATAGAGAGATTTTAGGGACAGAGGAGAGTTTGGTAGTTGGAGTAGACATGAGCGAGATGGGGGAGTGGGGTTGAAGCCGACTTGTTCATCCCAAGCGCTTAGTACAGTGCTCTGCACATAGTAAGCGCTCAATAAATACTATTGAATGAATGAATGAATGAATGAAGCCATCAACCGGAGATGGATTTGATTCCCTCCCCATTCTCCTTTCTACATATCTGACCAACTCCTTCACAAATGCATTCTCTCTGTAACCTTTTTCTTCCAGATGAGTTAGTGATGGACTTCTAGAACGGAGCATGAAAATAACATGTCTCACGACCGTTACTCAAAACCTCAGATTTCTGGAATTAACTCCCTATTTGTTAGAGGAATATTGAGAGTTCAGGCATGAATGCTATTTTGTCTGTCACCTGAGAATATTTAATATGAATTATCATTGTTAACCGACTATCTTATCCTGGCTAAGATAGGGAGATTGATATCAAGTACATGTATCACCCCATGGCTTTTCTCTGGTGACTAATCTGTTAGTGCCAGGGATTTCACTCCAAGGAATTCTACAAAAGTCTCCAGAGAAATCTTATTTTTATTCATAAGAATCAAATGACTTCATGTACAAATCAGAACCCACAGAGGTTTGCTTTAAACAACAACAACAAACAATTCCAAGCGTCAGGTTCCTGCTTTTTGCTTTTGTTCTCTGCAGGGGCTGAACTATGACCCAGAGTCTGACTGCTTAAATGTTCAGGGCGGGGGGGACTTGTAGAATAATTTAGATCAGAACATGCCTTCTCACTGGAGAGAAACAAAAGCCTAACTCTCCTCTCTGATGTAAGCTCTTCATTCTGCATTTAGCAAGAGAGTGCTGCATTGCTTTAAAAACGCGCGTTTCTATTTTACAGCCTTGTTCAGATAGCTGGGCTCCTCTGTCTCCTGGTACTGATAAGCAGACTCCAATAATGGAGCCTGCTATCTTCCTCTCTAAGAAATTACAACCTCCCAAGAACATTCGTTTTACCATCTCCAACTCTGACAGTTCATCTGGGAAGTTATTTTAAGGAGCACAGTTTGTTCACACTATCATTTTAACCCATTAAAGCTATATTAAAGGCTCTCAAAGTACCTAAGCCCAGTAATAATAATTCAAGGGAATAGTTAATCAGGGCAGTTAAAGAAATGAGAAAAGCAATCATCTGTGTTTCTGAAAGGGAAAGCTGAAAGAGGATATTAAGGATAAATCTTTAAAAATGAGCCCAACAGGCAATGGGATAATTTACCAAACTCATTAAGGCACTTTCATCCAAGTAGTTCAGAGGATATAATTTGTGCTTAGCCATAGAAGGAAAAGAATGTATGACTAGAAATCCTTCTTGACTGCCAAATGTTGTTTTGAATGTTGTTTAGTGCAGTGCTGAAGTTAAGCACTCAGTACATAGCATTGATTGAAGGATTTTCTGCTTGATAATCCAGAGTAGTTGAACTCTTTTTACCCTCTCAACTTTAAATGTATATGTATTCCTCCTTATGTATGTGCCTTAGACTTAAATTATCTTTTGAAAAACAGTGACAGTTGTTGACATTCTAATATTTACAAAAAAAACCCATCAATTTCCGTAGGGCTGAATACTTAGGAATTGCATTAAAATTCTTGGCTTTATTTACTGCAAACATACTGCTGACCCAGTTAAAATCTTCTTGAAAGTGCTTTGTTAGGGGCTTTAGAAGAGTTTAGCATGCAAAGTGGCCTACATAAAATGAAATTCACTTGACTCAATTGTGTGCAATGTAATGGTGGTGACCACAATGGGCTTGAGCTTCAGTCTTCCCTTTCAGGGACCTGAGTTATTTAACTCCTTCTATCACCGGAAAGTACTGTGACATAGACCATATTTATACATATATATATATTTATATCCAGAAAGGAGAGGCTTCCGTCTGCCCTGCTCAGGTTGAAAGACGTTTGGCAGGTCATTCAAGCTTCCTTACCACATGTGCGCCTTCTTATTTGAGACAAGACTCAAATAGATGCAGCCTGCAACACAGGAGGAAGAAAGCGCAGCTTCTGAAGCCCCTCCAAGAAGATTTAAAATCCTTCTTACCCAGCCTAATCGCATAGAGGAATGTACAACGGCTTTGAAATGGAAGAATGTTTTAGTGAAAATAATTTTGTGAAAAAGCCTTCACTTCCAGGTATATAGTAGATGCTGTTTGAAGTGAAGATTGATATTTCAACTCAAAAACAGAACAGCATTTGTGATTCTTATCCCATCATTTCTTTTACGGCACACATATTTTACATTCCTAACACTGGTAGGCAAATGTGTTTAATGGGCTCTTTAACCTCACATTTTATAGCTATAAATAGCCATATGATCTTTCAATTAATATTGATTTTCGTATTGTAAAAGTGTCTTTTCAACTGAAATGGTAAGAAGATGTGTTAGCTGATGTATGTTGAGTTAAAGTGATGTTAATGCAATTGCTTTATCTGATCCAAAGTATCTTAGATTATATTAAATTAGCCATCTGGTGGGCTTTCACCTTGGACTGTCTGCCAGATGCTGAGTTTGTTTATACTCAGTTCATGAGCAGGCCCAACCTTAACGAAGACTTTCCTGTAGTCGACCGTTAGTGACCAGGAGATCAACCTGACAGAACCTTGGGTGATCCGGCCCTGAACCCGATGTTAAGCTAGTCATTCTAGAAATGATATTCAACACTAAATCCTGCGGTTCCCACCTTGACTACATCGCTAAAACCCTCCCTTTCCTCTCCATCCAAACTTTTACCACATTAGTATAGTCACTCAAACTATCCCACTGGATTACCGCAAATGCCTCCTCGCTGACCTCCCGGTCTCCTGCCTCTCCCCACTCCGCTCTGCTGCCTGGATCATTTTTCTACAAAAACGTTCGGACGTGTCACCCGACCCCTCAAAACACTCCAGGGGTTGCCCATCCACCTCCACATCAAACAAAAACTCCTCACCGTTGGCTTTAAAGCACTCCAATATCTTGCCCCCTTCTACTTCACCTTGCTACTCTCCTACAATAATCCACCCCGCACGCTTCACTCGTCCAATGCTAACCTTCTCACTGTACCTCAACCTCTCCTATCTTGCTGCCGACCCGTCGCCCACATCCTGCTTCTGGCCTGGAACACCCTCCCTACTCTAATCTGACAGAAAATGACTCTCCGCCACTTCAAGGCCTTATTGAAGGCACATCTCCTCCAGGAGGCCTTCCCTGATAAAGCCCCCCCTTTCCTCTTCTCCAACTCCCTTCTCCCTTCCCTGACTTGCTTCCTTTGTTCTCTCCCTCTCTCAGCCCCACAGCACTTACGTGCATATCTGTAATTCATTTATTCATATTAATGCCTGCCTCCCCCGTCTAGACTGTAAGCTCGTTGTGGGCAGGGAATGTGTCTGTTGATTGTTGTGTTGTACTCTCCTGAGTGCTTAGTACAGTTTCTTTCAGAAAACCTGATCGTTCCGTAAGAGACGAAATCATATATTCTGTTGGGGTTAATATTCCAATTCCTACAGCATTTTGTCACAGGATAGATAAATGAGATTTTTTTGTGGTGCCTGGGTGTTCTGTTATTGCCATTTGAGGATTCTAAGTCATCACAGAGTGGATAATTAGGAGGAAAAAATATTACACTGTCCCAGACAATAGCACTGCTCGCTGTAGAACTCCATTATGGGAAAAGAATTGTCACGCAATTTCAAAAGGCAATGGCCTCAGAAAGAAGCATAAGGACTGGAAATAGATGTGCTCATTAACCATTAATGCAAAAAGCTGCTCAAGTGTTACCTCATCCATAACATCTATCCGTTTGGGCTTAGAAGCAAAGATTGTTATGGTCTGATTGTTGATGGTAGTAAGGGAATTACTTCAGTAGTCTCTGAGAGGGGGTTACTTATCTTCCTACATCTTTCCCCTTCCTCTTCTTTCCACTTCCCCTATCACCCCAAATCCCATACACAAAGAAGCCAATGGTTATAAATGGTCCTTTTTGGCAGAATACCTTTAAACAAAGACAACTAGCTCTCCGATCTGGCTCTTTTCCCATTCTGTCAGGAAGCACATTACCTAATAGAGAAGCAGAGCAAAATCGAGAGCAGTCTGTAGGGAAATTCAAGTGGCGAGGTGCCAAGAGTGACCATTTTGAATAAAAGATTAGTAACAAAGCAAAGAAATGGCAGCCTTCATGGTGGTTCAAAATCCCAAATTCCTTCAAGTAGTTTTCCATTTTTGCCTGCACTGCAAATGCCAACTAAAGCAAACCCAGGTCTTGAATTTCTGACAAATGCATTTAAGATGGCCATCTAATTGGTCAGTTCTCAGTGAGGCAAGAAATCGCACTTTAGACCTTCTCAGATTGGGAGATATGTAGAGTCTCCACTACTTGGAGCTGAATCAGAAGCGGTAAAGCTGCGTGACAATGCACTGAACTGCTAACTGCTCCCCGTCATCACCTTGCAAATATTTGTCTAAAGAATATTTTCCCTATATTCCCCATCATTTGTTTCCAGTAGGGGAATTAGAATAATAGGCCAGATGTGTATGTGTTTCAATCCTGAGTATTTTGGTATTTTCTATCAGACCATTTTGGTCTGTCAGGTGGAGAGATTTCCCTCTCATCATGGACCTGATCAAATTCATAGGTGCGACCTCCAATAAAAATGGAAATAATGGAAGATAAAGTGTCTAAATTCAATAGCAGATTATTTCTTCTATTTCTTAGGGATTTGTACCAATATGTGTGTCCTACTTCTTGTTATATCCTTATTCTTCTTATTGATTCCACTGTTTGTAAAGAAAAAAAAAAAATTGGTCTCTCTCCCCTATCTGATTATGTTTCTCAAGGGCAGAGAATCTATGCCTTGCAACTGCAGAACTTTCCCATTGTCTCATAGAGTGCCTAGTATTCAGTAGATGTTCAATACGTTCCATTAGTTGACAGAGAAGGGGAGTGAATTAGTAATGGTCACAGTAAAATTCAGAATAAGGAAATGGTATGTTTCTGCCACACGAGGAACCTACATTCTAATGGGGAAGATAGAAGATATTTATTCATTCCTTCGATTGCATTTATTGTACTGTGTGCAGAGCACTGCACTAAGCGCTTGGAAAGTACAATTCAGCCATAAAAAGAGACAATCCCTGCCCAGACCGGGCTTATCAAGAATAGTCGATATGAACAATTGTATATATAATTGAATAAATTTCTATATAACCAGGCTAAAAATGGGTAGAAAATAAATGCATAAGTGGTCAGTTAGTTGGGTTCCACCTCTCCTCTGCTTGTAGGTGTCCCTGGAGTTCAATTCTGGGTCTCCTTTTCTTCACCATTTACATCCACTCCCTTGGAAAATTCATTTGCTCACGTGGCTTCAACTACCATCTCTGGAATGATTCCCAAATCTCCATCTCCAGCCCCGATCATTCTCCCTCTCTGCAGTCTCCCATTTCCTCCTGCCTTCAAGGCATCTCTACTTCGATATCCCACCAACACCTCAAACTTAACTTGTCCAGAAAGGAACTCCGTATCGTCCCACCCTCCTCCCCCTGACTTTCCCGTCGCAGTAGACAGCACCATCAATCTTCCTGTCTCACAAGCCCGTAACATTGACATTATCCTTGACTCCTCTCCCCTTCAACCCACTTACATTTTCAATCTATCACTGAATGCTTTTGGTTCAACCTTCCTCGCTAAAACCCTCCCGTTCCTCTCCATTCAAACTGCTGCCATATTAATCCAAAGATTTATCCTATCCCTCCTGGATTACTGTAGCAGTCTCCCAGCTGACCTCCCTGCCTCCTGTCTCTCCCCACTCAGCACTCTTCTTCCCCGGGTCATTTTTAAGAAAAAGTTGAGTCCATGTGTCCCCACTCCTCAAGGACTTCCGATGCTTGCCCGTCCACCTCCACATCAAACAGGAACTCTTTACGATCCCCTCCTACCTCACTTCAGTACTCTCTTAATACAACTCAGCTCGCACACTTTGGATCAAAGAAAGTTGTGTTACGATTACCATCAGTGAGGAGCTCCTCTAACGCCAACCTCTCAGTGTACCTCAGTCTTACCTATCTCGCCACCTACCTCTTCTCCACATCCTGTCTCTACCCTAAAAAGCTCTCCCTCTTCATATCTAACAGACATTTCTTCTCCCCACCTTCAAAGCCTTATTGAAGTCACACCTTCTCCGTGAGGCCTTCCCTTACGAAGCCCTCGTTTCTTTTTCCACTCCCTTCTGTGTCATCCTGACTTGTTCCCATTGCTCATTCGAGCAGCCCCACGGCACTTATGTACATATCTCTAATTTATTCATTTATATTAATGACTGTCTCCCCCTCTAGACTGTAAGCTCGTTATAGGCGGGGAATGCGTCTATAATATTGTTGTGATGTCCTCTCCCAAACACTTAACACAATTCCCTGCGCATAGTAAATGCTCAGTAGTTACAGATGATTGATTTTAGGTTATGATGATAATTTAATTTAATTCATTCATTCAGTAGTATTTATTGAGCGCTTACTATGTGCAGAGCACTGTACTAAGCGCTTGGAATGTACAAATGGGCAACAGATAGAGACAGTCCCTGCCCATTGATGGTTAATTCTAAAAATAAACAATATGTTCATATTTATTTAATGTCAAATTTTAAATAGCTACTTGCCTGTAAGAAATGTGTCTCTAAGCTCTTCAATGCAAGTTATGTTCTTGGGGAGGCATGCTTACTGATAATTATCCAAATATATCCAAGGAATAGATTCAGACGATGTGTATCTTGTGTGTATTGGGACCCAATCTATGACCTGAAGGAGTTTCTTATCTAAAAGTGATGAAACAGACCTATAATAAAGAAGGCATTTGTGTTAAATTCCCAGAATTATGCACTTGTAAATGTCCATGGGTATTAATGAAGAGTAACCTAAACTTAAAATAATACTACTTTAAATGCAATTAATTTTCCTAAATGTTAAAGTCTGTGTCTTGGAGCAGAGTATTCAATTTTGATTAAGTATCATTCAATATTTATAATAATTCCTGTTTCATCTGAATCGGAATCGTA
Organism: Ornithorhynchus anatinus; assembly: GCF_004115215.2. NCBI lineage: Eukaryota > Metazoa > Chordata > Mammalia > Monotremata > Ornithorhynchidae > Ornithorhynchus > Ornithorhynchus anatinus. The sequence goes on from NC_041736.1 coordinate 32,695,304, forward strand.
GCTCCCTTCAGAGCCAGATATCTAGGTATTATGGATGAAGACAGAAAATTATCATTTCAATTACCTAGTCCATTTCTGAATATCTTAATTTTTCTGAGAAAGTACTCATTGCCTTTCTTTCTATCCTAGAGTTAATTAACAATAATCACTGCTAATTGAAAGGACTCTTTGGGCTCTCCCTATCAGGAATGCTGACGAGAAAATGTTCCATTCATTGTCGGTTTCTTAAGCATTCCTGACATCTTTGATCGGAAGCAGCGTGGCTCAGTGGAAAGAGCACGGGCTTTGGAATCAGAGGTCATGGGTTCGAATCCGGACTCCGCCACTTGTCAGCTGTGTGACTGTGGGCAAGTCACTTCACTTCTCTGGGCCTCAGTTGCCTCATCTGTAAAATGGGGATTAAGACTGAGCCCCACGTGGGACAACCTGATTCCCTTGTGTCTACCCCAGCGCTTAGAACAGTGCTCGGCACATAGTAAGCGCTTAACAAATACCAACATTATTAACATTATTATTAAAATGGGGATTAAGACTGTGAGCCCCACGGGAGACAACCTGATTATCTTGTATCTGCCCCAGCGCTTAGAACAGTGCTGGGCACATTGTAAGAGCTCAACAAATACCATTATTATTATTATTATTATCTTTACGGATTCACTTCCAGGAGATGAGTATTTATTTTGCACCGATGAGGTACGTGAGGAACACACAGAAGTTAAGTGACTTGCGCAAGGTCACAGAGCAGACAGGTGGCAGAGCCGGGATTAGAACCCACTTCCCCCGACTTCCAAGCCCATGCTCTTTCCACTAAGCCATACTGCTTTTCTAAACTGCAAACTACCTCGCTGAAGCAGTGAGGAATGTGAATCACTCCATCAGTGGTATTTCTTGAGCACTTACTCTATTCAGTGCACTGTACTAAACGCTTGGGGGAGTACAGTCGAGTTGCTAGACATGTTCCCCACCCTCAAAAGAAGTGACGTGGCCTAGTGTGGAGAGCACGGGCATGGAAGTCAAATCTTAACTCTGCTGCTTGTCCTCTGTGCGACCTTGGGCAAATCACTTAACTTCTCTGTGCCTCAGTTGTCTCATCTGTAAATTGAGAATTAAGAGTGTGAGCTTAATGTGGGGCAGGGATCGGGTCCAACCTGATTAGTTTATATCAACACCAGCACGTAGAGAGAACAGTGTTTGACACATAGTAAACACGTAATAAATACTATAATTAATTAATTAAAGAACATGTAGTTTAGTGAAGACTCCCATCATTTAGATGGATTCCTTTCCCTGTCCTGACGTTGTTATCTTAATGTGTTAACTATGTTGTTGTTGTTGTTTGCACTTCACTGTTACCATTATCTTGGTCTACCCCTAATTCGACTGTGGGACAGGGACTTTGATCTGTTAGGTTTGTGTTTTCCCCTAAACTTAGCACAACATTTAGCAATAACTGCTTAATAAATAGTAATAATAATGTTGGTATTTGTCAAGCGCTTACTATGGGCAGAGCACTGTTCTAAACGCTGGGATAGATTTACAGGGTAATCAGATTGTCCCACGTGAGGCTCACAGTCTTAATCCCCATTTTACAGATGAGGTAACTGAGGCCCAGAGAAGTTAAGTGACTTGCCCACAGTCACACAGCTGACAATACCATAACTAACTAACTAGAGCCTGTATTTTTACACCACAGTAGGAAAAAAATATATTCAGGAAGCATCTAAAAGTTATCCCGAGCATATATGGAATGATATGAATAGATGGTACCGGGATGTTGGCTTGAAGAAAGAAACTTGAAAAGAAATGCACAAACATTTAATACTTAAATGTACCTTGAAGTGTTAGAGTCACATATTTAGGTTTTGAGTGTTCATTGCGTTCCATGTCTTGCACCCAGAATGTCTCCAACCACCTAAACGCCCCCACAATGCCAAAATATAAAAAATAAGTATCAATAGCCAAAATCACAGAGGTCCATGTATGTGGCCATGATTTGTATCCCTTTATCCACATGTACGCGTGTATTATATGTGTGTTACATATCTGTATAATGTGTATGCTTTGCATATTGTATTAGCGTTAGTGTGAGTTCTGCACTGCCTTTTAGCAACTGGTGGACTTCAGCATCTCAATCTGCACTTTGAGGAGAGCCAATCTAATAAATGTCCTTATCCGTCTTCAGCCCATCTTGTAGATCTCCATAGATGCAAAGAGTATTACGAGAAGGAATATCTTTGCGGTGCTTCGATCAATGAAAAGTGTCATTTATATTCTTTGAGCTTCTCTTCATAAACCATCTTTTCAGGAAAAAATGCTAATTTCTCAGGCCCAGTGCAAGTTAACGGAGGACCTAATATTTGATTTTGCTTCCTTTTCTGCATTTCCCGTCATTCACAGAAAGGCAGTGTGTTCTAACTCTAAAATGTAATAATCTCTGTAAAAAAAGCATTTCCCTGACTGAGATCATTACTCAGTGCAAACATTGTGCTTGAAAATACTGTAATCCATCATGCTAAAAAGGAAAATGATATGGTCTTATTGCTGTCAATTTTAACTACCAGGAGAAAAACTAAGTGATTTCTGGATGACTTAGGACCAATGACTTTGACGGTGCCTTTTACAGATGTATACAGAATGAAGTTAGTGTTGGCTAAATGCATTACCATCTGCCTCTTTGTTTCATTTCACTAGAGATTAATTGGCTTGAACTGCGTTAGCAGATACTCTCAATGAAATCGCTTGATGAGTTGATGAAGATCTCAATTCGGGTACTGATTAACTTGTTAGAATGCCCAGGTGAGACTCTAATTGTTTTAGAAATCTGAATTTAAAATTTTCCAACTAACTTTCTGATGATGACCTAAGAGAACAATAATTAGATAGGGAAAAAGCTGAACTAGCGAGAAAACTTTAAAGATTATTTCTTCGTGTGCCTGTGGCAGAAATAAGAGTCGTGGTAGTGTAGTAAAGTAAGCACCGAATAAGTGCTATTCATTGTTTGATTGTTGAGCACCCACTTGGTGCAATAAATAGTACTAGGCTCTTAGGAAGTACAGAATTATGAAATGACATATTCCTCCCCGCAAGGAATCTATACTTTAATGGGTGAGAAAAAAATGAGACTATTTAAAAGTAGAGTGGTCCAAATAAACCAACTGAGCAGGCATCTTCACAGGAGGGGTGAAAATGCTAAGGAAGGCTGGCTGAAAGGAGAGTAGAGTCTGGGAAATTGCTGGGAAAAAAGAGGAGTTGAGATTTTAGGAGGGATTTGAATGTGGAGAGAGATCTCAATCTGTCTTACTTGCGGAGGGAGGGATTTTCTAGCTGAGGATCCAGCTTGAGCGAAGGGATGAAAGTGGGAGATTGGAGAGCAGAGTAGGAGAGATGATTGGGTCGGGAGTTGTGAAGATGATGAGTTGGGGAATGGCTGCAGTGATGGAAGTGTGAATAGAGTGACGTTGGGATGATTCTCCTGACTAGTGTCTTCAAGATACTCAGCCAGCTCTCTCCCCACTGCTATCCTTGTTCCTATCCCACTACGCCTCAACTTGAAACCTTGGCTTCTCTTAGACCGACCCTAGTCCCTGTAATTCTTTCTCAACTCTTTCTCCATCAACCTCTTAGTCACGCCCTCCCTCCCCTCTGGGACTCTCTCCCCCTACCCAGTTAGACCACTGTTCCGCCCATCTTCAAAGATCTTCAAAAATCGCATCTTCTCCCGGAAGTCACCCCCGATGAATGTCTCATCCCCCGCTCTCAATTTCCTCCTCTACTTTCAGGATTTCCAACGCGGAAGCATTTTTAGGTACTCAACCACACCACCTCCCCTCTCCCTCCCTGTAGCATTTAGTACTCTCTGTAGTACTCATCTTTAATAATAAAAACAATAATGTTGACATTTGTTCAGGGCTTACTATGTGCAGAGCACTGTTCTAAGCGCTGGGGGGGGATACAGGGTAATCAGGTTGTCCCACGTGAGGCTCACAGTCTTAATCATTTTACAGATGAGGGAACTGAGGCACCGGGAAGTGAAGTGACTTGCCCGCAGTCACACAGCTGACAAGTGGCAGAGCTGGGATTCGAACCCGTGACCTCTGACTCCCATGTCCGTGCTCGCTCCGCTGAGCCACACTTTACGCCTTCCTACTTCCCTCTACATGTCATTTATTTTAGTGTTCCATCTTTCCCTCTTGATTGGAAAACTCCTTGAACTCTGTTCTGTTCTCCCAATCACCTAGGACATTGTGTGATGATTTTGATTTATTGATTGATTAATGACTGTGCCTATGAGCATATGGTAGGGAGCAGCTTTCATCCTGATTCCTAGTCAAAAGAGCACAGGACTGGAATTTGGGGAATTGTCCTTTTAATCCCAGCTCTGCCATTTGCCTGCTCTGTTACCTTGGGCAAGTCACTCAATTTCTCTGTACCTCAGTTTCCTCATCTGTAAAAAGATTTCATAATTTTTCTCTCTCCCTTTTGTATTATGAGCCTCAAATGAGAAAGCTGTGCCTGATTTGATTTTATTGTATCTACCCCAGTACTTAGTAAAGTGCTTGATACACCTGTGGTATCAAGGTATTTAACCACAGTTATTATTCTTATTGAATCTAATTATTATTGGTACTCATTTATCTACCCTATTCACATACCAATTGCTTTCATAGTATAATAGTTATCATTGAAAATTTTGGATTCCAAATTGACAGGAAAATAAACTGGAGCCCTCGATTGCTTTGATTTTACTCTGAATTGGGTAAGATTTCACTTCACTGTAGAAACCTTTATCATTCGTAAGGAATACTCTGTGGTTCATTTTTTTTGAAATTCAAAGCACAATTAATATGCTAATATAATTAAGAAATGTCCAGGCCTTAAAGATATCATTTAATTTCAATATTTCAAGGTCTTAAAGGGAAGCATTTCTGTCAGATACAACATTTTAGATCCAATGGCATTTTTTTTTCTTTTTCATCCATAATATCTGATAAAGGCTCTCATCCTCTACCTCCGCCTCCTATCCCTTTATCAAAATGCTCAGTACGGTGCTGGGCATGTAGTGAGCACTTAGGCACCATTATTATTATTAACAGTAGCTCTATCTGATCTATCTGCTGGAGTGAAGGACAGCACCTGCATGTAGAAATTATAGTAGAGAGGCCCTAGGTAAAAAAAAAAAATAAGATACATTTTTAAACACTAGATGAGTTGTAAAAAGGAACAATTTTCTATGGAAGTATAGAATCTGAATTGATCAGAAAGTCACCTGGACACATTGTGAGGGTCACTGAGGGTTAAGCTGGTAAAAGATTTGTAGAATAATGGAAAGTGTCAGTGGAGCTGATAGTTTTATGCATCTATTTTCATTTAAAGGTATTTAATTTTAAGGTAGTTTTCAATTAACTGCTAATTCGGCACACCAGAGACAGTCAGGGCATGCACAGCAACCTCTATATACAAGGACAAACAGAAACTTGAAAACCTGGCAATAATATTCGACAATAAAATGTCTATGTAATTTATTATCAAGTGTGTTTTTTATGCTTCCTGTCACTGGATCAAGGTAGTGTACGGATGCTATTGTCAGATCATGCTATGGAAGCTCAGCGTGCCAGTTTGAGCCTTCCGATATTTTCATGTTTTTCTGGGTGACATCAAAGCCGTGCCTCGGAAATCCAGCTGAAATCGTGCACTGGGTAAATAGCTTAGTGCCTGTTTCAGGGCAGACAGTCAGGTACGCTCTTTAAGGGGAAGGATTGATGTATTTGGATGGAGAAATGAAGCCAACCTGGAGTCATAATAATAACGGTAATTGTTGAGTGTTTACTGTGTGCCAAGCACTGTTCTAAGCGTTGAGGTAGATACGAGTTAACCAGGTTGGACACAGCCCCTGTCCCACGTGGGGCTCACACTCTTAATCCCCATTTTACAGATGAGGTAACTGAGGCACAAGGAAGTTGTGATATGTGCCCCAAGTCACACAACAGACAGGTGGCAGAGCCGGGATTAGAACCTAGAACCGGACTCTATCCATTCATTCATTCATTCAGTTGTATTTATTGAGCATCTCCTTTGTGCAGAGCTCTGTACTAAGCGCTTGGAAAGTATAATTCAGCAATAAAATAATCCAGTAAATCATGCTGCTTCTCCCGCTGAAGTGGTTGCTCAAAGGGAGGGTGGTGGCGGAGCCAACGTGGAAGCTTAGTAGGGAATCAAACTAGGGCCACCAGAGGGAATAGCCATCGTCTTTGGATCAACCGTCCCAGGGGACAGCTGCTGCCTTTAGTTCCCATCTATATTCCCTACCAATAGGAATTCCAGGTAAACTGAGGAAACTACAACCTGAGGCAAGAATTGGTCTTTTTAAATTATATGAGGTGATTTAATGTGACGTGATGGTATGCTTACAGCACGGCTTACTTTGAAAGCCACCATACACCGTTGCCTTATATTGAGAAAGCGGAACCCAATCATCTAAACCCAAAGGTGTACTAGTTTCTATTGACTAATAACTAAGATTTTAAGGGAACAAAATTGGATTTCTTCCTTCTGTTTACCGCTTTTTCAGAGAGCATCCAAAGTACCAATGACTTCAAGATTTACTTCTGGAAAGTAAAGGTGATCGTCTAACATAAAAATCAAAATAACCACAACTTGTAAAGCAGGGTCATATAATTTAATATATTTTTACGTTTAAAACATCTGAAGCGTCTGAAAATGACTTTACTTGTCAAAAACAAGATGCAATTATCTTTCTAAATATGCACTTAAACGTATTTGAATTCAGAAAAATGTTAACACTCCTAACAACTTTTAGGTGTTTTGTCATATTTGAGAGGAAGGGAAAAGTTATTGTAATCGTTTTATGTGTTTTTTTCCATCTTTCAGATAATTGAGCTTCAACAATATTACCTTAAAAGAAGCCCATCACAATATAAAATGAAAAGCCATATCAACCAGTCGATATTGAGGGTTTGCTATGTGCAGAACATTGGATTAAGCCCAACCCTAAAGAACTTTACAGTGTAGCTGCGAGGACAAATGTTAAATAAATTACAGAATTACAGAGGGACCCTGTCCCCGTCTCAATCTAAGACGCGAAGTGAGGTGACGGGACTGGAGGGAGACCCTTCAGGACCGATGAAACAGTAAAATACAAAACAGCAATAAACACAAAAATGAATACACTAAATAAAGACAAAATCACCAGGGTGCTGGGAATAGAGGAGAAGAATTTCGGGCTCCGCTCGGGTCAGAGTCCAAGACACCCCCCATAACCCCAGAGACCACTACAACGGGCTCTGGGAAGTTTTGTGGCACCCTCATATTACAGCTGCTTTTTCCTTTCCCAGTCAGGGTGGTAGAAGGCAGGACTGGATGGAGTATCCTCACTGGTCTGCAGGAGATTCAGATCCAGTTCCTGGGAAGGCAGAGGATGTGAGGTGTGGAAGACACCGAGAGTGACAGCGACTTTAATCCCTGGACCCACCTTCCGCGGGTCTTTTTGGGAACAGGGGCCCTCAGTCGAAAGTTACGATGTTTGTTCTGCTGGACCGTGATGGTGGCGTGCATAAATGCATTACTGAGAGAAAGCTGCGTTTGACAAACCATTGGAAGTACTTGAGTGGTGAGACATACCCAGAATTTATTTTTAGAGAAGTGATCCAAGCAGCAGAGAGAAATAAGGATTGGAGAGGGGAGCGAGTGAAGGCTGAGGGGGTCAGTGAGGAGGCTGATGTAAAGCCGATGCGAGTTAAATCCAGAAAGGAATGGGGCCTAATGGAAAGAGTTAGGAGACTTGGGTTCTAATTCTGACTCCAACACTTGCCTGCTGGGACACCTGGAGCAATTCACTTAACTTCTCTGTGCTTCAGTTTCCTCAAGTGTAAAATGGTGATTCAGTACCTATTCTTCTTCCTACTTAGGTTGTGAGCCTCATGTAGGACAGGGACTCTGTCTGACCCGATTAACTTGTATCAACCCCAGCATTTAGAGTAGTGCTTTGCACATAGGAAGCATTTAACAAATACTGTTTTCATCTCCTCATGATGAAGGCCAGATGTGATAAGTGCTTGAACCGGACTGGTAATTTGGATAGGAGAGGAAGGAGACAATTCTGCAAAACATGAAATGGGAGCAAGTTGGTTAAACAGTGTAAGAAACAGATATCCTTGAGTGGCTGGGGTTTGGGTAAAATTGGGAAAGAGGCGATAATGGACCATAAAGTGTAAACATTTCTTAACAATGAGCTCTGATGAGCTTAACAAAGAGCCCTTCCTTCCCTTGCAAAAAAAAAAAAGAAAGTACACTCAGATTTTCTAACTGCCTGGCTGGCTGTACTCATGGTGAGATTTTATCAGTAATAAATCAATTAACCGTATTGACTGAGCAGTTATTAATAATGATAATAGTATTGATGATGGCATTTTGTTTAGCACTTAGCATGCACTTTAGGTACACCTACAAAGCACTGTTCTAAGCGTTTCTAAGCGTTGGATAATGTTGGTGTTTGCTAAGCACTCACTATGTGCCAAGAACTGTTCTAATAATAATTACTATTATGATTGTATTTGTTAAGCGCTTACTATGTCAAAGCACTGTTCTAAGCACTGGGGTCGATACAAGGTGGTCAGGTTGTCTCACGTGGGGCTCACAGTCTTAATCCCCATTTTACAGATGAGGTACCTGGGGCACAGAGAAGTTAAGCGACTTGCCCAAAGTCACACAGCTGATAAGTGGCAGAGGTGGGATTAGAACCCACGACCTCTGAGTCCCAAGCCCGGGCCCTTTCCACTAGGCCAAGCTGCTTCTCATTTAGCAGGTGCAGAGCACAGTACCGAGCGCTTAGGAGACTGCAGTGTAACAAAGTAGTTAGATGAATTGCTAGGTAAATTGCATTGCCCATAAGGAGTCCCGGGAGGGAAACGGACATCAACCTAAATCAATTAAATTACAGATGTGTACCTAGGTGCTGGGGGGCTGAGGGAGGGGTAAATAAATAGTACAAATCTTACACATAGTAAGTGCTCAATAAATACTATTGAATGAAATAAGGGCTTCCCTGGGGAAGACCTCTAGAAGGAGATATGATTTTAATAAATATTTGAAGGTGGGGAAAGTGAACATGTGTGAATAGATATGAAGAGGGAAGGTGTTGCAGGCCAGAGGCAGGACGTGGGTGAGACATCGGCAATGAGATAGATGAGATCGAAGTACGGGGAGTAGGTTGGCATTAGAGGAGCAAAGTGTGCGGGTTGGGCTGGAGTATAAGAGGGGCAAGGTTGTTTTTGTGCCTTAAAGCCTATATTAGTGAGTTTCTGTTTGATGCAGAGGTGGATGGGCAACCACTGGAGGTTCTTGAGGAGTGGGAAACATGGGCTGAACAGTTTTGTAGCCAAATGATCCGTGCAGCAGAGTGAGGTATGGACTGGAGTGGGGAGAGACAGGAGGCAGGGAGGCCAGCAAGGAGGATAATGCAATAATCAAGGCAGGGCAGGATAAATGCTTGGATTAATGTGTTAGAAGTTTGGATGGAGAGGAAAGGGTGGTATTTTTTGATGCTGTGAAGGTTGAGTTGACAGGATTTGTAAACAGATTGACTCTGGGTTGAATGGGAGAGATGAGTTGAGGATAATGCCGAGGTTACGGGTTCATTCATTCAATAGTATTCATTGAGAGCTTACTCTGTGCAGAGCACTGTACTAAGCGCTTGGAATGAACAAGTCGGCAACAGATAGAGACGGTCCCTGCCGTCTGACGGGCTCACGGTCTAATCGGGGGAGACGGACAGACGAGAACAATGGTGGTGCCATCTGTGGTAAGGGGAAAGTCAGGGGAGGAAAGGGTGTGAGTGGAAAGATGAGGAATTCTGTTTAGGACATGTTCATTTTGAGGGGTTTTGGTGGGCTATCCAAATAGAGATGTCTTGAAGTCAGGGGGAGATTCGAAGCTGCGGAGAAGGAGAGTGATCAGGGATGGAGCTGGAGATTTGGGAATCATCCACATAGAAATAGCTAGAGATGAGAAGAGATCATAAAGATCAGTAGCCACAAAGATGGCTGATACTCAAAAAGTGGTATGCGAAACTTGCCCCTCGTTGTTAGATTTATCACTCACTGTGCCTGGCAATGGTTTGGTTTTTCCCTCTTGGTATCTCAACACTCCTAAAGCCTTTGCTTGGAGACAATTAGCCCAACTCTGATCGCTATATTCGAGGTTAACAGTTACCCATACTTAGAACCCCATTAACATTTGTGCTCAGTCACTTCTGGCTGTGAGCTACACTGAGCCCTACAGTATGCCCTTAAAACTAGTCTCCTTTAGCTACACCAACGGGGAAGCAGTGTTGCTCAGTGGAAAGAGCCCGGGATTGGGAGTCAGAGGTCATGAGTTTGAATCCCGGCTCTGCCACTTGTCAGCTGTGGGACTGTGGGCAAGTCATTTAACTTCTCTGTGCCTCAGTTACCTCATCTGTATAATGGAGATTAAGACTGTGAGCCTCACGTGGGACAACCTGATGACCCTGTATCTACCCCAGCGCTTAGAGCAGCGCTCTGTACATAGTAAGCGCTTAACAGATACCAACATTATTATTATAAAAAACATTCTCAATTGAAAACATCCATATCATAATGCCAGTCTAGATTGTAGCCTCACTGTGGGCAGGGAATGTGTCTTCATATTGTTCTATTGTACTCTCTCAAGCACTTTGACAGTGTTTTGCGCCCAGTAAATGCTCAATAAATATGGTTGATTGATTGATTGATCCTATTAAGACCACGAATCCCCCGTAGGGCAGGGACTCTATCCAACCTGATTGGCTTGTATCTACCCCAGTGATTAGAACAGTGCTTGACACATAATAATACCATCATTCATTCATTCAATCATCCTTTCTAAGCCAGTGTAGACTAAGCCAGTGTAGACTGGGTTGTTAAACAATAAAAGATTACATGAAATGAAAAAGCGAGAATTGTTGTAAAACAAATGGCAGATAATGGACTGTCTTCTCTTTCTACTCAATCTGCTATAAACTCATTTCAATTTTAACTGATATTTCAGAATTTAACCCAGACCAAAAGGACTGAAGAAATTTGGACTGAAAAAAATACTTAAATCAGATTCCACCATATTAGGGCAATCACAGACTTTCTCTTCCTTATAACTTCACCTTGACTTATGATCTAAATAGGAATATATACCTATTCCATAGTTCTCATGTATTTATTAATAATAATAATAATAATAATAATGTTGGTATTTGTTAAGCGCTTACTATGGGCCGAGCACTGTTCTAAGCGCTGGGGTAAATACAGGGTAATCACGTTGTCCCACGTGAGGCTCACAGTCATCATCCCCGGTTTACAGATGAGAGAACTGGGGCACCGAGAAGTTAAGTGACTTGCCCAAAGTCACACAGCTGACAGGTGGCGGGGCCGGGATTAGAACCCATGACGTCTGACTCCTAAACCCGTGCTCTTTCCACTGAGCAACGCTGCTTCTATTTACCCTACAACTCCAGTATACAAACAACTAAATCAATCCATCAATCAATACATCAGTGATGTTTACAATCTAGCAGTTGGGAGACAAATACTGAAATTAAATACACATACAGTTAAAGAAATAGAATAAGGGGGAATTGCATTACTCTTTTGTACGTTGCTCAAAATAAATAAATAAATAAGCAACTATCAGGTCTCAAAAAGACCTGTTAATGGATGGAATAAAACATTATGTGTCAGGTTTCCAGAATCTGTAACAAGTAGGAGTACGATTTCATCTTCAAGGAAGTGGCTACTTAGAAGCAAATGTCTGCTTTCTGATTTTTGAAAAGAGCCAGTGAGGATATTTATTAGTAACACCACCTGTAATTGGAAAATTTTGACCTTAGATTATATATTCATCCATTAATGCATATGCTACGTGTGTGGATGAAATGAACCAGATCCATCTGTCTTAGGGGATTTAGAAAGAAATTTGTTTTAAAGCAAGATCATGCATGGAAGGGCAGGGAAGATAGTTAAGGGGTGGGGGTTGAAAGTGTAAATATGTACATTTCATAAACATTAAAGTGATCACATAAGGGATATAATAACCACTTCTCCATTTCTTTCTTTCCTTTTGAAGTGTGAATAGATAGCACTCAGTCCTTATGTCTCCACGCCTCTATTGACTTTTCATTTAAGGGCCACATCAAAGGCACATCGCAGTCTTTATCAAGGCTCCATACCATCTTTTCCAGTTTACATATCATCTCTTTTCCCTCTTCACTCCCCAGATTGCTTTCTCCGTTTCTCCCACAGGGGCCCCGATGGGGCTGCAATTTGCACAAGAGGCATTTGTTTGGATTTCAAATGTGTCCTAGTGCAAGGGATTGACTACAGTGGAAGGAGCCCGGGCTTTGGAGTCAGGGGTCATGGGTTCGAATCCCGGCGCTGCCACTTGTCGGCTGTGTGTCTGTGGGCAAGTCACTTCACTTCTCTGGGCCTCAGTTACCTCATCTGTAAAATGGGGATTAACCGTGAGCCTCCCGTGGGACAACCTGATGACCCCGTATCTCCCCCGGCGCTTAGAACAGTGTTCTGCACATAGTGAGGGCTTAACAAATACCAACATTATGAACTCAAGAGAGAGTCCTGCCCTCTGTGGTTCATTCATTCATTCAATAGTATTTATTGAGCGCTCACTATGTGCAGAGCACTGTACCAATGTACAGTTTGGCACCAGATAGAGGCAATCCCTGCCCAGTGACGGGCCATCTGCCAGTCACGTGAGGCAACCTGAAGCTGGCCTGGCATCCATCCCCCCCAGTCTGCAAACTACCTGCCACAGGTCCATCCTCGAGTCCTTGGATGGGTTACATTGGTCTCTGTGGTCCCTGCTATGGGCAGGCGGGGGCTGAATCTGCCCCAGAGCAAGGGGCCCGGAGAAGAGATCTCCTAGACGGGTGTCTCTTAGTCGGGCGTTTGTGCCCCCTTGAGGGGGCAAGGGAGAGAATAACGATAATAATGATGGTATGTATTTGTGAAGCGCTTACTATGTGTCAAGCACTGTTCTTGGGGAGATAAAAGGTTATCAGGTCGTCCTAGATGGGGCTCCCAGTCTTAATCCCTATTTTACAGAGGAGGTAACTGAGGCGCAGAGAAGTTAAGTGACTCGCCCGAAGTCACACAGCTGACAAGTGGCAGAGCCGAGATTAGCACCCGCGACCTCTGACTCTCGAGCCTGTGCTCTTTCCACTAGGCCGTGACAATAATAATTATAATAGAAGTTTTTGTTAAGAAATTACTGTCTAAGACACTGTTTTAAGCATCGGAGTAGATGCGAGGTAATTACCTTTTGAGCAGATTCCCTGTCCCACGTAGGGCTCACGGTCTTAATCCCCGTTTTAATAATAATGCCTGTGGCATTTGTTCATTGCTTACTATGTGCCAAGCACTGTTCTAAGCACTGGGGTAGATACGAGGTAATCAGCTTGGACACAGTCCCTATCGTGCATTCATTCGGTCATATTTATTGAGCACTTACTGTGTGCAGAGCACACCGCTAAGCACTGGGAAAGCCCCACATAGGACTCACGGTCTTAATCCCTATTTTACAGATGAGATAACTGAGGCACAGAGAAGTGAAGTGACTTGCACAGGGTCTCACAGCAGACAAGCGGCAGAGCCGGCATTTGAACCCAGGTCCTTCCGACTTCTAGTTTCATGCTCTCTCCACGGGCCACGCTACTTTCCTTGAACCAGCCACGGAGTCTTCCTCCAGAGCTGGGCAAAACCCCCCCCTAAAATCCCACCTCCTCCAATCTATCTTCCCCAATTAATTCACATCCCCCCAAGACATAATCTTTCTGTCAGCCACCCTAACACTCGTATTTATTTTTGGCTTTTCTCTCCACCTGTGTTGATATGTATAATGAATCGATGAGATTTATGCGCACCTACTGTGTATCAAGGACCCGGGAGAGTCGAAAAGATTTAGAGGATATGATCCGTGCTCTTGAGGAGTTTATAGTCTAGCTGGGTAGACAGACACTTAAATGAATTACAAATCAGGGAAGTCATAAGGATATATAAAATAGGTATGTAAATACTAATGGAGTTAGGCTAAATTAAGGGCTTAGGTGGGGCTGAAGTGTCAGTTAGGGTATATAAGGTATAAAGAAACATAGATATCCTAGAGTTACTGTTATATTGTACTCTTCCAAGTGCTTAGTAGAGTGTTTTGCACACAGTAAGCATTCAGTAAATAAAATTGAATGAAATGAATGAAGTTACGGGACCTTTATTTTTATTTTTATTTTGTGGTATTCATCAAGTACTTTCTATGTGCCAGAAACTGTACTAAGCACCGGAGGAGGTACAAGATAAACAGGTTAGACATGGTCCATGGTCCACAAGGGGCTCACAGGACCTGGGTTTTAATCCCAGCTGTGTCGCTTGCTTGCTGGGTGATCCTGGACGAGTCCCAGATCTGCCACTTGTCAGCTGTGTGACTGTGGGCAGGTCACTTCACTTCTTATGGGTTCTAATCCCGGCTCCGCCGCTAGTCAGCTGTGTGACCTTGGACAAGTCACTTAGCTTCTCTGCGCCTCAGTTACCTCATCTGTCAAACGGGGATTAAAAAACTGTGAGCCCCACGTGGGGCAACCTGATCACCTTGTATCCCCCAGCGCTTAGAACAGAGCTTTGCACATAGTAAGCGCTTAACAAATACCACATTTATTTTATTGATTTTTCTTTTCTGTGCCTCAGTTTCCTCAAGAGTCAAATGGGGATTCCCAACCTGTTCTCCCTTCCACTTAGACTGTGAGCCCCATGTTGGACAGGAATGAAACTGACCTTTTTAACTTGTATCTACACCAGCTCTTAGTGCTTGGCACATAGCAAGTGCTTAACAAATACCATACTTAATATCATTAGTATTAAGTGACTGTATAAGACACTGTTTTAAGCATCGGAGTAGATGCAAGGTTTGGGCAGATTAGTAGTATATTAGTATATGATATGATATTATACTAATATCATTAGTATAAACTAAGTGTCAGAGCTGGGATTAGAACCCACGACCTCTGATACCCAAGCCCGTGCTCTTTCTAGTAAGTTACGCTGTTTTGTTGAGATGGGAAGGGTACTGGAAACTCTCCAGGTGCAATCCCGGGAGGGGATATATATATATATATGTATATATGTATATATGCATAGTATATTTTTTTCATTGCTGGTGGGATGTAATGCACTATCCTAAGCATTGGGTAAAGCAGATTTTATATATACAATCTGGCTTCAATTCATTATGACATAAAACAACATTTGAAATAACTTTCCTGATTTTTCGTGTTGTTCTCCATGGATGGAGGCTTTACTACTTGTCTCAGAAGAATAGTCCTCAGGCTAAGAATTTCAGTCAACAAATATTTAGGGTTTAGTCAGTTTTGTTTTGGCTCTGTCTGTTTGTGAAATCTTAACTTGCCAAGTAAATCTTCACCCTCTGTAGTTCAATTTCCTATAAATACTTGAAGTAGTCATACCTCTTTGTCACCGCAGAACACTACACATTTAGGATTTTATCCATTTGCTCATCAGTCTCTCTTTTCAATCCGAGTTGCATCGTCACCCAAGTTCCTTCTACTTGATTTACAAGCCCCAAGGAAACAGGAATCCCACCAATCTTCAACATCCCATGTAGGGAATTGCTTTAACTAAATTTGTATAATGGGGAACTTGTCATTGTCCTTCTTTCTGATGTGATACCTTTACATGGAAATCTCCAAGGCGCACTGGCTTTATTGCTCCCGCTTCTGAATGATAGCGACATTTGCAATATGTTGTCCAGTTATATAACTTTCTTTGTCTCTGCTGCTATCCTTCCCCATAGGTGTATGTGTTTCTAGTATGTTTGCCTCCAGATGTATATTTCTATTTGCAGCTTGTTTAGCTATTTCTTGCTCATATTGCTAACTTTTCTAGGGGCCCATATGTTGTATGGATTGTGTGCCAAAATTCTCAGCGACTTAGCACAAATCTTCCTCCAAAATCTTCACAAATGCCAAGACTACTCATTTAGCTCTCTTATATACGGATTTAAGGCGCAGTCACGGTCCCAGGTAGACTGTCCGTGAATGAAACCGTCCTAAAAAGAGGTGGTCTGAGAGGCATGTCCAAGGAGAGGTATTCTTTAGCGCATTGGTGTAAAATAGTCCAACGGACTAGAGCCAAGTGTTAAAAAAGCCATTCAGATAGAACATTCAAAGCTATGAGAACATCCTCCCGACGTTGCTTAAACCATGTTTTTCTTAGGTCCTGTTGGCCATCTTAATATAACTTTGTATACTTTAACAGACCAAATATAAACAACCAGATTATTTCCGGATACTCAAGGTTGATTGTGAACGTGTAAGGCTCATGCACAGCATTTGTAATGAGATGACACAGAACAAGCACAGAAGGAAAAGATTAACACCCACGAAGATGATTCAGCTCTCTGATATTTGATCAGCAAAATCCTAGAAATGTCAAACCTTTCTCCTAAGATTCCCTCCGTGACCCCAGCAGGAAAGGAATGAAGTGACTTGCTCTTCGGTTGGCTGACGTTTCTCTAAACAGGGACTCAAATTGCATAGGGGGAATCTGAGCAGGAAAGGAGAACAAAATTGTTATTTTTATTAATTAAAACAGTTGATAGAGATTTAGTGGTTTAATTGAGGAAGAGGGTCTGAACAAAGGGTAAATCAGAAATAGAGTATTTTGAATCTCTAGAGCAAAGATAATCTTTCTATGCCTATAACAGTTGAACCAGGAGCCTCTTGCCAATAAGCAGAAAGGCAAATTTAGCCGTGAAATACATTTTCTACAGATTGTTTGTAATTTTATGTCTTCAAAATCGTAATTTCTGGCTAGTTTTCCTGGATTAAACTAACTCGGGAATACGTTATCACATTTAACTCTTTTGCCTGTTACACACATAGGTTTCAATTGGCAACTACTCCATTTAACCAACAAAACTGATGGACTCACCATTGAACAGATGGAGCTCAAGCTCACCTACGGCAAAATTCTTGTTTGCGTTCTAGACTCTTAGGTCCTTGTGGGCAGGGGAAGTGTCTGTTCTTTGTTATAGAGCAGCAGCTTGGCTTAGCGGAAAGAGCACGGGTTTGGGAGTCAGAGGTCATGGATTCGAATGCCGGCTCTGCCACTTATCAGCTGTGTGACTTTGGCAGCTGACTTAATTTCCCTGGGCCTCAGTTACCTCATCTGTAAAATGGGGATTAAGACTGAGCCCCACACGGGACAACCTGCTTACCTTGTGTCAACTCCAGCGCTTAGAACAGGGCTTGGCACATAGTAAGTGCTTAACAAATACCATCATTACTATTATTAC
This sequence comes from Ornithorhynchus anatinus, assembly GCF_004115215.2. Lineage (NCBI taxonomy): Eukaryota > Metazoa > Chordata > Mammalia > Monotremata > Ornithorhynchidae > Ornithorhynchus > Ornithorhynchus anatinus. The sequence goes on from NC_041736.1 coordinate 32,712,686, forward strand.
CACTCTCCCAAGTGTGTAATATTCTGCTCTGCACACAGTAAGCATTCAGTAAATGTGACTGAATGCCTGACTGACTGTTCTAGCAACTTATTCAATAACAGGGAACAAATAGCAACTCATCTCCCGATATTTTAAATGATCATCATGATGATATTATTTGATAAGAACTTACTGTGTGCTGAGCACTGTACTAACTACTGGGTTAGATACAAGGTAATCAGCTTAGGTAAATCTTGAACAAAAACAAGGCTACACTAACTATTCCCTTGAGGTTCTTTTTCCAATGCTTTCACATTCCTCAAGCAGATAGAAAAAGACAAATACATTGTGAAGTAAATTATGCAAGGAGAACACTGTACTTTGTCCTAAAAAGAAATCACTGACCGTGATAGCAGAAATTTGGATGATGATATTGAAAACCAGATTCAATCCTCTATCAGTCAATCAATGGAATATATCGAGTGCTCGCTGTGTGCCGAGCATTGTGCTGAACACTTGGGAGAGTACGATACAATAGAGTTGTACAATACAGTAGAGTCGGCGGACACGGTCTCTGCACACCAGGATGTGGAAAGTGTCTTTCATCCTAAAGCCCCATCCTTGGTGGAATGGAGGCCTTTGATCAGTCAGCTGCAGGGAGCAGTAGGGGAGGCGGTTCGACTGGAATCTAGCCACAGAGAGTGTAGGGGTCTGTATTAGAAGGGGAACTACTTAGAATAAGGAGATACTCTGTTTTCACTCCTTTCATCACTCTTCCCTCCTTCCCACTCACTGACTGAATCTCTGAGGAAATAGTAAAGAGTCCTTGAAATGGTCCAGTAAATAGATCTGCTCACTGGAAGACTAAAGGGCCAGGCCTTTTGTCTGGGGTGGAACAGCCCCTCCCTGCCCACTGCATACTCCTTAGTAGTGAGGATATAGTCCTAGAGCCAAACATATCTCCTTTCGACTCTCTGAGGAAGTGATAGGAGAGAGAGGAACGAGAGAGGGATGGGAAGGGGGGGGGGGGGCTGGAGAAAAGTTTGAATCTGCCTATGTAATTATTTTTCTGATACAAATGATATCTTTAGAAACAGTATAACAAATATTTCTAAACCATCAAAACAAGTTTCAGACTCATAAGCAGGGTAACGTTTACCTTCCTGTAATTCTTTCTTTTTTTCTTTCTTTCTTCCCTTCTTCCTTTCTCTCTTTATTGTTTTCATTCATTCATTCTTTCTTCCCTTCTTCCTTTCTCTCTTTATTCCCTTCTTAGCCTCTCTCTCTTTCTTTCTTAGTCTCTATCTTTTTTTTCTTTCTTTCTCTCTCCACTTTTCTCTCTCATTCTTTCTTTTCCTCTCTTTCCTTCTTTCTTTCTCTTTCCTCCTTCCTTTCACTTTTTTCTTTCTTTTTTGTTCCGTTCTGTTTCCCTTTCTTTTCTTCATTACTTCTTTCTTCCCTTCCTGCCTTCCTTCCTTTTTTCTCGCTTTCAATCCCCATTTTCCAGATGAGGTAACTGAGGCACAGAGAAGTGAAGTGACTTGCCCAAGGCCACAGAGCAGACAAGTGGCAGAGCCGGGATTAGACTCCATGACCTTCTGATTCCCATCGCATCTCCCTTAGGTTGAGAGCTTAACAGAAGCAGGATCCGTTGCACTTGATGTTATTCTGTATATTGGCAAATATTTTCTTACTGTGATACTGAATATAGTGGTTTATTCCATCGGTAAAGCTGAGTCACAGACCCCTTGTCGTCGTCATCAGAGCCCATCAGAGTGTGGCCAAAAGATCTCTTGCCTCATGGTGCATTCAGTCTGAGCTGGCCCTGCTTTTGAATAGATAAAATGGAAAAGACCTCTTCCGTCCATAGGTGAGCTGTCTTTGCCATTAGCTTTAACATCCCCTAAAGATGCCAAAAGAAGGAGTCCTCAATCAATAGCATTTATTTAGCATTTCCTCTGTGTAGAGTACTCGGAGTTGTCCCTCATCCCCACCCTTGAGCAATTTTGAATGTATTTACATCCTCTAAAGTACTTGAGTTAATACATGGATACAAATATGAAAATATTTACAACTAGAGGCCAAAAATGACTAAAGTGGATAGGGTTAAATATAGCTATATCCACCTTATTCATTTATATGTCAAATAATTTATCTATCCATCTAGATAGGTAGATGGGCAGATGGATAGGTGGATAAATAGATGAGAGTTAGATATCCACATTATTCATTTTTGACCTCTCATTGTAAATATTTTGATTTTTGTTTTCCCCACTGGAGTGCAAGTTCTTTGTGGACAGGGAATGTATGACTTCCTTTTTCTATACCTCTTAAGCGTTTAGTACAGTGTACCTCAACAAATGACTGTCCAATAAATGCTACTACTACTCACCTCCTATCCCCATTTTGACTTCAAATGATGCTCAGCATAGAATTACTCCCTTGTGAAGGAATCCAGTAATGAATTAATCTAATTAAGTGATAAGCTGCCTTGTAGTCAGTTGCTGAGACTGTATCTGAGGAAACCAATGATTCCCAGCCATGGATATTCACAAATAGATTGAATTTCACTTGCAAAACACAGAAAACCCTGAAGATTGAAGATGTATCTTTAGCTAGGAATGGTGGAAATATTCACATCTGTTTTCAAACTTTTTTTTTTTTCTACAAAATACTGTAGCGCCTGTATTCCTCCCTGCCAAACATCTCGATTCACTTCATTTTGGCAGTAGATCACATTTGACACAAATAACATTGCTGTCCCGATTTTTACTTTCAATTTATATGATGAAATGAAGGTATAGAAGATTCTCAAATATCTGAAGCATTCTGAAAAACGGTTCCCATCCCAAATAGGCAACAAAATGAAAATCGTTTTGTGGAAAAAAATAAAAACCCAGGGAGGCAGCAGGTCTTTCATGTGTGTATTACTGGGACCCCTAATTGAATAATTCACTTTAAGCAACAGCCTAAATTGGACAAGAACACCATTTTTGTCTTGGGTTAATGGATGAACATAGAGGGGTGGTAGATATGATAATAATGATGATGTTATTTGTTAAGTGCTTACTATATGCCAAGTACTATTCTATGTAATAATAATAATGTTGACATGCGTTAATTGCTTACTATGTGCAGAGCACTGTTTTAAGCGCTGGGGTAGCTACAGGGTAATCGGGTCGTCCCACGTGAGGCTCACGGTTAATCCCCAGTTTACAGATGAGGGAACTGAGGCACAGAGAAATGAAGTGACTTGCCCACAGTCACCCAGCTGACAAGTGGCAGAGCCGGAATTCGAACCCATGACCTCTTCTATATGTCATTTCAAAGAATACGATCAATCCATCGATCGATTGAATGCCATCTAGCAAGATGGGGCAAGGGAGAAGAAAATTATATATAATAGTTTTGAGGAGATGTATTGTTGCCACTCGCTTTAGTCTGAATCGATCAATCAGTCGTGTTTATCGAACACTTAGTTTGTGCAGAGCACTGTACTAAGGTCTTGGGAGAGTAGAGTACAGCGAACCAGTTCAGTATAACTGTTCCCTCCTACAAAGAGTTTCCAGTCTAGAAGGGGAGACAGATATCAATATGAATAAATGAATTATGGATATGTACGTGACTACTGTGGGGTTGAGGGTGGGATGGGAGGAATAAAGGGTCCAAATCCTAGTGCAAGGGCGGCACAAAAAAACATGGGAAAGGAGGAGATGGAGGCTTCGTTAGGGAAGGCCTCTTGGAGGAGATGTGCTTTTAATAAGGCTTTGAACTCCCTCCCCCTCCAAATCCAACAGATGTTCACCCTCCCCACCCCTATCCCTTTCATTCCCTTCCTTCGAAAGCCACATCATCTCCTTCTACCCCCCACTCCAGATTGTAGTCACAGTCATCTACCCCCATCCCCCTACAGGCCCACCTCCAACTTTCCGAACTCTTTTGATCCCTTTCTCCAATTCCTTCTGTTTCTCCATCCCCACGATGAGCCTTGGGGACTTCAATATCCACATAGTTGTTCCTGACAACCCTGTCACTGATCACTTTTTATCAGTCCTCACTCTACTCATCCACTCGCCAACAGGGACACATTTAATCTCATCATCTCTAGCCATTGCACAATCTCTACCATCGGCAACTCCAAAATCCCTCTATCTGACCCCAACTTCTTCCCCTTTCTCTCCCACACACCTCCTCCCCATAATTCTGTACTGTTCCCCCGCAGAGACCTAGATCCTTTGAGTCCATCCAATCTTCTCAAGTCATTATGCCACATTTAGCCTCCACACCCAAACTACCATCCCTGACTGACCAAACTGACACTCTCAACACCACCCTCTCTACTGAACTCAATTCACTCGCTCCCCTACCCCTTAATCGATCTCACACCACTAACCCACACACCTGGATCACCTCCACAGTTTGCCTCCTTCGCTCTCGAGCACGAGCGGTACAGCGTTGCTGCCAGAAATCTAGATACCAGGCCGACCTCGTCCCCTTCAAATTTATCTCTGTGTGCTTTAACACTGCCCTCTCCTCGGCCTGGAAAAAAATCATTCTCCATCTTTATTGACACTCATACCCCTTGCCCTCGCCGGTTGTTCCAGACATTTAACTCCTTCCTCAAACCTCCTGTCCCCTCACCTTCCCCATCATTTGCCCTTAATGACCTGTGGTGCTGTCTACAGGGATGGGATAGGGTAGGATAGGCTTTCTACTGGAAAATGAGGAGTTCCGTTTTGGATGTGTTAAGTTTGCGGTGTCAACGGGACATCTCACACCTCGACATTGTCGAAGGTGCTTCAACGTTATGTTTTTAAATCCTCGCCCGGTTTCGATAGTTTGGAAGGACAAATGGAAAATCCTTTGGGAAGTTTATGCTCATTGACTTAGAAGCTCCTATTTTGGGGGTAATTCTGACCTGGATGCCGTCTGGATCTGGAGCACTGTATTGGATTCCTACTTTTGTAGAGCACTGTGCTAACCAGTGAAGAGTATACAATGATCCTACAAACAGTTGATATTAGGTATTAGTATTTAATCATCATTATTTTTGTCTCAACTGGGACAAGATTCTTTTACTATATTCGAGGTATCTGTTAAGGAGTCATAGGTTCTTCATTACTGCCGAATTAAGCTTCTATTTCTAGAGCTTAAGGAGAATATATTTTACCACCTGAAATCGAGCACCTATGGAAACCCATTCAGGGGCTTGTTATCTACTAATCCAAAATTTGCTCTATAGAAATTGAAAACCTAGGTCCTGTATACCATTAAATGCAGGAAAAGGCCACTCTGCTACTCTTTCAGCTGTATGTCCCCTGACATTAATTATCATTAAGAAGAAAATTACATTCTGTGGAGGATCATTCTCCAGAGTTTTCTAAAAGTTCTCCTCTTGACCCCCACTGTTAATTGATTCTGTGCAGATTTTTCAATGTGTATACAGTGTAAAATTGTTTTTGATTATTTCTTTTTTGAAGCTCTGCTTGAGTCCCAGACTGAAAGATTGAACCCAAGTGGGCAGCAGAGAACTTGATCAAATGCCTTTCTTTTAGATGACAAAAACAGAATTACAAAAATACCACTTCTTATATTCAGGGCCTGGCACTTATTGTGACACTCCTCATGGACTGAAGAGGCAGAGCAGAGAAGAAACAGTATTGCCTAGTGGATAAAGCACGTGCCTGGAAGTCAGAAAGACATAGATTCTAATCCCGGTTCTGCCACTTATCTGCTGTGTGACCTTGGGCAAGTCGTTTCACTTTTCTGGGACTCGTTTACCTCATCTGGAAAATGGGGATTAAGGCTGTGAGCCCTATGTGGGACAGGGACTGTGTCCAACCTGATTAACTCGTATCTACCCCAGCACTTAGTAGAGTGCCTGGCACATAGTAAGCGCTTAACAAATGCCATTTACAAAATAAAAAAAGCTTCTGCCTTTACTTCTTCCTCTCAGGGAAAGTTTTGGAGCCCAATTTTTCCACCTGTAAAATGGGGTAATCACAACTATTTCATATAAGATGTACAGAAACTTCTTTGGAAAGAGTCTGTCATTTTTCAGAAAGCTCATAGGGAAAGGCATGGGTCAAACAACATAAATGATTTTCAAAGCAGTGAAAACCATCTTTTTTACTGTTTTTGTTAAGGACATACCCTGTGCCAGGCACCGTTCTAAGCTCTGGGGTAGATACAAGCTCATCAGGTTGGACACAGTCCCTGTCCCACGTGAGGCTCACGGTCTTCATCCCACAGGTAAATGAGGCCCAGAAAAGTGAATCCAGGTCCTTCCGACTCCCAGGCTCAGGCTCTATCTAGTAGGCCATGCATCTTCTCTTAATTTTTAAATTACCAGGATTTCTTATGCCCCGAAGAGCTTGCCTGGGAGGCATCCCAAAACTGGAAATTTGAAACTAAGCATATTGAGAAGAAACATACGGAGGGGGATTTGCCACAGGCGTGTGAGGCAGGAATCCCATCACGGTTGCAAAACAGCAAAAATCAACTCACGCGGCAGAAAGCAAAACAAATAATAAGTGAACAGAAGATTCAAAATTCAGGAGTTCGCTGGCAGCAAATCTTCCCCATGTTAATCTTTACCAGGTTGGATGTTTGCTGGAAAAACAACACCTTTGGGGTGATCTCCAGAGCAAGTGAGAGAGCCTGGGAGTTGCTAAAGCACCACCCCTCCATGACCATTTTAATTTCAATTTTCTTCCCAGAATATAAGCTACACTTGGAGCATACAAGATCCTCAGGTCACTGTACCTGACAGACTGGCTGAATTCGAGGTGAGAGTACCTTGACTTATCCCGCTCCATTACAAAAAGAGCAAAGCAAGGGCCTGATTTATTCAATGATGCTCAATAAGGAAGCCGGGGACCCGAACACAGGTGGTAGAATATATCTCCAGTCCAGTGGGAAGCTCTTCTATCTAAACAGGCTG